>NC_142439.1:71518333-71840000 GCF_059453495.1 Arachis ipaensis | reverse complement strand
TAGTGGTGGTATATATGTTTGATTGTTAAAATAAGCTCACTAATAAAGGATAAAGGTTAGGATGTTCCTTTATAGTATGAACTAGACTGCTGTTTGTGAACTCCTAATGAATAAATATCCTTGGGAAAAGAGAAAAAGTAAGAAGGAAAGGAAAGAAAAGCCAAGAATTGGCAACAAAAAAGAAAAGAAACAAATAATAAGGCTAGACACCAATAGCTTTGACCTTAGGACATATGCCTGTGGTACTTTTTGTACTAGGATCTGCTTGGACAATTAGGTTCTAAGGAGTATTTTAAAACTTGGTAACTTGGGTTAATTAATCTGGGATTATCAACCGAAAGTCTATTATCAAGAGCAACCTAGTTACAAGACATTTAGTAACCCAAAGAGGTGATGGGCATCAATGTCTTAGGATGAATTGTGAGCCAAGTGTCTGTGGTGAAGATGTGTTGACTGAAAAACAAAGCTAAATAGCTGCTGCAACACATAACACTTAGCCATGAATAAAAGTGTAAGCTTCTCAGCAAAAAAACAAAAGAAAATCAAAACATCAAGGATAGATGAATAACAAGGTTCATAGCAGCAATTTTGGTTATCACTTAAAGGGGCATTTCGATCCTGAATTCTAATAAAAGTAGAGCTTCAATTGCATCCGCATAAAACTCCATGAACTAAATTCAATTACCTGCTAATAAGGACATATTGCTCTTCTGTTTTCTCTGCTTTCTTCCCATGTTTTAGTGCTTGCTTGGGGACAAGCAAGATTTAAGTTTGGTGTTGTGATGACAAGTCATCTTATGCTAGTTTCACAAGCATTTTTCAATTGTTTCATTAGGTTTTATGAACTTTCTTGCAAAATAAGTAAGTGATTGGAGAGGAATTTCATGTTTATTTGGATTCAATAAAACATCATTTATTTTATACAAAATCATGAGATTTATGAAAGAATTAGGTGATTATTATAAATGATGCAAATTCTTATGATTTTGGTGAGACTTTGATGGCATGTTTGATTGATGACAGGAGAAAGATGATGAAAAGAAAAAGCCAAAAAAGTGAGGTGCAGATGAACGCTACGTTCATTGATGAATGCTACGTTCACCAATGAGGCGCACGTGTACAAAGCGCTTACACGCAGGATGACATTTTTGGAGATCACGCGTGGAAGGAGGATCAGCGTTCACCAGCAACGAACGCTACGTTTACTTTGAATGAACGCCTGCGATACTTTCAGAATTGGAATTTGAATTTGGTCACCGACGCACACGCGTGCATGATGCGCACGCGTCGATGTTACATAAGTGATGGTTGGCGCAAACGCGTACATGATGCTAGGGCGTAGAAGTGGAAATCTACCATCCACGCGCATGCGCAAGGGACGCGCACGCGTGAGGAGCGTTCTTGGCGCGAACGTAGCGTTCAGTTAATGAACTCTGCCAAAGGACGCGCATGCGTGAAGATGGCACGCAAGCATGACTAAGGCTGAAGCCAACCACGACGCGAACGCATATATGACGCACACGCGTCGATGTGAAAAAATGCAAGGGACGCACGGGCGCGAAGCACGCGTACGCGTGGGTGAATGAACGCTGCGCTCAATTTGAAAATGCTCCGTTCTCCTGGAAGCTGCAACTATCCTGACCCACTGCAACAGAGGCCAACAAGCCCACTCCAAGTACTTGATGACTAAATTAGAAAGTGTATAAATAGGAGAAAATTTGATTTCATTTGGAATTTTTTACCTTTGGACTCATTTTATATTTTTCCTTTTAGTAGGTTTTTCATTTTGATGTTTCTAGGAGCTTTTCTTTTAGGAATTGGGTAGAATTGGAGATCTGAGTTTAGCTTGCTTTCTATTTTGCTTCTGTTCTTCATCCTTTTCATTTTCTTTTCCGTTTTTGGTACTGAAGCTTTCTTATATTTTTCTTCTTGTTTTTCTTTAGAATTTGAGAATTGAAGATCGGATCTGAATTTCCTTCCTGTTTATTTTTTTCTACAGATTTTCCTTTTCTGTTTTAGAATTTTAATTCGGATCTAAATTTTGTTTCTGGTTTTCATCTCCTATATTTTCTTTTCTGTTTTGGTACTTGAGTGTTGATGAATCACTTTCTTTAAATTTCCTTCATATCACATCTCTCGGATTCACTTTATTTTACATTGTTACATTCTGTTTTGACATCCCAGCACCCGATTCCCCTTATCATTCATGCAAATCAAAGTTTCTTTGCAATTTAGATTCTGAAATTTAAATTACTTACACTTTAAGTTTCAGTTATTTACCTTTCTTGCAATTTAAGTTTCAGCTCTTTTAATTTCTTGCACTTTAATTTTCAGCCATTTAAGCTTCCTGCAATTTACTTTTCTATAAATTTTCATTCTGCACTCTAGTTTCGTTGCAATTTCCTTTTTATTAATCAAATTTCACCAAATTCATCAAATATTCGCTTGACTAAATTCATCACCCGGTACACTTGCCGGTGAGTTTGTGTGGAATCGTTTTTCCCTCATCATTGCCCATTACCATTCCTATTTTTGACCTATTAAACCAAAATCTTAGTTGTGGCCTACATAGAAACAGCCATATTTTCTAACGCAGTCATAAAGTTCATCGGGTTGTTGCCGATTGGTTCTGGCTCTGCATTATCTCTCTGACCTCGCCCTCGACCACGCCTGCATCCACGAGATGCCATTCGGCTCCTCTTCACACCAAATAATTGATATCAAGTTGATCAGTCTCAATATCTCAAGTCTAGTATTTCAAAGTCTGAAAAGCATGCTCATGATCTATTATGCTATAATTATCAAACTGATATCTTAAATAGCATATACACACAATCCAGAGTATGCTCAGAAGCATAGTCAGTACATTCCTCAAGCTCTACGAGAACGAACTGCTCTGATATCATAATGTAACACCCTATCACACGGAGCTTTAAATTGTAAATCGGAGGTTGTGAAGCTTACGACGTCTAAAAGTAAAATACATACATATATATATATATATATATATATATATATATATATATATATATATATATATATATATATATTTGAAGGATAATTTGAAGAGGAGCCTTGAAAGAAAAGATAGGCAAAACAAATTTATCACATCATGCTCAAGAGCATAAAGAATAGAAGCATCAATATAGAAAAACGAAAGAGACACACATACATATATATACAGAGAGAGAGAGAGAGAGAGAAAGAGAGAGAGAGAGAGAGAGAGAGAGAGAGAGAGAGATAGAATTCCAAAAGAGTTATATAACAAACTCTAGGCTCGACTTTCGAAGTAGAGGCCGGCTAGAAAATATATACAATCCCAAAATACAACACTACAAGAATAATGCCGATTAGTTACCACAAAAATAGTCAAAAAATCATCGCCAATCTGATGCAAAATATAATTTGTGACAGATTAGCTACCACCTAGCAACCAATGCTTTCCTCACTAATTACAAGTCGCAGATCAGTAAGGCAAACACAACAGTCGCTAATTCATCGGAAAGTTTTTTCGCGACCGAATAGATAGTCAAAAATCTATCACTAAATCAAAAGCTAATTCCATAGAAGAAATTGACTAAAAGGTAGTCGCTAATTAGCAAACTCTACTACAGCCGACTCATCGCTAAATTCAAGCTAACTTCGTAGACAAAATGGAATGCTTAGTTGACTCAAATTAGCGAGAAATTTTTTTGAATCTAACTCGTCCCAAGTTTTTTGCTAATATGATCACAAATCTATCACATTTTGTAGCAAATTTATAGCTAGTTTTTGAAAATCCTTAATCAAATTTGTAGGAATTTTGTCGCTAAATCAAAGCTATTCTAAATGAGAAAGCAAAGTTATGAAGTAGTCGCTAATTTGCTAGAAAATAATATGTAGTCAATTAGTTGTAATACTATCGCAAATGTCATCGTGAATTCCTTTTAAACTAGTAACAAATCGTTAGGTATCTCATAAATGTTTCAGTCGCAATGGAGTCTTTAATTTATCACCATCATCAACTGCGAGTATGTCGCTATACTAAAATAAACCTCATTATTTTTTTATTTTAGTCACTGAACTAAAAAAATTATATCACATACAGAATAAATTAATTCATCAAAATTATACATGTTTAAAAAAGTTTAAACCATGTTTCAAGAAATTAGATATTGAAACCTAACCTGATAATAACCAAGCCTTTGGGCTTGATCAAATGCCTACTCTATCTTTTCAATAGCTCTAAATAACACGACTTAATTAGTAAACTAACAAAGAAAAAGCCTCACTTACAATATCATGTAAAAGTAAGTATTCACTTAATTCTTTAGAGATATCTCAATATGGCTATACAACTGTGTGCGTGCTTCTATAAAATTCATTATACATTACACATCTCAATTCTTCATTGCACATTGAAAATTTTAAAAAAATAAAAAATACAAACACCACCTAAGACTTGGCATATCAATTACACAAAGAACATGTCCACCAATTCCACCTTCAGTTTCACAAATATTATCACTTATACTGTGATCAAACTGCAAAAAATCACAGAAAAATATCAATAAATAATAGCACATCAGTGAATCAAAATAAAAAACAGAATAGCAATAAATTTTTTAATCAACAATAAATTAAATGCAAAAAATAGCAGCCATTAGAACAGGAGTGAAGATAAAAAAATTGAAATCAAGAACAAAAATTAATAGAACCAATAAATTAAAATCAATAACTAACAAATTCAAAATAAAACTAACAGTAGAAGTAGCCAACAGTGAAGAATAATAAATTTAAAAATCAACAACGAAAAGCAACAAATTAAGAACAGAAAGTCAAGAACAAATAATAGCAAGAAGCCAAGAACAACAAATAAATAGCAATGAAGAACAACAAACTATAGCAAGAACAGAGAAAATCAACAACAGAAAAAAATCAATTGTCTTGAATTAATTAATTAATTGATTGATTAATCAATAAAGACCCAATAATCAAGTTAAAGTCAAAATCAAATGAAATCACTATACCCCTAATAATAATCAAGCTAAGTAAAGGTAAAAAAGTAGCAAATTTTCATTTGAAATTAGAAACCTTGCTACATCGCGGGAAAATAGAACTTCTAGAGTCTGCCTTGTCTCTAGGTCATCATCTTAGCGAGATGAAGGAATAGCTCTGCAGGTTTAACCTAGGATAAATTGCTTATTATATTGCCAATGAAACATTAAAGATAAGAGCACAAGAAGGACAATTTACTTTATAACCAGGATGCTTATCCAATTTAAGGAGAGCATCATAGCCTCGAAACTCCTTTTCAGTAGGCACAAGTATTCCTTTCTTTCTGTGATCATCAAACATTTGAAACAATTCAACTGAAGTTCTATTCATCTGTTCAATATTGAAGTGATCATTAAAACTCTCAGAAAATCCTTTTCCTTTCGTGTATTCACATAATTCATGCATTGCAATGATGTGTAATTTGATCTAAAACTACAAAAATCAACAGCCTCTTGAGTTTTAAATTTTTAACCATCACTAGATATTGTTCTTACATCACCAAGAAGATGCAAGTTCTTGATAAAAGGCATAAGAACCTTTAGAAAATTATTTTACCAACAAATAAATATGAAACTACTGTATAAGTATCCACAATATATATATATATATATATATGTATATATATATATATATATATATATATATATATGTATATATATATATATATATATATATACATATATATATACATATATATATATACATATATATATACATATATATATATATATATATATATATTGAGCCTTAATCAATATAGCATATAAGGAACTTGCATAAAAAAATAGATATTATTTCCACTTCAATAAGAGAAAAATAAGGTTTTATTATACTTTTGTTAGAAATAAAAAAGTACCATCTGTTCAAGCATAGTAATAGCCTCTTGATAGAAAACACTACAAGAAATTACTGGATTAGGGACCGATTTAGCGACTGTTTGGGTGGTCGCTAAAACCTTGGTCGCTAATCAGAAAATAGTGACCAAATTCGGTCGCTAAATGTTAACGACCGATTTTAGCGACCGATTTGTTAACGAGGTCACCAACCCCTCACCAAATAGTATCGGTCGCTAAACAAATAGGTCGCTAATTTGCGACCAAATTTTCCGTCGCCAAATTAGTCTCTGAGTAAATCGTTCGCTAAGTAGAGACTAACGTTTCAGTCGCCAAATCAGTCGCTAATTTGCGACCATTGTTTTCGGTCTCCAATTCGCGATCGTTATTTCGGTTGCTAAATCGGTCGCTAATTTGTGACCAATCTTTCAGTCTCTAATTCGGTCACTAAGGGTGGACCTATATTTTAGCAACCAAGCATTTTATTCTATCATAATTTTTTAATTATAATTTTTACTAAATTTTTACATTTATTCCATCAAATATTGAAAAACACTCAACAAAAAACCTACACTTTAACACATAAAAGTAAATAACACTTAAACAATAACCAAAATATCATAACACACTTAAACAATAACCAAAATAACTCATCAATTCAATATCATAGACAACAATAATAAGTATGCAACACTCTCATATTACTAATTACATCATTTAAAGTCTATTAACTAACTAGCATCACAACTACTAATCACTCATCAGACGTACGTTCACCATCTTCATCCTCTCCTATATTTGTTTCTCCACCTTCTAGTTGAGGAATCGAAATTTTAAAATTAATCTTTTTCATCATTTCTTGAAGCATACAGTTAGTGAGTTCAAGTCCTCTTTCTGTCTTTTCCAACCTAGTTTTCAAGTCAAAGTTGTCTTCTTGCACTTTCTTCATTATTTCTTCATGTTCTGACCTTCGCAACCAATCGGATAACTGAGAACTGGAGCCACGATAACTAGGTCTTTTTTCAATTGCAGTGGATTCTATTTCAAGTCCATCAATTCTTTCCTTTTCAACTCTGGCTATTTCACACTACACATCCATCTCATTTGGTGCATTACTTCCTTCTTCAGATGCTTTTTGTGTAGCCTATTCTATAGCATTCTTAAATTCATCATGCCATGCATGCAGAAAAATAAAGTATATGTTAACTGCTTCTTTGAAAACTAAAAATAAAGCATGTTAAGTAACAATTACAAAGCTCAAAAACTTCCAACCTAGTTTTCAAGTCAAAGTTGTCTTCTTACAACTAGCATATTTTGAGGAACTCAAGTAGCCAGTTAGCCAAAAATGCTCACTAAATGCTGCCATAATGTCTACTAAAGATCACTGACGTAGGTTAGATTCTGTCTAAGACTACTAAAGATCATTGACGTACAGCTAGTCACAAGAATAATAAACCCAAAAATATTTTCAACCTTGTTTAATTTTATGTCAAACACAAAGGAAGCATTCCAGATATTCAGGAAAGATGAAGCACAACCAAACCAATCCATCACTAACAAAGGGGATGTTTTTGGAAACTAGGAAGAAAAAGTATCCCAACCAAACGAGACTCATTGCGTTGATCATTATCTTATCACAGCTACAAGTTCAAGTTTCGTCAATTCAAACCGATAAATAAAAAAGAAACAAAAATAATTTATACAAAGCCAAAGTATTAAAAGAAAAAGTAACAACTTACTTACAATTGTCTTCATATAAAATTAATAGGTAAGAATTCTTGATTATCAACTTTATTTCCACCGTTAAAATGTTCCCTACATACTTTCAACATGCATCAAACAGATTAATAAGATAAAGTTATTATGTTTTTAGTTAAAGATTTCTATTTAAAATCCTTAAGAATGAGTGTGATAGAAAAATCCCAAGTAAAGTTGATGACTAATGTTGAAAGTAAAGAGAAATATATGGATGGGAGGAAGATATATTAGGTAACTTTTCTCTCTGTTTGTAACTGCAACCTAGGTACTGAACTAATTATGGTTATTTTTTCTAGTAGAATATATTAGGTACAAAGAGCACCTGTAATATATGCATGTTAATTTCCTTATATAAAACATGATGAATTCATTGTCACATTTCCTTTTTGGGGCCAAATTAAGAGATTTGGAAGATAATCAATTTGGAACTGGATGATACTTTAGAATTACCCCATGCATGCAGATTTAGATTCCCAATAAGGGGTTTATATCTACTTTTAATCATTTTAAGATGTGTATATATTTTGAAATCTCTGTATAGTTTACCTCAAGAAATGAAATATTCAGAGTTCCCCATATACTCTTCTTTCACATTACTCCTTATAAAAATGATTCTTTTTGCTAAATAAAATAATGTGTTTGATGTGTTTTCATCCATTTTATTTACAGAACACTAGAAATGCAACTTAGAAGCTATGAAGTTGAGCAATGGATGAACCAGTTTCACTTATTAGAAGATCTAAGAAAGTAAGAAGGCACGCAATTAGTTCTAAAAAACATATAATAGTGGTTGATGTGTTTAAAGAAATCCTTGCATATACAATTATTTTTAGAGAAACTATTAACCCAACTTACTTTGTTTCAATTAGTTCTAAAAAACATATAATAGTGGAGAGAGGAACAACCTAGCCAAATCCAGAGACTCCAGCAATGGAAAGCAAGCTAAAAGCCCTTGCTCGAAAAACTTCTAATTCAGATGGATCTGTTTATAGCTTTGGTGGAGACCTTGGTACTGTTGGGATCATGAGAACACCAAAATCCTGAAAGTTTCAAACACATAAGAGAAATTCTTAGATAAGCAAGGTTCACCACACCCTCTTTTAAACATAAATTATTTGACAAGGGTAAGAAAAGTAACTATTGTGGTAATGACTGAACTGCTGTTATGTTCTCAACAACTTTATATGTAACTCTAAGTATCTCAACTTCTTTTAAAATTGAAGTGTGTGCCTGATTCAGGTATATATTATGTGAGTGATTTTGTTAGAATGGTTTTAGGCCTATGAATCTTTTGGTCAACTAAGTAAAACTTGGGTATTATAATCACTTGGTCATGAAGGAAAACCAAAACAAACTATAATAGATGAAGAGTTAAGATAAAGTGTTGAAGTTAACAACAGGAGTGGAATACTAAAACCACTTATTTTAGACTGATACTTAATTGATGGTGTTTAGAATGAATATTGAATATATAAATAGCTAGGCTAACCTGTAATAACTCAAACTACACAGCAATGAATGCAGTTAAATAGCATTGGAACAACAGTTATTTTTGCTTCTTTGTTGTACCTTTTTTGCCCCCCCTATTGTGCATTGAAATTCTTTTTTGCTTTTGCCTGAGATTTTAGAACATCTTTTGAGACACTTGGATCTCTAAGAACCTGAGAAAAATAATAAGATAATTTTCTTAAATCCTTGCAATCAAGTGAGATTTCATGATTTGTAAGTGAGATAAATAACAAGATGATCTTAATGTACAATACATTTTTCCATTAGAAAGCCCAATCTACCTGAAATCAAAATAGCTACTGCAACAAGAGAAAAATCCCCTTAACGTACAATAACATAGTTCATACTTTACACACATCCTTCAATGTTTCAAAAACAACCAATTAATAATGAATTTTAAGTTATACTGCCTCACATTACATTACATATAATCTTTCTTTCAAGAAAAAGAAAATAAAACTACATATCAAGCTAATTACAGAACAAAAATTCCCATAAATTCACCAGTGCCAAAATAAAATAACGGAGCAAAAGGAATTAGAAGAAAGTGATTACCTTTGCAAAATTGGAATAGTAAGAGGGAAGAAGCTTCGAGAAGGTTCCACGATCCATGCCCAGAAATCTAATCGGAAGACCTTTACGACGGTATTAGAGAGAGAGAGGTTCGTATGATAGGACAGGGCGTGTGTGGAGCACTCAATTTCTTTCTCTTGGAAGGGTTGTAGAATCAGATCAGAGAACGAAGAAATCAAAAACAGAGACAAAACAAAACCTGAAAACAGATCTGATTTGAGAGAAAGAGTGTTTTTATTTACCTCTTTGAAACAGATCTGATTTGCTTCTTCCTTCGTGATCTGGCCTCAATGCAAACAAAGAAGATGATCAGAGATGGCGCTGACGACTGGAGAAGGTGACGCCGACGGTTAGGTTGGAGGAGACGTCAATGCGCGCATAAGATTAGAGGAGACAAGAATGGTGTGGGTGGCTTAGGGTTAGGTTGGGTAATTTAGATAATATCTTTTTTTAAACATAGCGACCACTTTTGTGACTGATTAAATTAGTGACTGATTTAGTGACCACACCTTAGTGACTGAATTAGTAACCAACCATGTTATTCTACTTACCTACAAATCGGTTGCAAAATGGGTCGCTAAATTAAAAAATAGCGACCGATTTTGTGACCAAGAGTTCCAAGGACATTTCTTCTTTTGTTTTGGTTGCTAATTCAGTCGCTAGCGACTGTTTATATTCTAGTTGTATTAAACTAGTTGGTCACTAATTCGGTGGCTATTAGTGCCCGATTATGTTAGTCACTAAAATCAGTCGCTAAATTAACAATTAGCAACCGATTTAGCGACCAATAATTTAGTGACTGAATTAGCGACCAAACTATTATCCATCCTATTTGACTATCAGTTGTAAAATCAGTCGCTAATATAAAAAACAGTGACTGGTTTTTTGACCAACAGTTCCAAAGAGATTATTTCTGTTTTGGTTGCTAAATCGGTCGCTAAATAAAAAAATAGCAACCGATTTTATTGTCTGATTTTATTTTGGTTGTAATTAAAATTTATTGGTTGCTAATTCAGTTGCTATTAGCGACCGAATTTAATGGTCGCTAAAATCGGTCGCTGATTGTAATTTAGCGATCGATTTAGCGACCAATATTGATTTGGTCCTGGAAATTCTGTATCGGTTGCTATTCCGGTACTTTCTTGTAGTGAAATGTGCTGCATTCTCAGCTGCATTCTAATTGCTCTCATCCTATTCCACAACAATTTATATGAACCAAAAAACCTATCAACATAAGGCTGATCTAACAGAGAAAGTAGATAATCAACTGTCTTCTGCAGTGTGGGCATTGGTCGAATCAAGCTTGATTGCCTCTCTGTTGTCCTAGTATACTGCCAAGAAATATGATATGTGTTACTAATGAGAAGTGATAATAGCATTTATGAAAAAAGGTAAAGTTTACTATTAGTAATATGACAATCACCTTAACTGCAAGAAGTCAGCTGGTTACATTTCTATTCCCATCCAAGCGATCATACTAAAATACAGAAATCTCAAGTATTTTTACGCATAGATCAAGTTCTCTATGCAATAAATTTGTTTAGAATTTAAACATATCTTTGAGTATATATATAAAAGACAAAGGAAGGGAATTGAATTTGTGTCAAGTGTACGTGTAGTACATGTAGAATTCACAGAATCAGCCAAATAAATAAATAAATAAAACCAATTTGAATTGAATAATATGATTGTTGTGATTTCTTTGTATTTTACAGAACATTGACAATCAATCTAAAAATTATGCACAAACCTTCAATAACCACCAAATCCCCAGCTGCACAAATGGATAATCTTAAGTTATAACTTGTTTTACAGAGCTAAGATAATGAACCAAGAAAGTAAAGAATTACTCACAACTAGATAAAGCCATTCTTATCCACCGCCAAAACATACCTTTTGGGGCTAAACTCATGCAGGTAGACCAATTCTTTTGCAGTTCCTTTCATGATTTTCAATCGATAAGACCAAGATAGCGGTTTGAATGTAACTAGTCCAGGCTTCCCTAAAGTCATCAAATGCAACCAAACAGCCAAATTAACAATGTGTCAAACCATAAGTAATTTCAAATTTGTATTGAAGAAAATAATAAAAAGGTTTGTCCATAATGAAACTTACCATGAATTACAACAAGGAGGCTTCCATTTGGTATATAATCATATATGAGAAGCTTTTCATCAACAGACCAGTAATAAGCTCTGAGAGTCACAATGTTTGGATGTCTCAACTTTCCTATTGTCTCTACTTCGGTTTAGAACTCTTTGAACCTTTGAGAACCTCCCTCCCCCAATCTTCTCAGCGCCAATTTTAGCCTGTCTTCAAGAACCACTTTGTACATAATTCCAATTCCACTCTTCCCAAGAACAAAAGCTGATGCCTTAAGAAGTTCATCCAAATCAAAGGCCACTTGGCTATCTAATGGAACAAGATCATATTCCTCAACATGATTAGACAAGGCCTCATATTCGTCCTTTCGGAAGCAGAAACACTCTATACTACTTCCTTTCCTCCCCTTGCTAACACTAATAACATCCTGATCCTAATCAAAACCACAAACCCTTGAATAATAATAAGAGAAATGAAGACCTAAAAGACAAATTCCAATCACATCACCCACAACAATGCCAACCACAGCACCCTTAGTTAACCCTTTGTTTTTCTCACTCTACCCAGAACCATTACCATTATCCTGAGATGAGTCATTATGAGGCATGAACGGGAATGAGGAAGGTAAACTAGCACCTGAAGTATCAGGGGCACATGAATTCTTCAAAGGAGGGCCACATAGACTAGGATTGCCAATAAAAGTAGTTGGTCCTCTATTCATTAAAACACTATTTTATCGTATTGGACCATTCAATGCAGAATTGAATCCATTGAACAAGGTCTATTTCTGAGCTACCAACTTGCACAATCGGTAACCTTCCGCTGATAATCTCCAACAAGATCACACCGGGGAGGACGACAGATACAAAGAGGCACTATGAGGAAGGAAGAGGAAGACGAAAGGATCACGGGATGCAAGCCAGGGTTGGTGCTGTCCAGTAGCGCTGATGGCGGAGCAGCGGGTGCATGATAGGGGACGCTGAGTCTCTGACTGTGGGTGTGGGAGACTGATTTTCAGCACAGGAATCATTGAGGAGACAATGTTAATGAGGGTTAGGTTAAAGTATTAGAAAAAGCGCTTATAAACAATTTTTTATTTGAATTTTGAAGTAATGAAAAATTAAAATATATTCTAAAAAAGGGAAAATGAGGTCTTATGGTTTAATGTGATAGAGAAAATTAAAACGAGAATTTTGACACCAATTTAAAAGAAATCGGCCCAAGATTGGGCCGAACAGGCCAAACCAGGCCAACCGGACCCGTATTGGGCCCTTGGCCCAACCCAACTCAGCCCCATTTAAACAAAACAGCTCTCTCTCTCCTTCAAAACATACACACACGCTGATATACACAAAGGGAAAGGGGGAAAGATTAAAACCCTTGCTCCAAAATCAATTCAATCTTCCTTTGATCATAACTTTTGATCCAGAGCTCCGATTGATGCACCGTTTGCGACCACGTGACCGTGGCATTGAGCTCTATGAAACCCACACAAATATTTTTGAGTTAAGCCACAGTTTGCTCTTTGATTTTACAGCCCTCAATTTCGAAAATTTAGTGGGTAGAGTGTTGAGATTTTTTATTTTTGATGTTATAGGATCCAATTAACTTGAAGGGAAGGATTATTCTTGCCTCCTTGGTCCTTAGGTAAGGTAAGAGATATCAAACCCTAGTGAAATTATGAATTTAAGGTATTGGGTATTGAGTTATTGTGTTTGGGTATGATAATTTTGGTTTAGGAAGTGTGTATGTGCATATTGAAGCTTGATTGATATCTTGGAAAGCTTGGAAAGGAGCTTTGTGCTTGGAAATCTGATTTTGGGAGCTTTGAGACATTGGAAGTTGAGGCAAAAGTGAAATTTGAAGTGTTCCAGGTGAAACGGGAATCGACCAAGATATGATTTTGGTTTCTTGTATCTAAACTGTAGTGTGGTGTGAAAACTTAGGCTAGAGACCCTAAGATAGGAGTTGAACTATTGATGTTGATATGGTTGTTGGATGATTTGGATTGAGTTGAATATATGAATAATGGTTGAATGATTGTGAATGATGATAATTATTGGTAAAGCATGTGAAGTTGTATGTGATATGGATTGATATGTTTAATTGATGATAAGGTTGAAGCTCTTGTTAATGAGCATGATTTGGAGTGTGATATTGATATGTGTATATATATGGTGATTGATAAAATTGAATGTTTGTTTGAAAATTGAGATAGGGAATGATGATTATGAATTGAATTATTGAATTGAGATTGCTTAAATATGGAAGAATTGGTTGGTTAAGGGTTGGATGACGTTTGGAAATGATTGCTGTTGGAAAGGTGGGTTTTAGTTGGTTTTGTATGAAATTGGAAGTGTATGTTTTTAGAAATTGGGAGTTTATGAGTTTTGGTAAAAATGCAAATTTGATAAACTTCAATAGATCATATTTTGAGCTATTGCTTTTAGAATTTGATGATTTTTATATCAAATGAAAGATAATTTCATAAGCTTTAAAATGGTTTAAATTTGGATGAAATCTGAATCTTATGGAAGGAGATATGATCGTTGAAATTTTGGGCCTGAAATCTGAATTCTGCAAATTCTGCAGAATTTGTGATTTCTGGTTTGTGTGTGCACGCACACCCCGCTGATTTTTGGACCTGTGTGCACGGATAGCCTTGTGCATACGCACACACGGGGAAAGGGCTACTGATGGGAGCGCTAGCATGCCTTGTGCACGTACACAATAAATAAGGTTTTGCAAGCTGTGCGCATGCGTACGCTCACGTTAGGAATGACATTCTATTGGTGGCGCTAGCACACCTTGTGCGCGCACTCAACAATGGGAATTTTGCTTTCTATGCATACGCACAAGCCTGTGTACACACACACTTTTTGAAAATACTTCTGGGCGTGCGCACGCACACCCCTGTGCGTACGCACACTACCCTGTTCTTTTCTAAAGCTTTTGTTTTCAAGTATTTCACATTCCCAACAAGCTTGCGAACTTCTGAGATGCTGTTTCAGGCTTATAGACCCCCATTTTCATCTTTTAAATCTTTAATTAATGTAGAATGCCTAGTGATTGAAAGGAAGCTAGGGAAGAGGGTAACTTGTGGATGAAGAAAGGGGATATTATGGTGAGTTATGATTAATAATGATGATATGAATCATGGAGGAAGGTGGTGGAGTGCTGTGCATGATATGAGCCGAATGGCCGAGTATGATATGAGCCAAATGGCTGTGTGTGATGATGATTTATGGCTGATAGTGAATTATGATTTTTAAGCCGGATGGCTGAGATGAATGTTAATGTATGGCTGAGATTGAATGCATATATGCTGAATTGAATTATTGATATTGTGATTGTTGCACTCCACCTATCTGAGATACGAGTTTCCCTGGTTGAAAGCAGTGGCTAGCCACCACGTGCTCCAGGGGGAGACTCGATACTCTGCTGACCCTATGTCATATGTGTGGCCGGACATTGTGAACGTTCCGGATGAGCTCGCCCCCGTGAATATACACCATTGAGGGTGTTGGATGTGAATTATGATTTATATTATGAATAACTCGAGTTGGGGATGCACGACAAAGGGACAGTCCAATGGTTAGCTACCAGGACTTGTGGGTTGGTTTTATAACCAATAGATGAGACTCATCAGCCACTAGGATAGGCATGCATCATATGCATTATATGTGATTTTTTTGGAATGCCTAATTGTGTGCATATATACTTGCTAATTGTCTAACTGCCATATCTGCTTCCTACTTCTGCGTTTCTTGTGTGATATACTTGTGTTTTCATATCATTATTGTTGGCGGTTGGGAGGTTCGAAGGACTTGGAAAGGGGATATTTAGTTATATTGAAGATCCTTAAGTTAGTTGCCTACTTTCACTTTCTCATGGTTTAGTTACATTTATACGCTTTGATTATAACTGGAAGTTCTAGGATTGCCTTCGGCTTTCCCAGGACATTACATGTTAGATATTTGGGCACTGTTACCATGTTGAGAACCTCCGGTTCTTACCCATGCGGATTTTGTGGTTTTTAGATGCAGCACGTGAGGCTCCTCGCTGAGGCATGCTGGAGACTTCTGTTTTGGCGAAGATCCATAGCTCTCGGGATTTTATTTCGATCTTATATACTTGTTTAGATACTTATATTCTCCATATATATATATATATATATATATATATATATATATATATATATATATATATATATATATATATATATACATTTTGTATTAATTCCTCTTAGAGGTTATTTTGGAGAAACAGGTTTTGTATCTTGTGTTTTGGGTTTTATTTTAGGTATTTTCTTTATATATGTATGTATACTTCTATGCTCGGATTGGTTATCTTCGCAAATCGAGTCCTGAGCCTTGATATCTGTATTTTTGGCACTCTTTTGTATGTCTTCTCATGTTAGCTTGTCCTATATCTGTTTCGTTTACGTTATCGATCGGAGTATTGTGCTTTTCGATTTACCGGTTTTGATTTACCCCTTTTTCTTCAAAGGCTCCTAGTTATAAACCTTTTTACACTACTATACGTACTAAATTTTATTCTTAGAGGTCGTAATACCTCGCCATCTCTGCTTTATGACTTAAGCATAAGACTCTGTATGGTAGGGTGTTACAAAATGACGTTTATTCGTGCGTTTTTAATTTTGAAATTAAATGCTTTTTAAATTAATATAATTTGTTTTGTTTTTTGAGCTACTAATTTTTTTCTTTTGTTTTTTGTTTTCAAATTTTTATTTTTTAAAAAAAAATAATTTTAAAAATCTTTTATAAGTTTGATAAGATTTTTTTAATAAATATGAAAATTCTTAATTCGCTATTTTTTCTGGTTAATGGAGTTAAGTTCATAGTTATCAGAATCGAATCAGCAATCAATCCAGTTAAATTACTGGATCACTGGGTCAGTATGGTTCAACCGGTAGGTCATTAGTTGAACCGTTTAACTCAGTAATAATTTAATAAATATATAAATTTATAATAAATTAAAATTTAAATATTAAAATAAAAATTAAATGATAATAAGATTTTATATTATTTAAATTTGATTTAATTAAATTATATGTAAATTATGATATAATCTATTCTTTTAATAATACATAAAATAATGAGCAAATATAACAAAAAATTCTACTAATGGCACATATAAAATAATATGGTATATATATAACTATAGGCATTACATCTATTGAAGATTCACTTGTCACAGTGAAATGTAGGCTTTCACACACTCTCAGGTTCAAGGATCAAACCTAAGAGAGCTACTTTTTGAAGAAAATTCAAATAGATGCTTATACAGTGATCGTCTATGTAACAACCCTAGTTTTTGAAAATCAAATAATTAGTTATTTGTGATTTATTTTATTTGTTGATAATTTTATTTTAAGAAAATTATTTTGCTAAAGGTAATTAAATGAAGTTTCATGATAATTGAAGTTTAAATTAATTAGAAATTTTATATAATCTTTATTAGATATTTGGTATAATTGAAATTATAATTCTAATAATTGAAAAATAAGAAAAATTGTATAATTTAATTTAAATAAATTCTACTTTGAATGAATTATGTTATTAATTTGAACTGCTAGAAATTATTTTATTAGAAATAATTAGATTGATATTTATAAATACTTTAAGTTTAAGTCAATTAATATTTATGTACAATTTTTATTATAATTAATTATTTTATAAATTGAAATTAAAGTTTCGAAAATAGAAAAATAATAGAGATTTGTATGATTTAATCTAAAAAATTGATATTTAAATTAAAATTGTACTTCACAAAATATAATTAACTTGTTCATTTTATAATTTAAATTAGAAATAATTGATTGAACTTAGCAATATGTTGATAAATAATGTTCCTAAATATTTTTAACAGAGTATATTTGATTCTAAAATTACTCTACTATTCAATTTTATCAAAATATCTATTCATAACTATCCATATTTTTTTATAAAATTCATAATTTTTAACCCCAAATTCCCAAATTGAATCAGAAACCTAATTTGCAAATTGAGGAACCCTAACCCTAGCTTCCCTTTGCCTCAGCCGCACCCCACCCCTCTTTCACCCTCTTCAGTGTAACACTCTCAGCCTCACTCAAACTCACACACGGACAAGAGAGGAAGAAGGAGAAGAGGACGGCGCCGGTTGGTTGGGTGCCGCCGTCGCTGTCGTTGCCACGTTTGAGGGAGGAAGAGATCAACAGAGAGTGCAGTTGCTGAGCCAGGATCGCTGCTGCTGAGGGCTTTATCGCCGCCGTCCATGGAGCTTCGAGTAGCGCCGCTGTGCCTTCGTCGCGCCTCCATTGCTGTTTAAGTCAGACCGTCGCGAAAGGAACCAGAGGATGGAGACGGGCCCAAGCCAGGAGCAGGAGGAAGAAGATGTCGCTGTGCCTCCCGTCGCCGTCGTTGTTCGTGCTCTGCCTGTCGCCGCCGTTCCGTGGAGTCCGCCCTGGTGCCGGTTGAACAGGGATGAGGGAGAGGCGTCGAGAGGGAGATGCAATGGAGGTCAGAGGGAAGAGCTGCCATCACCGCCATCCCGTCTATGAAGCTTGAGCTCGCGTTGCCGTCCTGAGCTTCGGCGCCGCCGTGGAGGAGAGTGGAGTAGTCACCGTCGTTGGAGAGAGGGAGAGCCAGAGGAGGACGAGACGTGTGAGAAAGGAGATGCACAGGGGAGGAACCGTTCCTCTGCTGCCGCTATCGCCGGAATTCCTGGTCACCGTCGTCGTTCATGGTAAGTCATTTAAGCCATAGCCATGAGAACCACTACCTCTGAACCCCAGTTGCTCTGTAACAATCTTGTATTTTCCTCTGATATTCTCGACTCTGTTCTGCTTCTCTTTTGTTTTGTCGTTCTTACTTCGTTGGTGTCCCTGCTGTTCTAACCGATTGGATTGGTGCTGCTGCTGCTAAGACGTATGCCCTGCTCTCTGGTTTCTATTTTTCCGAGTACCAGAGCTACTGCTCCATTCCCGTATTTCTTTTGGTAAGATAGGTTTTGTTCTGCAATCAATATTCTGATTACCGCTCCTTTGATGATCTGTTCTGTTTTACCCTTGTGTTTGCTTCAGCCTCTATTAAATTCCCTTCCAAAATATCTGTTGCTGCTACTAGAGTTGTGGGTGATGCCGCTGCCGTTCCAATTGTATTGGAATGACTACCTGCCACAAATTGGGGATAAAGGAAATTGTTACGTTAAATAATACGATTCCGGCTAATTGAGGTAGGGGATTTATTTCAAAATTAACAGTTTTAACTTATGAATGCCAATGAGGTTTAATGAGTAATTGCTAATAATTTATAATTATGATTAATTGATAGAAATAAGCTTGATTGATTTGAGATTGTGAAATTTGGATTACGTTTGGTATTGAGATGATTTTCTAGTATTTCAACTAATTTATTGATTTTAGAGTGTGGCTGTGAATATCATTGGGTGTTCTTGTTGTGAGTAATAGATTAATTGATAAGATTAATTCTGGTTGAGGCTATGATTGATATCGGTTTTCTGATTTTGATGTAATTGTTGAAAATTCTGATTTTAGGGGATTATGCTAAATTGGTTGAGATGTGGCTATATTCTAATTATTGAGAATAAGTGCTTGCTGTTGATTTTAGTTATCTGATATATATGAATGGCTGTGAATTTGACTTGTGACTGGCTGAAATTCATTTTGGTGGTTATTGAAGGATTAGAACTTAAAGGATTAAACTGTCTTGAGAACCTGATTTTCTGAAATAACATAGTAAATTTTAAGAGTATATAAATAATTTTATAATGGTTAGACTAATTTTCTGTGTCATGATTTATTGATTCTGACTTGGCTGTGATTGTGGCCGGTTTCATGGTTGTAAGTGATTAATTGATGATATTGATTTTGATTTGAGGCTGTAACTATTTCCAATTTTCTGATTGTTTGGAATTACTGAGAATCCTGCTATTTGATTATGTTGAGCTGGTTGCCATAGGCTGGTTTGCTTGATGGTTGCAAATTGACTGAAATTCTGATCTTTGACGGATTTATATTGAATTGAATGATGTGCTGGTTATTTGATATATTGTAACGGTAGTGGAATTGGTTGGTGGAATTAAGTTTGGAATGAGGTTGTGGGAATAAGATTGGTGTGGTATTAAAACTGATTTTGATTTGAGGCTGTGAATTGTGATTTGTGAGCCATGATTGAATTGTTTGAAAGTGAATAATAATTCGACTTCCTGGTTATGCTGATTTTCTTGATTTAGTTGTGAAATTGAAATGTAATTGATGATGGTGGATATTGTTGCAAGCTTGTTTGAGAAATTATTGGTTACTGGATAGGTTAATTTGACTAGATAATAATGTACTGAGTGTTGAACTGATTCAAGCTTGTGCTCGGTTTGGAATGGTTGTGATAATGGTTTAATTGTGACTGCCTTCTGATTATTTCAGAGTTGTTGGAAATTCATATTTTAGCTGATTATGTTGAGTTGGTTGTTATGGTTAATTTAAGGTTAACCAGAGTTGATTTCGAGAACGGTTAAATGATTGAAGGTTGATTACTAAAGTATTTTCTTAAAGTATGATCTTTAGAATAAATTGGTAACTTTACTAATAATTAAATAACTTTAAAAATAATTGGAAATATGAAAGGATGATGTTTGGAATATTAGAAGCTGGATTGATTTACTTTTAAAGAATGGTCTATGAAAACTCTGATTTTAATTAATGTTAGGATGTCGATTGTTAAACTATTTTATGATAAAATGACTACTGGGATTCTGTTATGAAAACTGCTGAAAAAAGGGGCTGGAGACTTGTTGAGAAAGAGGGAACCCGTAAGGGTGGCTAAGTCCGAGTTTTAGGGGAGGTGCTGCCGAAATTTTATAAAAATCTGAGGTTTCATTTGAAAAGTTATTTTAGAAGCTTTGAATTTGGAAAATTATATTACTTGAGTTTCATTTAGTTAAGAAAAGAATTATTCTATTTTAAATTTGATTTACCAAAGAAAGGTTTATGTTTCAAAATTAGACTATTTAAGAAAGAAACTATGTTTTGAGATTGATTCAATATGAAAAGAGTTATGTTTTAGGTTTGAAATAAAGGATGATCTTTTTAGAAGTTTGGTGAAATAATAATATTTGAATTTGAATGGTAAAGAGAGATGGTTTTTGAGTCTTTGGGAAGTTAGTAAACTTGAAAAAGAGTTTTATTTGGTTAATTTTATTAAGAGGGTGATGTTTTGAAAAATATTTAGCGAATTTAAAATAAATGATTTTCTTGAGTCTTTTGAAAGAAAATTAAATTAGAAAATAGTTTTAAAATTGGTTCGAGTTAAGAGGTTGCAAAAGTAGAAGTCGTAAAGTTTGTACATGATTGAATAAAGAGAGAGAGAAATATTGTATAAGAATATGTAACTGGAGATGAATAACGAGAATGATAACTTATGATGATAATTACAATGATTCTTTTGAGGAAAGGTATTCAGTTTATGAAATTGTTGGCAAGGACGTGGATTTTGTCCCGCTTGCGTATTTATGATTATAAAAGAGAATAAAAAGCAGAGGACCTGTTGAAAGGTCATTTGTTGCTTGAGGCAACCCAAGAGATATGTTTATTCATTTGTTGCGTTATGGCAACTCATGAGATATTTATGTGATGATCTGCTGCGTGAAGGCAGTCAGATAGATGGTGGTACGACCACTGAGAGCGCTTCCCTGGGATACTTAGTTATAAAGCTATTCTGTAAGTCAGAGGACTCTTACAGAGGTATCGAGAAAACACAACTAGCACATACTCCTGTAAGTCAAAGGACTCTTACAGTGAGTGTGTTGGGCAGATAAAAGCTGGCTAGCTCCGTCCTGCAAGTCAAAGGACTCTTGCAGTGGTTTGCCTCACAAGTCAAAGGACTCTTGCGAGGGGCGTTGCCAACAGGGAAGCCTTACCTGGTCAAAGGACTCCGGGTAACGTCGGGAGCGGGTATGTAACCGACAAATGAGCTCATTACCTGCACTAGGGTTAGACATGCATCATCCTTGTTTGTGCATTTGCATTTGATTGGGTTTGCTCGTTGTACTTTCCTGTGATTGTGCTGTCTGCCTTGCTGTGACTTGTTTGTGTGTTGAATTGAATCTTTGTTAGTGCTATTAGTTGGTGAATGTATGATGATGAGTAAGAATTGATGTTGTGATTGAAAATTAATTGTGTGGTTGAGAAATGCTTAATGCGACCAGTTTTATATTTTGGAATTTGTTTTGAGCTTAGAGATTTTCTTTGGAAGAGGTAAATAATTAGTTAAAGAAAAACCAAGAATAGTATTTTCATAAGGGTTTGATAAAAATATAGTTTCCTTGAGTATGTTAATTATTTGCATTTTATTTCATTACTTTTACGGTATTCCCATTCCCTACTGAGAACGTGTGGTTTGTTCTCACCCCAAAATCTTCCACCCTTTCAGTGACACAGGTTCGAAGACTCAGTTTGAAGCTGCGGGCGATTATAGTATTTATTTATGAGATAAGTTTTTGAGTTAGGTTATTTTCATAGAATTCCCTCGCCCTTGTTACTTTAGTTTTTATTTTATGCAGAGGGATAGGAGTTGTACCTGAATTTTATTTAAATTTATTTTGTATAATATTACTATTATTAATAATTATGTGATTATTATTACTTGGTGATGTTTGCTATATGATTTTGATTAACAAAAACAAAAAATTTCTGGTATTTTTACTAAAATTGAATCGCGATATTGAACTAAAGGCTTAATAGTAAATAGTTAATAAAGAAAACAGGTCAATAACGCCTTACTTTTGGTACGATCATGACGTATTGGAAGTTGGGTCGTTACAGTCTAGGTGTGGAGTATGTAGGTCAAGGCGGAAGTGTGGGTCAACTGCCTAAACAAAGTCTGGTTCGTGACAAAACTGTTCCGTTTTTAACTGTTTGACCACCATTGACCGAGTCAATTGCAAGTTCGGTCTTAATAATGAACCGAATCGGATAGGATATCGGTTCACTAGTTTTTTAGTCGAACCGGCCAGTCTAGCCGGTTCTGATAACTATGGCTAAGTCAATTAGACTTGCATTTTTATGAGTATGATTTTAGAGTCAAATATCCATCTTTTACTCACTCTCAAGTTCAAAGATCGACCTTTAGAGACACCACTTTTTTATGGGAATTCAAATGGATGCTCCTACAATGATCTACATGTTGCTGGTCTATGTGTGGAGCGCGTGGGTCAAGGAGGAAGTGCAGGTCAACCACCTAAACCGAGTCTGATTCGCGACAAAACCACCCAGTTTTCAATGGTTTGACCGTCGTTGACCGAGTTAATTGTAAGCCCGGTCTTAATAATGAACCGAACCTGATAGGACATCGGTTTACTGATTTTCTGGTCAAACCAGCCGGCCGGTTCGGTTCTGATAACTATGGCTAAGTTGTTATACTTGCATTTTTACGAGTTTGATTTTAGAGTCAAATATCCATCTATTTAAGTCAAGTAAACGAGCTAGTCCGACGGATTTGGCTCATTTTGACGATCCTAATTAATTCAAGAGCTAGCTCAAATTAATTTTTATTGAATGAATTCCAAAATGATTCTAATTAATAATAAAACTTGTAAGATCATATACAAATAAAGCCTCGTATATAACAATTTAATTATCTTATCTATTATATATTTTTCTAGTATATTTTGTGATTGAAAATATCAACATTATACTCTCATTTTCTAAAGATATTGAATTTTTAAACTTGTCTTTAAAATATTTTAATTTTAAACTTTAATTCAAATTAACAGTAAACTTTCCATTAAAAATAATGACAAATTTGTGATCTAATAGGAAAAAAATCTTTTTTAAGAAAAAGGTTTTGATTTGAGTTGTTTGTAAAATTTTTGAAAATTAACATGTTGCTAGAATATTGTAAATTATTAGTCATGACTTTGGGACATTAATTATTCTCCCATTTAAAATAGCTTTATATTAGTGACAAAATTATGACAAATCACATTAGCGTGCTTGGCAAATTTGCTTCAAACTTTTCATGAATTTTTCATGGATTTATATAGAGGTTAGTGATTACTAGCAACATGAAATAAGGATAGAATAAGGACTAACATTTTCTCTGACAAATTAGTAGCAACACGAAATAAGCGAGAAAAGTCTATCAGTTGTTAAACGGTCGCTAATTCCTCACTAACTAAGTTTTTGATTAGTGACTCAATTGCGACCAGTTACTTCTAAAATTTTCTCGATTAGCTTTGGATTTGTTATAACTCTGCAATGGATTTCCAACAAGATTAGTGGTGTGGAATTTATAACCCACAAACTAACCGGCAAGTGCACTGGGTTGTACCAAATAGTACCTCAAGTGAATGAGGGTCGATCCCACGAGGATTGATGGACTAAGTAACAATGGTTAAGTGATTTAGTTAGTTAGACAAACAGAAAAGAGTGTTGAGAGTTTAAATGCATCAAACAGTTATTCAGAGAATCAAAAAACAAGCAGCAAATTGAGATGAAATATGTATGGAGAAAACAGTTAAGGTTTCAGAGATATCTATCTTCCGGATTGACTTTTCCTACCAACTATTTTAATCATGCAAGATTTAATTCTGGAAAACTATATATGACTAAACCCTAATTTCTTAGACCCTTTTAGTCTCCTCTAACCTTCATCAACCACCAATTCCTTGGTCACTTGATTCCAATTTGAGGGTTAAGATCAATTTTAGTTTATATGCCACAAAACGCTAATTACTCAAGTATAAGAGGATTATATGTCATGTATCCCGTTAAGTCCAGATAATTAGAAGTTTAGGAGAAATTGTTTTCAAGCTGTTGTTCAAGTAAAGAGCTTTCCCAAGTTTTACAAGAATGCAATTAGAACAAGGGTCATACTTCCATTCCACCCAAATTCATAAGATAAAGAACGAAAACAATTCTTGAAGTAGAAATCAGTACATGAATTAAAATAGAAAAATAATAGTATCAATCCATACAATAGATAGAGCTCCTACCCTTAATAGTGGATGTTTAGTTGCTCATGGTTCAGAGAGAAAACTAGGATTCTATAAAACTGTAAATTGCGAAATGAGGTAAGAGAGAAGAGAGAGCCCGAATGGCTGATTCTTTTCCCTTTTATATCTAATCTTAATTAATGTAAAATATATCTTTTAAAACTAAATAATATCTTTTCCTATTTATAATATAAAATAAAGTTTAATCAAAATTAAATGATGATCTTCGTGCATCTTCAATTGATGAATGGGGACCACTTTGACTCCTATAGTTGGCGCCTAACTTGGAAGGGAGTGGTGCCTAACTTCATGGTGGCCGAACCAAATTGTGTGTTGTTGGTGGTGTTGGCGCCTAACTTGGAAGGGAGTGGCACCTAACTTCATGCTGGCCGAACCAAATTGTGTGTGCTTATTGTACTTGGCGCCTAACTTGAGAAACCTCAAGTTAGGTGCCACCTTGGCAGTGAACTTGGAGTCTCTTTCTTAGTCCTGGTGCCTAACTTGGGAAAAATCAAGTTGGGCGCCACTTATGTAGCATGCAATTGATGGATTAGGTTTGTCTTGGCGCCTAACTTGGAGAACCCCAAGTTAGGCGCCACCCTTGCCGATTTGCTGGAGAAGAAGTATGGACTATTATACATCCTTGGAAAGCTCTGAAAGTTAGCTTTCAACGCCACTGGAATCACGTCAATTGGACCTCTGTAGCTCGAGTTATTCATGTTAGAGTGTAGGGAGGTCAGGGTTGACAACATCATTTGCTTTCTTCTCTTTTTCTACAGAAACTCCATCAAATCCATCCAAATGCCCCCTGAAATAAACAGAATTGCACATGACTCAAAGTATCATCCACAGTGGCTAAAAGATATTTAATTCTTGATTAAACTCAACAATTTAATTGCAAATTCACTAGGAAAAGATAGGAAAGATGCTCACGCATCACAACACCAAAATTGAATTTTTGCTTGTCCTCAAGCAACCAAAACTAATACAGGTTTAAGAAGTGAACTTGCATGAAAAGTGAGAGTTCAATTAGGCTCATGTCTCTTCTTGAAGTGGGGTTTACCTATTGCAATCCTGAATAGTTTTGGCATCTCACTCTCCTTTGAATTAGAGGAATGTCACTGTCATTTGGAATTATAATCCGAATAATATTACGAATTCTCAAATCTTTTATACTTCAGTTTAATGCAAATTTCCTTTAATTCTCTTTTCTTTGGTGCTTTGCACCCTAAGCCTAGCCGTAACTTTAAATGTTTTGTCTCAAAGATTACTTGAAACAAAAACACCACAAGCACTTAACTGGGAAACTCTCTTTAAGTTCTGATTTTTCTTTCAGTTACTCCTAGACAGTGGTGCTCAAAGCCTTTGGGATACTCTGTTAATTACATTTGATCTCAACTCTTAGTGTTCTGTCTCAAGGATTACTTGACACATTCACACCACAAGCATATGACTAGGGAAATAACTCTTTGAGCTTTTAATCATGTCTGACCTCCCTAGTCATTGATGCTCAGAGCCTTAGACCTTGCTTTTATTTTTCTTTTGCTGTTTCTTTTGCTTCAAGGATTAAGCTTTCATTTACTTCAGAGAATTCATAATAGTTCTCTAAATTCCTGTTCTTTATACATCAACATCCTTTGATTCAAATTTAAATATGCATGGTTCATGTCATGCATTCAGAATCACAAAGAATACCACCACATTTAAGTAAATAATACTATTGTTTGTTATAAACTCTATTTCTCATGCAATACATCTTTTTCTTCTTCTTTTTCTTTTGAATTCAAGCTCAGTGAGCGATACATGAGACGCTTTTCAAAATTAAAAGCAAATAACAGAATTAAAATAGCAAATTAAACTAAAAATTAGGAATTGAACTAACAAAGGATCATGCAGAAACTAAGACAAAATAGCAGAAAACAGGGACATAACATAGTAATGGCAAAATAATATAGGAAGTAAAAGTAACTGAGCCACCTCAATCTTCATGGTGGGGATCTCTCTCCTCTAGCTGTGATCCATATGGTCCTCTCAGGTGGCCATAATCCTATCTCAGCTAGGAAATCTCCTGGCGCTGAGAGTCCTGAGCAGCTCTCATCTGATCGAGGGTGGTCGGGAGATACTCCCAACGGTTGTTCTGTGTCACCCTCATCTCCTCAATGGAGAAGGTGAGCTGCTGCCAGTATTCCTGAGGAGGGCAGTAGTGTTCCTGAGGCACTAGTGGCTGGTCCTATTGAGCTTCCTCCTCAACTTGCTCTTCTCTTGGGGCCCTGTGCTGTTCCCTGTGAGTCTCCATGGCCTTCTTGGTAATTGGTATCTCAATAAGAATGGGGATATCATTCTCCACTTTTACCCCTGCTGCTTCACATAGGCGGTAAATTAGATGCAGAAAACTAAGCCTAACCTTCTTAAGAGAATTAGAGGCAATATTGTCTATCTGTTCTAGAATGATTTCCTCTACATTCACCACTTTTTCCTTCATGATACAGTAAATCATGATAGCCCGATCCACAGTGCATTCGGACCGGTTGCTAGTAGGCATGATAGAACTTCGAATGAAGTCTAACCATCCCCTAGCTACAGGAAGAAGATCAGTGCTCTTTAGTTGGTTCGGCTTCCCCTCAGCACCTATCCTCCACTGAAAACCCAGAATGCGTAATTCTTCAATAACTTGATCTAGTTCTTGGTCTCTGTGCATTCTCTCACTGTAAAAGGCAGTTAGCTGAGGTGGACGCAGCAGATGGTGGGCTTGTCAGATGCTTCTTGGGATGAAATCAATGACCTTGCCTCTTACATAACTCTTATAATCCTTCTCATTGACACCCTCAACGTCCTTTTACGTGACCCAGAGGTTTCCATAAAATTCTTGGACCAACAATTGTCCAACCTCCGTGTGCGGGCTGCACAGAAAATTCCACCCTCTTCTCTCAATTTCAAATTGGATTTCTAAATATTCATCCAGTTTCAGTGCAAGTCTCACTTCTAGAGTTATAGCCCTCTTATAGGTATGATCATAAAATTGTTCTTCATGGAGCTTGGATCGGAACCTGTGTGTATCATGAGAATTGGTGGCTGACTTTTTGCCTTTCCTCTTGTTTGAGGGTGCACTAGTTTTGGGTGCCATTATAGAAAACAGAGAAAATCAACAAGCAAAATGACAAAACCAAACTTAAAACTTTTGCTCGTTCCTGATCAAATTAGGAGAACACAAAGGGGAAGACAGAAGAAAGTGAAAAAGAAGAAATTAAAAATTAATGCTAAAATTTTCTTTTCTGATCTTTTTTTTTTTGACAAAATAAAGAAAGACAGAAGAAGTAAAGAAGATGAGAGGGGGCACCGGGAAATATAGGAGGGTGTCGGGGTAAGGGTTTAGTTGTTCTTCGAAGAGGGGGTGAAGGTTTGTGGTAGTGGGTGGAACAAGTGAAGAGAATGGTGGGGGGAGGAGCTGGCTTGTTCTTTGAAGAGAAGGATTGGGGGAAGGAATTGGAATTAGTTGAGTGTGTATAGAAGGGTGGGTGAAGGGTGTTGAGGTGTGGCTTGAAGTGGGAAGGAGGGGGGCTTATATAGAGGGTTGGGTTGGGTTCCGTTGGGTGGAAAGTGTCACGGGATGGTGCGGGGAAGGGTGAAGGCTTTGAAAAAGGGGAGGGTATCTTGGAATTGATTGGGAGGGTTTTGATGGGAATGGGGACCAGATCAAAGTAGATTTGCTTAACCAAATAAGGTGATATGGTTTGGATTTGGTGAGCAATTCGAAGCCGGTGCCGAACTTGGAATAAGGGGCGCCTAACTTGGGGCAAAAGTATGGCCTGGCACCTAACTTCCCTTGATATATCAATCTGGCGCCTAACTTTAACAATGGGGCACTTAACTTGAGGTGTCCCAAATGTAATGCAACTCTACTCCATTGTGTGGCGCCTAACTTCGGATACCTGGCACCTAACTCCAAGCCTCTCGAATCGAATGCAGTTCCAACGCTTGGTGTGGCGCCTAACTTGATGTAGCCAAGTTAGGCGCCACCCTTCCCGAGAGTAACATCAAACTTGTACGCAACATTGGCGCCAAACTTTAAGGGGTGAAGTTAGGCGCCACCCCTCTAGTAAGTAACACCCAAATTCAGCATATATGTGGTGCCTAACTTGAATTTTTGAAGTTAGGCGTCAACCAATCCAAAACAACTTCTTCCAGGGTGTCAGAAACTCTGTCTTCAGGTCCATGTTTCTGTTCTAATTACTCTGCATGATCCAAACACACGTAAAACAAAGGAAAAATAGTAAAAACTTAACTAAAGCCAATTAAATAACAAAATCAAAGTAAAAGAAATCAGACTAAAGGATACGAAAACATCGGGTTGCCTCCTGACAAGGGCTTCTTTAACGTCACTAGCTTGACGGTCAGTTCTACTAGTTTAGCAGATGAGCAGACCTTTGGCGATCAATCTCGCCTCCAAGATAGTGCTTCAAACACTGGCCAATAACTGTAAACCTTCTGTCAGAATTCTATTCCTGAATTTCCACATGACCATACGGTGATGCTCTGGTTACTACAAAGGGTACTGACCACCGAGATTTCAGCTTCTTGGGAAAGAGTTTGAGCCTTGAATTGAACAGAAGCACTCTCTGACCTGGCTCAAAGACTCTGATGGCAATCTTCTTGTCATGCTATATCTTAGTTCTCTCCTTATAGAGCATGGCATTCTCATAGGCCGAATATCTAAATTCATCAAGCTCATTCAACTGAAGCATTCTCTTTATTCCTGCAGCTTGAGCATCAAAGTTCAGAAACTTGATTGCCCAATAAGCTCTATGCTCCAGCTCAACTGGCAAGTGGCAGGCTTTACCATAGATCAACTGATAAGAGGACATGCCAATAGGTGTCTTGTATGTTGTCCGGTATGCCCAGAGAGCATCATCAAGCTTCCTAGACCAGTCCTTCCTTGAGATACTGACAGTTTTCTCCAGAATCCTCTTGAGGTCTTTGTTAGAAAACTCAACCTGTCCACTTTTCTGAGGGTGATAGAGGGTTGCCACTATATGACAGACTCCATACCTCTGCAGAAGTGAGTCCAGCTGTCTGTTATAGAAGTGACTTCCACCATCACTAATGAGTGTCTTTGGGACACCAAACCAGCTGAAAATATATCTCTGAAGAAAGCTCATCACCACTTTGGCATTATTGGTGGGCAGAGCCATAGCTTTCACCCACTTGGACACATAATCAACTGCCACCAAGATATAATTGTTAGAATATGAAGGTGAAAAAGGTCCCATGAAGTCAATACCCCACACATCAAACAACTCAATCTCAAGAATCCCCTGTTGTGGCATTTCATGGTTGGCAAGGAGATTCTTAGCTCTTTCACATCTGTCACAGTTCTTCACAAATGCTCTTGAGTCCCGGAAGAGAGTTGGCCAGTAAAAACCGCTCTGAAGGACCTTTGTAGCTGTCCTTTCACCACCAAAGTGGCCTCTATAATCAGAGCCATGACAGTGCCAAAGAATCTGCTGTGTTCCCTCATCTGAGACACATCTCCAGATTATACCATCTAAGCATCTTCTAAAATGGTATGGTTCCTCCCAAAAGTAGTACTTTGCACCAGTCAGTAGCTTTTTCACTTGTTTACTTTACTCATTTGGAATGAAGGATTTGTAATTTGCAATGTTCGCAAACCATGGAGCTTGCTGAATGACAAAAAGTTACTCATCCAGAAATGTCTTAGTCACAGCTGTGGGTGGATGCATGCCTTCGTCAGGTTCAATCTTGGAAAGGTGGTCAGCTACTGGATTTTCTGACCCTCTCCTGTCTTTGATCTCAATATCAAACTCCTGAAGGAGTAGCACCCATCTGATTAATCTTGGTTTAGAATCCTGTTTGGTAAGAAGGTAATTCAAAGCAGCATGATCAGTATAAATAATAACCTTAGAACCAATTAAATAGGACCTAAACTTATCAATAACATACATAATAGCTAATAATTCTTTTTCTGTAGTTGTGGAATTCTTTTGAGCATCATTTAACACATGACTAGCATAGTAAATGACATGCATAAGCTTGTCGTGCCTCTGTCCTAAAACATCTCCTATAGCATAATCACTAGTATCACACATTAATTCAAATGGCAAATCCCAGTCAGGGGGAGCTATGATGGGAGCAGAGGTAAGGTTTGCTTTCAGAGTTTCAAAAGCATGCAGACATTTAGCATCAAATACAAAAGGAACATCAGCAACCAATAGGTTTCTCAATGGTTTAGCAATTTTAGAAAAATCCTTTATAAATCTTGTGTAAAATCCTGCATGACCCAAGAAACTCCTTACTGCCTTAATATTAGTTGGTGGTGGAAATTTTTCAATTACCTCCACCTTGGCGCTATCAACCTCAATCCCCTTGCTTGAAATCCGGTGTCCAAAAACAATACCGTCTGTGACCATAAAGTGACATTTCTCCCAATTTAAAATAAGGTTTGATTCTTGGCACCATTTCAAGAACAGCGATAAATGCTTAAGGCAGGATTCAAAAGAATTATCAAAAACAAAAAAGTCATCCATGAATACCTCAAAAAACGTTTCAACCATATCAGAAAAAATTGAAAGCATACACCTCTGAAAAGTTGCTGGGGCATTACAGAGTCTAAATGGCATTCTCCTGTAAGCAAATACTCCAAAAGAACATGTGAATGCCGTCTTTTTCTTGATCTAGAGGGTCCACTGCAATTTGGTTATATCTAGAATATCCATCTAGAAAATAATAAAAAGCATGAACAACTAACCTCTCAAGCATCTGATCAATGAAAGGCAGGGGGAAGTGATCCTTCCTTGTAGTAGTGTTGAGCCTTCTGTAATCTATGCACATATGCCATCCTGTGATGGTCCTTGTAGAAATTAGCTCATTCTTTTCATTCTTGATCATTGTCATCCCTCCTTTCTTGGGAACTACCTGCACAGGACTCACCCAAGGGCTGTCAGAAATAGGGTATATAATGCTGGCTTCCCATAGTTTCATTACCTCTTTTTGGACCACCTCTTTCATAGTTGGATTGAGTCTTCTTTGTGGTTGCAGAACTGGTTTAGCATCATTTTCAAGAAGGATCTTGTGCATACACTTGGTTGGACTAATCCTCTTTAAATCACCAATGGTCCACCCAAGAGCTATTTTATGGCTCTTGAGCACTGTAATCAGCGCCTCTTCCTCACCATGCTTCAAAAAAGAGCAACTAATCACTGGATATGAATCATTTTCACCTAGGAACACATATTTCAAAGAAGGTGGCAAGGGCTTTAGCTCAAGCTTGGAGACTTCTTCCTCTACCTTAGGCATGCTCACCATGTTCTTCCGGGGTGGTGAATCATCAATCTCGAGTAATTCATACTCAGAGAGAGGATCCAGAATCTCATCAAGTACCTCAACTTCTAGTACCTCTTGAACAAGTGGTTCAATTACATCAACTCTCATACACCCTTCAAAATCATTAGGGTGTTTAATAGCTTCAAACATATTAAGGACCACCTGTTCTTCATTGACCCTCAGGGTTAGTTCACCCTTATGCATGTCAATCAGAGCTCTACCTGTAGCTAAAAAGAGTCTTCCAAGAATAATAGAGGACTTTTAATCCTCTTCTATATCCAATATGACAAGATCAGCAGGAAAAATAAATGGCCCCACTTTCACAAGTAAATCCACAACCACCCCCATAGGAAATTTAATAGAAAGATCAGCAAGTTGAAAAGAAATACGAGTGGGTTTTACCTACTCAATTTTGAGCTTTTTCATTACTGAAAGTGGCATGAGGTTGATGCTAGCTCCAAGATAATACAAAGCTCTCTGAATAGTGACATCTTCAATGGTGCAAGGAATTACAAAGCTTCTTGGATCCTGCATCTTCTCAGGAAGGTTATGTTGAATAATAGCACTGCATTCCTTAGTTAACACCACTATCTCTTTTTCCTTCCAATTCTTCGTGTTAGCCAATAGTTCTTTCATGAATTAGCACAGAGAGGCATTTGCTCAAGAGCCTCAGCAAAAGGAATGTTGATCTAAAGCTTCTTGAAGACTTCTAAAAACTAGAAAATTGCTTGTCTTTGGAAGCCTTCTGAAGTCTCTGAGGATATGACATTTTAGGCTTGTACTCAGGAGCCTTTGGCAATGTAGGATGAGTGTCAAAAGAGACTGGGAATGGGTTATTTGCACGCCTAGGAGGGACGTGCTCCACCTCTTCTTTCTTCTCCTTTGGAGCTTCTTTTTCAACTTGCTCCTCATTGACCTTAGTCTCAGAACCAGCTACTTTACCACATCTCAATTGAATGGCCTTGCAGTATTCTCTTGGGTTCACCACTATATCACCAGAAAATGTACTTGGAGGCCTCTTAGGTATTTGCTTACTCAACTGGCCTACTTGCACCTCCAAGTTTCTGAGTGAAGCTCTAGTCTCCTGTATAAAACTAGCTAGTAGTGCTTCTAAATCAGTGTTCTTCTGGGGCTGAGAATTTGCCTGCTGAGGTGGTTATTGTTGATGAGACTGAAACTGGCAGTTATTATGATTATTCTGTTAAAAACTGCCCTTAGAATTATTGTTAAAATTCTATGGTCTCTGAGGTTGCTCTCTCCACCCCAAATTTGGATGATTTCTCCACCCCTGATTATAAGTTTTAGCATATGGATCATTATTGGAATTTCTAGGAGCATTCCCCATGTAGTTGACATGTTCACAAGAAGATTGAGCATAATCATAATTCTCACCTTGCATAGAGCTACCAGTCATGTCATAAAGAGCCTCTTGAGGTGCATTTTGAGTATTAACAGTTGAAACTTGCATCCCACTCAATTGTTGAGTAATCAAATTCATCTGCTGAGACAAAATTTTGTTCTGAGCAAGAAGAGCATAAAATGCCTCTACTTCCAAAATGCCTTTTTTCTGAGGTGTCCCGAATCTCACAAGATTCCTGTTAGATGAGTAGAGATATTGGTTATTAGCAAACAACTCAATAAGCTCAGTAGTCTCCTCTGGTGTCTTTTTCATGTACAATGAACCACCTGCAAAATTATCTAAACACATTTTTGACATTTCACATAATCCCTTATAAAAGATATACAGCTGAGTCCATTTAGAAAACATGTCCGGAGGGCATTGCCTGGTCAGCACCTTGTATCTCTCCCAGGCTTCATAGAGGGTCTCACCATCTTTTTGTCTGAAGGTCTGAACCTCCACCCTTAGCTTAGTCAGCTTTTGTGGTGGGAAAAATTTAGTCAGAAATCCAGTGACCACCTTATCCCAAGTGTCCAGGCTCTCCTTGGGTTGAGAATCTAGCCACAGCTTTGCTCTATCCCTCACAACAATTAGGAAGAGCATGAGTTTGTAAAACTCAGGATTTACTCCATTCGTCTTCACAGTATCACAAATCTACAGGAAATTAGAAATAAATTGATTTGGGTCTTCCTGAGGAAGTCCATGATACTGACAATTTTGTCGCACAAGAATGACTAGCTACGGCTTTAGATCACAGTTGTTTGCAGCTATAGGAGGCACCACAATACTTTTTCCATAAAGATCTACATTGGGGGCAGTGTATGAGCTAAGCACTCTTCTAGGTTATTCATTCTCATTCAGATTTGCCACATTGGTATTGACAGCACGATTATGATCCATGGTGGACTCTACAGCTTCCCTCTCAAAAGTTTCACTCAGATTTTCACTAGCCTTGTAAAGTCTAGCTTGTTGCAAGTGCCGCCTCAAAGTTCTTTCAGGTTCAGGATCAAAATCTGTAAGAGGTTCCTTGTGTTTATTCCTGCTCATAAACAGACCGAAGTCAAGAAAAGTGGGATTCTCTACGTCAGAGTGTAGAGAATTCCTAGTGAGGTAACCTGTGTAAAGAAATAAAATAAAACACTAAAAAAATTAAAGCTAAAAATTGTCAAAAATGATGACTAAAATTAAGCTAGGAAATTCAAAATTTATAAAGAAAATTAAATGGAAAAATTAAAATAAAATTAACTAGGTAACACCAAACTTAAATTCAGAAATTAAGTAAAAATAATAGCACTAGATTTTCGAAAATTATAAAGCAAAATTAAATAAATTTAAAATTAAAGTGCCTAGTCTAAGCAATCAAACAACTAATAGTTGTCAATCACAGTCAATCCCCGGCAACGGTGCCAAAAATATGGTACGGAATTTATAACCCACAAACTAACCGGCAAGGGCACCGGGTCATACCAAGTAGTACCTCAAGTGAATGAGGGTCGATCCCACGAAGGTTGATGGACTAAGCAATAATGGTTAAGTGATTTCCTTAGTTAGACAAATAGAAAAGAGTGTTGTGAGTTCAAATGCATCAAACAGTGATTCAGAGAATCAGAAAATAAACAGTAAATTGAGGTGAAATATGTGTAGAGAAAACAGTTAAGGTTTAAGAGATATCTATCTTCCGGATTGACTTTTCTTACCAACTATTTTAATCAAGCAAGATTCAATTCATGGCAAACTATATGTGACTAAACCCTAATTTCTTAGACCTTTTTAGTCTCCTCTAACCTTCATTAACCGCCAATTCCTTGGTCACTTGATTCTAATTAGAGGGTTAAGTTTAATTTCTAGTTTATATGCCACAAAAACCCTAATACCCAAGTATAAGAGGATTATATGTCACGTATCCCGTTAAGTCCAGATCATTAGAAGTTTAGGAGAAATTGTTTTCAAGTTGTTGTTCAAGTAAAGAGCTTTTTCAAGTTTTACAAGAACTCAATTAGAACAAGGGTCATACTTCCGTTCCACCCAAATTCATAAGATAAAGAACGAGAACAATACTTGAAATAGAAATCAGTACATGAATTAAAGTAAAAAAAATAATAGTATCAATCCATACAATAGATAGAGCTCATAACCTTAACAGTGGAGGTTTAGTTTCTCATAGTTCAGAGAGAAAACTAGGATTCTGTAAAATTGTAAATTGCGGAATGAGGTAAGAGAGAAGAGAGAGCCCGAAGGGCTGATTCTTTTCCCTTTTATATCTAATACTAATTAATGTAAAATATATTTTTTAAAACTAAATAATATCTTTTCCTATTTATAATATGAAATAAAGTTTAATCAAAATTAAATGATGATCTTCGTGTATCTTCAATTGATGGATGGGGACCACTTTGATTCCTATAGCTGGCGCTTAACTTGGAAGGGAGTGATGCCTAACTTCATGCTGGCCGAATCAAATTGTGTGTTGTTGGTGGTGTTGGCGCCTAACTTGGAAGGGAGTGACGCCTAACTTCATGCTGGCCGAACCAAATTGTGTATGCTTATTGTACCTGGCGCCTAACTTGAGACTTTGGCAGTGAACTTGGAGTCTCTTTCTTAGTCCTGGCACCTAACTTGGGAAAAACTAAGTTAGGCGCCACTTATACAGCATGCAATTGATGGATTAAGTTTGTCTTGGCGCCTAACTTGGAGAATCCCAAGTTAGGCGCCACCCTTGCCGATTTGCTGGAGAAGAAGTATAGACTATTATACATAATTGGAAAGCTCCAAAAGTTAGCTTTTCAACGCCACTAGAATCACGTCAATTGGACTTTTGTAGCTCGAGTTATTCATGTTAGAGTACAGGGAGGTCAGGGTTGACAGTATCATTTGCTTTCTTCTCTTTTTCTACAGAAACTCCATCAAATCCATCCGAATGCACCCTGAAATAAACAGAATTGCACATGACTCAAAGTAGCATCCATAGTGGCTAAAAGATATTTAATTCTTGATTAAACTCAACAATTTAATTGCAAATTCACTAGGAAAAGATAGGAAAGATGCTCACGCATTAATTAGCGTGTAATTTGCTACAAAACAGGTAGTATATAGCTTTTGCTTTGTGACAAGATTGCAGTTCCCAAGTCACTCGCTAAATTAAACTTGCGACAGCTTAGAGACAAATGCATTTTGCCCGCTAATTAGCGACTTGAAATCAGCGAATGAATTGTGTTATTTGTTAAAAGGTCAAAATTTTCTCGCTACTTAGGTCCTAGACTCTCAATATCTGTATTTTCACTTTAGCGACTAATTAGTAAGGAACACTTTCCTACCTGAAAGATTTATCCATCGCGACGAGTTAGCGACGACTATTTTCTGTCGCTATCCTAATTTTTAATTTTACAACAGTATGCGACAAATTAGCAAGAAACAAATTGCTCGTTAAAAATAAAAACTTTGGTGACAAATTAGCAAGGAAATTATCCGTCGCAAAATGCATTTCAAGTCTTTGTGACGGATTAGATAGGAACATTGTTCCTCACTGATTTGCCTTTTCGCACAAAGTTTATTTAGCGACAAACTAGTGTGCGAATTGTTTTTCGCTAATTGTATATCAAACACTGGCGACAGAATAGTGACGATAATATCCCTCGCTACTTTACTTTTATTCGATTGAATCTCTAAGTGACTGACTTGCTAGAACATTGTCACTCGCTAATTAATTTGTGACAAATTAGCGAGGAAATTTTTCTCGCTCTTTTTTTACCGACAAAATTCAATTTGCGAGAAACAAACTTACTCGTGAATCTTTCGCTAATCAGTCACTTTTCTCAATTTCCGATATTTTGTGACCGCTCATTAATTTTGTCGTTAGTGCGTCACTAATTCCTCAGAAGTTAGTGATGGATTAGTGACAAAATTTATTTCTCACAAAAATTCCTTGCTAATTTGTCAATTCTTGTAGTGCCGCAACAAAAGTATAAACATAAATCCTGTTTCGCGAAAATCAACCTCTAAGAGGGATATACAAATTAAAAATACAAAAATGGAGAATATATATATATATATATATATATATATATATATATATATATATATATATATATATACATACATACATATGTTAAACACAAAATGAGATCCCAAAATTAGTCTTCGCCTTGCAGAGAGAATCCAACCCACTCAGCGAGATATGTCACGTCCTATATCTGAAAACAGAAAATTCTTGAATTGGGTGAGAACCACACGGTTTCCAGCAGGGTAACAATTCCAAATAGAGACGATGTAACACTACACGAATCCACTAGGTAATCCTAAACTCTAACAACCAAGATCCAAGCCTAGGGTTATACTAATCCAAAACAAGCTAAACACACTACAAACTTCACTATGTTCATGATCCAAATCTCAAGTCCCTTTAACATTTATCTCAGCCTATCTTTTTTCAATTCAATATCACAGAATTTTGGTCTTGATTTCAGTAGAAGCAAACATAATTAATAAGATGCAAACACAATAAAAACAGTTATAACATATACAACAATTAGCAATTAAACAGAGATATACACCTAAGCAATCCAAAATAATACACACTTAAACAATTTCACACAAGTGCATATGATGTGTAAGACCCAGAATTTTTAAAAATTAAATAATGAGTGATTTACGATTTATTATATTTATTGAAAATTTTATTTAAAGAAAATTATTTTCTTAAAAGTAATTAAATTAAATTTTATGATACTTTGAATTCAAAATCCATTAGGATTTCTAAATAATTTCTATTATAAAGAAATATTTCGAAAAAGATAAAAGAATTATTATTACTAGCGACTCAACAGGTACTATCTTGTCTGTTCAGCCACTTTTCTATTATTTTGAAGAGATTAAATTTTATAATTTTATTTTTAAAATTATAAATTTAATAAAATAATCTAAACATTAAGAATAAAAAAATTTAAAAACCAAAAATAAAAATTTTATAACTTATTTAACTTTTAGAACGTATAAAATTTAGCAATTTAAATTAAATAAGATATTAAACAAATTTATTATGATGTTATTATGTGTAACAAAATAAAAATAAAGATTTAGAAACATTATTTACAATTAGCTATTTAGAAACGTTATTAAGTTTATTTATTTATTTTTAATAGTATTTAATTTAAAATAAATATAAAAATTTATATTCAAAACACTCTTTATCTTTGAGCATAATTCTAACTGATAAAAAATATTTTTTAATTTTACATTTAATTTTTTAAATTATCTTTCATTTCCTTATTTGTTTCAAAATTATTAATTTATATTTGTATATCGCCTCACTACATCAAACATTATTCTTTCTCTTACCATATATATGTTATTCTCTCTACACATACCTGTCATTGCTCATGGCCACTATTATATTACCTTGTTCTCCTTTCTCATTTTTTTCTTCTCCTTCTACATTCTCTTCATCTGATCATTATTAATTATTACCAAGTATCATCGTCGCAACTTTTACTCTTGTCTATCGCTTTGATTTATAACCATCTATTGTGTTAACTTTTATGAGTTGTTGAAGTTTTGTTAAAAGAATTAAGACATAAAGCATTTAAAATTTTTCGAAATTATCAAAATTTGATGTCAGTAATCCTAAAAAACAATATCAAAATATATTTTTTTCAACCAAAATAATAATAAATAGAACATAATTGTAAATTTTTTAACTAATAATTATAAATTTAAGTCGCAACTTAATATAGTACCTTAGTACAGAAGGTAACTATTGCTATCCACAATTGACTGCTATTTTATAAGTTTCATATTTATTTTATTGTGCACATCAATTAAACTATACTTTATTATTTTATTTTACATGTTTTGAAATAATGCCATCGTATTATAAGGATGAGATTGATTTTCACAATCTAATACGTCTTATTATTTTGTTCGTCATTTGAATCATAGTTATCAGAACCGAACCAATAATTGACCCGGTCATACGACTGCGTTACTGGGTCACTGGTTCAACCGATGAGTCATTGATTTATCCGGTTGACCCAGTCATAATTAAATAAAATTATAAAACTATAAAATATATTAATAATAATTAAATATCAATTCTTATATATAATTTATACTGCAAAAAGACATAATAAATTAGTCACTAATACAAAATATTTTTATATATTACAATCAATATCAATATATCAATATATTTATATACTATGTGTTGATATTTGTTTGGTATTCATGTGAATTCATGCTTAAAAGTATAAAAAAAATAAAAAATCATTCAGGTTTTGTTATATATATATTTTTTGTTATATATCTTAATGAAAAACATGTTTGGCATAGTGGGTAAGTGGTGGGAATGCACTCACGCAGTATCGTGTTCGAACTCCATGCTAAACATTTTTGGGGCTAGTGGAGGGAGATCCTATGATGGTTCGGCGTCCCGCGGGTGCACCATGGACCCGCGGCGGGTCTAGCACCAGTCGATTGGTTTTCAATGGGTTTGACCACCGTTGACCGGTTCGAATGCATATCCGGTCCAATTTACTAATCAAACCGGTCAGACTATCGTTTCACCATTTTTTTGGTCAAACCGGTCGGTCCGGTCCAGTTCTAATAACTATGATTTGAATACTATCCATAAAAAATAGTTATTTAAAGTGAAATACTATATAAAGAGAGACAGAGAGAAAACTCTTTTAGATTATCGTTCTGGTTTGCTTCTTAAACCTCACTTAATATACTCAAGTTTAATAGCTTTGATGGTGGTGATTCTTTGTAATTAGTTAAAAAGTTTTAGCTTTCTATTTCTCTCTCTCTAACTCTCTCTACGATTTTGAACAAACTTAATTTTGTTATTAAATAATTTTTTAAGTTTAGAATATTTTTAACCTCCTATATAAAAAGTATCTTTTAAATTATCTAATGCATAAAAGGTTACATCTTTTCATGTGTATCTTGAAAGTTAAAAATTAAAGTTAAATTATATTAGTTTTCTTATTAAGTACAAAAATAAACATAGTCTAAATGATATTAGTCCTTTTATTAAGGCAGAGAAACTCCATAAAATGATAATATTAAGTCTCATATTCTTATATATGAGAACTTGTACTATTTATTATATTATATATAATCTTTGTACCATAAAACAAAAGGTGAAATCTATAAAGCCAATACAAAGAGTTGACCATGACTTTAGTTTCTAATTTTTTTTACTATATTTACTTTCTAACAAACCATTTCATAAAGCAAATTATAAAGACAAAATAGTAATAAAATTTATTTTAAAAAATCCAATAACCTCCCACTAAAATAAAAATAGTTTTATTACTCCTATAACTATAATAACACATCTCCTAACAAAAAAAATGCAGAGTGTTTGCAAATTATTAATAAATTAGAAAATGGACTAAGTGAACATATGTCTTCACATTTTTCACCATCTTCATGTTTTGTTTAATTCTATGTTAGTTTTAGTTTATATCCTTTATTTTATGAATGTCTTTACATTCTTCACCATCTTTATATTTTGTTTAATTCTATGTTAGTTTTAGTTTATATCCTTCTGTTTTGAATACGATGTACTCTCAGTAGTTTGATTTCACTCTATTTAATTTTTTTTTAATTTTTTAGAAAAATCTACCAATTTTGTCCTTCATATACACTTTTATGTGTTTCTCAAACTATCGCCCTTCTCCTTTTTTTTCAACGCCATCAATTGCATTGCCTCTATCATCTTCCATTACCTTCATCCATCGTAGTTACAAATTTCATTCGGTTTCATGCATAACTTTCACCTACAATTTTCCTTCTCTTCGGTTTACTTATTTAATTTATATTTTCAATTATTCTTCTATGATTTTAATTCATTTCTAACTCTTCACTTAAAAAATAGTTTTATCTTTTTCTTTTATCAATTTAATGTAAAAAAAACTTTTTTTATCTTATCAATTTGATGTAGAAAGAATTTTTTATCTGATATGTATTCTTATATTTTTTTATTATTTTTTTATCTAATTAAACCATCTTTTATTTAACATGTCAAGAAATAAACTTAAATTATTTTATAATGAGTAGTTTTTGAATCATCTAATTTATAAAAAAAAATCACAACTTTTTATTTATTCTAAAAATTAAAAAATAAAAATTAATATTAGTACTTTTAGACTAACAAAATTAAAATAAATTACAAAAGTAATTCTTGAATAAAAATAAAAATATAAAATTTTAAAATCCAAAATATAAAATAATTATAAGATAAAAAATTTACTTAAACATAATTCTTTGTAAAATACTTTATAAATGGACATAAATATAAAATAAACTTTGAAATTGTGATGTGAGCACTGTTGTTGTCCACCACCACATAAATAAAAGATGACATGTAAATACACAAATTTTTTTGAAAAAAAATCAATAAATATAGACCCAATGCTCTTCATTAAAAATAATTATTTAAATTTAAATTCATTCTCTCAAATTGTTGATACTATTCAAACTGAATATACTTTAAAGTTTTATGACGACCTTGAATAACAGGCATAGACTTTCTCTTTCAATATTGATAAGGTTTCGTATACATGGCTATAAAAAAAATAAAACTTACATAACCCAAGAGATAGAAGAGGATAGAAAAAAAATAGAGAAAAGTCTAGGGGCCAGCAACTTTATTAAATTCTGGCCAGCATGTAACCAGCAAAGAAAAGTGAGCCATTGGATGAAATCTCACACCAATCTCACACTATTAAAATTATAATTGATGGCTATTTGATGGCTACAAATCACAAAGTTATTGTCCCCCTAGCATTCCTCTTTAAAATAATATAAATGATTATGCAATGAATAACTATGTATTAGTTACAGTAAGAGATCTAACTTTGATAACCATACTTTATAAATATGAGACTAATTGGATTACCTGAAAGATAAAAGAGAGTACTACCCATACTTAATGGAATGAAGTAAAAGACACCATGAGTGGGAGTTGTGCGTAAAATAAAAAAGTAACCACAATATCAATGAAGAAAAGTTAATAATAATTATATTTTAAAGCAGTTTTCAAAATCTGTTACCTCAATTACTGTTTATTAATAAAGTTAAAATATGAATACAAAAATTGGACATCATTCTAGTAACACCTCACTTTTGGTAGGATCATGACGTGCTGAAAGTTATGTAAGACCCCAGATTTTTAGAAAATAAATAATGAATAACTTATGTTTATATATATGATTTTATTTTTAGAAAGGTTATGAGACTTCTAGTTTTAAATTAATTTGGTTTTATATAAATTTCAATTATAATTAGATACTTTTTACTGAAAGTAATGGTTCTTGCTTAATTAAAATTCAAAGTTTTAGTAATTAGAGATAAAAGAGAGTTTTGTATATAATTTAAATTAAATAATTAAAAGTTTTGATTAATATTATGAACTAAAAGAAAAAATTTATTTATTTATCTATAATTTTAAATTAGAAGTATTTAATTAAAAATAATTTGTAATTTGAAAAATAAAATAGTGTTCTTAAAATTAATTATATTGATTAAATTCGGTTTCAAATCAAAACTCTACTCAAACCCTAAATTCCCAATTCTAAATCCTAATTCCTAATTTCACTAACCTTAACCCCTCTCATACAAATCACACACGTAACCCCCTCCACACCTGTCCACCTCTCAGTGAGACACACTCACCTCTTTCTCACTATTCACTCACCACCGCCACACCTTTTCCTTGTATACATACAACACAAGCAACCTCACACAATAGAAGAAAAAAAGGGGGAAAAAGAAACAGGGAAAAAGAGATTGAGATTCGAGAGAGCAGAGAACGAGAGGAGAGGGGAAGAGAAGAGGGAGACCGCGCTAGCCACCGCACCACGTCGCCATGCCCAGCTCGCCGCCAGTCGCCGAAGGGAGGAACGCAACCACCACAAGGAATCGTCATCGTCGTTGCTGAGCTGGGAGAGAGAAAACGTCGTCGTTCTGCTTTCCATCAAGCCCGTTCTGCCGCTACCGTTGCACCGTGCCACCGCACTACGCCGTTGACGCTGTTCACCGAGGGAAGACAAAAGTGACAAAGGTTCCCGATGAGGGAAAAATGATTCCACACAAACTCACCGGCAAGTGTACCGGGTCGTATCAAGTAGTAATAACTCACAGGAGTAAGGTCGATCCCATAGGAATTGATGGATTGAGCAATTTTAGTATGGTGACGAATTTAGTTAAGCGAATAGTTGATGATTTGAGTGAAATTCGGTTAACAGAAGTGAAATTGCAAGTAAACTAAAGAGTAGAAAGGAAATTTGTAGAATCTTAAATACAGAAGAAGTAAAATTGCAGAAACTTAAAGTGCAAGAAATTAAAAGAGTTGAAACTTAAATTGCAAGAAAAGTAAATAACTGAAACTTAAAGTACAAGTAATGTAAATTACTGAATCTAAATTGCTGGGAAACTTAAATTGCATGAATAGGAAAGGGATTTGGGTATTGGGAATCAAAACAGAACTGGAAAAAGTAAATTGCAGTAAACTATAGAATGCTCAGATAAAGAAATTTAGAAAACAGATCAGTTAAGATTTTAGTACCAAAACAGAAATGGAAACAGAAGAGTGAAAGTAGAATAAAAACTTAGATCAATTCTAAAATCTTAAAAGAGAAATTGACAATTGCAGAAGAATAACAAAAAAAGAAAGAAAATTTAGATCTCAATTGCTCTCTTAACAAAACAGAAAATAGGAAATTGCAAATGGAATAGAAGTGGAAGGAAATCTAAGATCAGATCTCCAATTATTCAAAATACAAAAAGGAAAAGTAAAAGATAACTTCAAATTAAATGAATTCAGAAGAATTCTCCAATCCAGGTTCTCAGATCCAAAGCAGAAAGTAAAAGGTTGTAGAAGAGAGAAAACAAAAATAGAAAGGAAAATTCAGATCTGATCTCAATTCTAAAACTCTAAAATGAAAACTAAAAGAGAGCTCCCCTAATGAAATAAATTTCTATCTATTTATATACTTTCCAATTGTGGCATCTGATGAGCGGATAATTTATACGCTTTTTGGCATTATTTTTAGGTAGTTTTTAGTATATTTTAGTTACTTTTTATTATATTTTTATTAGTTTTTATGAAAAAAATCATATTTCTGGACTTTACTATGAGTTTGTGTGTCTTTCTGTAATTTCAGATATTTTCTGGCTGAAATTGAGGGACCTGAGCAAAAATCTGATTCAGAGGCTGAGAAAGGACTGCAGATGCTGTTGGATTCTAACCCTCCTGCACTCGAAGTGGATTTTCTGAAGCTACAGAAGCCCAATTGGCGCGCTCTTAATTGCGTTGGAAAGTAGACATCTTGGGCTTTCCATCAATATATAATAGTCCATACTTTTCCAGAGACCCTTTTCTAGCGTAAAACGCCAGAACTGGCACACTTCTTGGTGTTAAACGCCCATTTTGGCACCCAGGGTGGCGTTTAACTCCAATTTGAGGCATATGCACATGGAAGCTTGAAAGCTCAGCCCAAACACTCACATGGCATTTCTCTCTCCCTTTTTCAAAAATCCTCACCCATAATTTTTCAAATCTTTTTAATTAATTAATTAATTTAGTTTTCTAATTTCTTTTATTTCTTTTTCTTTTCTTAATTTTCAAAACTTGCATAAATTTTTTTATTTACTTTATTTTAATTTCTTTAATTTTAAAAAAAAGGGGAATAAAATTTTTATTTACAATCCACAACATCTCCCTTTCTCTATTATGGACCTAAGTGGAAATGAACAGTCCAAAAGGACTCTGGGGTCATATGCTAACCCCACTACTACTTCATATGGGAGTAGTATCTGTATACCCCCCCCATCAGATCCAGCAATTTTGAGCTAAATTCTCAGCTCATTATCATGGTGCAGTAAAATTGCCAGTATTCCAGTCTTCCACAGGTGGAATCTACTGAGTTTTTGACACAGTTCTTACAAATTGCTGACACAGTACGTGATAAGGAAGTAGACCAGGATGTCTACAGATTATTACTGTTTCCATTCGCTGCAAAAGATCAAGCTAAGAGGTGGTTGAATAATCAACCCACAGCAAGCATAAGAACATGAAAACAGTTATCAGACAAATTCCTAAATCAATATTTCCCTCCAAAAAGGATGATACAGCTAAGGCTGGACATCCAAGGCTTTAAACAAGAGGATAATGAATCTCTTTATAATGCCTGGGAGAGGTACAGAGAGATGCTAATGAAATGCCCCTCTGAAATGTTTTCAGAATGGGTGCAGTTAGACATCTTTTACTATGGGCTTACAGAAAAGGCCCAGATGTCTCTAGACCACTCAGCTGGTGGATCTATACATATATGAGAAAGATAATTGAAGAGGCTCAAGAGCTCATTGATACAGTTGCCAGAAATCAGCACCTGTACTCAAGTGGTGAGACCTCCATGAAAGAAGAGGCTGAGGCAGCTGATAAACCCCTATTTTATGATTCATCATGTGCTCAATTAAGTGTTTTTATCAATTCTTCACCCACTTATTCATAAGATTTGCATGATTTTTACAATTCCTTCCTTATTTTATGATATATGTGAAAACATGTTTCCTATGCTTTAAAAATATTAAATTTAATTATCCTTTATTACCATTCGATGCCGTGATTTGTGTGTTAAGTATTTTCAGGCTTCATAGGGCAGAAATGGCTTAAAGGACAAAAAGGAAACATACAAAAATGGAAGGAAAGCACAAAAATGGAGTTTTGAAGAAAAGGCAGCGACGCGCACGCGTGTCTAGCGCAAAATGGCAGTGACGCGCACGCGTGGACGACGCGGACGCGTGCCTTGAGCAGAATGCAAATGACGCCTACGCGTGACTGATGCATAAGCATGACAAGGAAAAACTCCAAACCACACGAACGCATGACCCACGCGCACAGGTGACGAACGTCACATGCAGAAATTTGCAGAAGTCGCCCCCAGCGATATTTGGACACTTTTTTGGCCCAAATCCAAGCCAGAAACACAGAATAAAAGCCAGAGAATAGGGGAATTAGTAACGAGAGATACAACATTCATAATTCACAATTTTAGGTTTTAGATGTAGTTTTTAGAGAGAGAGGCTCTCTCCTCTCTCTTAGGATTTAGGATTAGGATTAGGATTTAGGATTTCTATTATGATTAGGCTACTTCTCTTCACTCCAGGTTCAATGTTCCCTTAATTTATGTTTCTCTTCTACTTTTATTTATTCTAATGCTTTTACTTGTATTTGACTTATGTTGCCAAATTGGCTTATGAACCTTCCCATGTTAGATTTGAATTTATGTTTAAATACAATTTGAGGTATTTCAGATTTAAGATTTCTTTCTTTTATTTATGTTACTGCTGCTTCCAATCTGAAGGCATTTTTATTCGAGTAGATTTTCTCCCCTTTTGGCTTTGGTTGAGTAATTGGTAACACTTGAATTATTAGACTCAGCAGTTGATTGAAAATTGGAATTCTCGCTGATTGATTTGGATCGCTCTAAAGCTAGTCTTTCCACAGGAGTTGACTAGGACTTGAGGATCAAATTGATTGGTCCACTTGACTTTCTTTTGTTTAGTAAGGGTTAACTAAGTGGGAGTGATAAACAATTCTCACCACACCTGATAAGGATAACTAGGATAGGATTTCCAGTTCTTACACCTTGCCAAGAGTTTTCTTTATAATTATTAATTTATTTTTCTTGCCATTTAAATTACTTGTTCTCTATTTCAAAAACCCAAAATTCTACCTTTTCCATAACCAATAATAAATCATACTTCCCTATAATTCCTTGAGAAGACAACCAGAGGTTTAAATACTTCGGTTATAAATTTTATTGGGTTTTGTTACTTGTGACAACCAAATTTTTGTACGAAAGGATTTTTATTGGTTTAGAAACTATATCTACAACGCGATTATTTTTATAAAATTCTTTATCAGCAAAAAATAGTTCGGCAGCAGCATCCACTGAACTTAGCCCTCCAGAACAAATTGTTGAACTCAATCAGCAACTATTTTCTATAAAAAACAGTTAGCAGAACTTAAAGAGATGCTACAAGAAACCAAAGATGGTAATCAGAATATGGAAAAACAATTGAATTAGACAAGACAGCAGTTATCTAAACAGTTAACAGAAAAATGCCAAGTTGTTCATTTAAGGAGTGGAAAGACATTGAATGTCTCAACTCAAAGCAGCAGGAAGCCAAGAAAGGAACATTTGACAGAGGATGACCAAACCACTGCCCAAAATCCCTCTGAGGACAATAAGAGCCCACAGAGGAATGATTCTGGCGTTTAAACGCCAGAAAAGGGTCAGAAGTTGGCATTAAACGCCCAATGGATGGCCAATTCTGGCGTTCAAACGCTAGAAAAGGGTGGCAATCTGGCGTGAAATGCCCAAAAAGCACCCAATTCTGGCGTTCAAATGCCAATGAAGGATCAGACACATGCAAGTGCTGATAACAACCCCTTTAAGCAGGCTTCTCCAACCACTTCTATAGGAAATAAACCTGCAGCAACTAAGGTTGAAGAATATAAAGCCAATATGCCTTATACTCAGAAACTCCGTTAAGCAAAATAGGATAAACAATTTTCCCGCTTTGCAGACTATCTCAGGACTCTTGAAATAAAGATTCCGTTTGCAGAGGCACTTGAGCAAATACCCTCTTATGCTAAGCTCATGAAAGAGATCTTAAGTCATAAGAAGGATTGGAGAGAAACTGGAAAAGTTTTTCTCACTTAAGAATGCAGTGCAGTCATTTTAAAAAGCTTACCAGAAAAGTTTAAAGATCCCGGAAGCTTTATAATACCATGCACATTAGAGGGTGCTTGTACCAAGACAGCTTTATGTGATCTTGGGGCAAGTATCAACCTGATACCTGCATCCACTATCAGAAAGCTTGGTTTGGCTGATGAAGTTAAACCAACCTGGATATGCCTCTAACTTGCTGATGGCTCCATTAAAATTCCATCAGGCGTAATTGAGGACATGATTGTCAAGGTTGGGCCATTTGCCTTTCCAACTGACTTTGTGGTGCTGGAAAAGGAGGAGCGCAAGAGTGCAACTCTCATTCTAGGAAGACCTTTCCTAGCGACTGGACGAACCAACATTGATATCCAAAAATGGGAGGTGACCTTGAGAGTCAATGAGGATGAGTTTAATTTGAATGCTGTCAAAGCTATGCAGCATCCAGACACCTCAAAAGACTTCATGAGCGTTGATATTATTGACTCTTTGGTAGAAGAAGTCAATATGACTGAGAGTCTCGAATCAGAGCTAGAGGACATTTTTAAAGATGTTCAGCCTGATCTGGAGGAACCAGAGAAAACAGAAGAACCTCTGAAGACTCCTTAGGAAGAGAAGCCTCCTAAACCCGAGCTCAAACCACTACCACCATCCCTGAAATATGCATTTCTGGGAGAAGATGACACTTTCCCGGTAATCATATGCTCTGCTTTAGAGCCACAGGAAGAGAAAGCACTAATTCAGGTGCTAAAGACACACATGACAGCTCTTGGGTGGTCCATAAGTGATCTTAAGGCCATTAGCCCAGTCAGATGCATGCACAAGATCCTATTGGAGGATGATACTAAGCCAGTGGTTCAACCACAGAGGCGGCTAAATCCAGCCATGAAAGAGGTGGTGCAAAAAGAGGTCACTAAGTTACTAGAGGCTGTGATTATTTATCCTATTTCTGATAGCCCCTGGGTGAGCCCTGTCCAAGTTGTCCCCAAGAAGGGAGGTATGACAGTGGTTCATAATGAAAAGAATGAACTGTTTCCTACAAGAATAGTTACAGGGTGGCGTATGTGTATTGACTACAGAAATCTCAATACAGCCACCAGGAAGAATCATTTTCTTTTACTATTCATAGACCAGATGCTAGAGAGACTAGCAGGCCATGAATACTACTGCTTTTTGGATGGCTATTCAGGTTACAACCAAATTGCAGTAGATCCTCAGGACCAAAAGAAAATAGCATTCACATGTCCATCTGGAGTATTTGCCTACGGAAGGATGCCATTTGGTCTGTGCAATGCACCTGCAACCTTTCAGAGGTGCATGCTCTCTATCTTCTCTGATGTGGTAGAGAAATTTCTGGAAGTCTTCATGGATGACTTCTCAGTATTTGGAGACTCATTCAGCTCATGTCTTGACCATCTAGCACTTGTTCTGAAAAGGTGCCAAGAGACTAACCTGGTTTTAAACTGGGAGAAGTGTCACTTTATGGTGATTGAAGGAATTGTCCTTGGGCACAAAATTTCGAACAAGGGAATAGAGGTGGATCAAGCTAAGGTAGAGGTAATTGAAAAATTACCACCACCTGCCAATGTTAAGGCAATCAGAAGCTTTCTGGGGCATGCAGGATTCTATAGGAGGTTTATAAATGATTTTTCAAAAATTGCAAAACCTCTGAGCAATCTGCTAGCTGCTGATACACCATTTGTCTTTGACACAGAGTGTCTGCAGGCGTTTGAGACTCTGAAAGCTAAGCTGGTCACAATACCAGTCATTTCTGCACCAGACTGGACATTACCATTTGAACTAATGTGTGATGCCAGTGACCATGCCATTGGTGCAGTATTGGGACAGAGGCATGACAAGCTTCTGCATGTCATTTATTATGCTAGCCGTGTTTTAAATGATGCGCAGAAGAATTACACAACCATAGAAAAGGAGTTGCTTGCCGTGGTTTATGCCATTGACAAGTTTAGATCTTATTTAGTAGGATCAAAAGTGATTGTGTACACTGACCATGCTGCTCTAAAATATCTCCTCACAAAGCAGGATTCAAAACCCAGACTCATAAGATGGGTGTTGCTTCTGCAAGACTTTGATATAGAAATAAGAGACAGAAAAGGGACAGAGAACCAAGTAGCTGATCACCTGTCCCAGATAGAACCAGTAGCAGGAGCGTCCCTCCCTCCTACTGAGATCTCTGAAACCTTTCTGGATGAGCAACTCTTTGCCATTCAGGAAGTACCGTGGTTTGCAGACATTGCAAACTATAAAGCTGTGAGATTCATACCCAAAGAGTACAGTAAGCAGCAAATGAAAAAATTGGTTTCTGATGCAAAGTACTACTGATAAACCATTATTTTATGATTTATATTGTGTTTAATTGTGTGGTTTTATCAAGTCTTTACCCACTTATTCATATGATTAGCATGTATTTACGATTCCTTTCCAAAATTGTTCCATGGTTGAAAACTTGCTTCCTAGATATCTTTTAATTATGTATTTTTATCCTCCTTTATACCATTCGATGCCGTGATCCGTGTGTTAAGTGTTTCAGGCTTCATAGGGCAGGAATGGCTTAGAGAATGGAGAGGAAGTTTGCAAAAATGGAAGAAACACAAGAAACTAAGGAGATGACTAGCGAATACTGACGCGAGCGCATGAACCACGCGAGCGCGCGAAATGGAGAAATCGTAGCGACGCGAACACATGCCTGATGCAAACGCGTGGATTGGAATTTACACGAATGACGCGAACTCGTGGCAATGAAAATCGCGGAATGACGCGAACGCGTGGACGACGCGTACGCGTGACCTGCGCGATCTGCAGAAATTATAGAATACGTTTGGGGCGATTTTGGGCCGCGTTTTAACCTAATTTTTGGCCCAGAAACACAAAATAAAACAAGGGAACCTACAAAGACTCAAGGGGGATCCACACACATTCAGATTCATCACATTAGGATTACTTTAGTTTTAGATCTGAATCTAGATTAGTGTTACATTGATAGTTTATGCTTTTGTTTTGGATTGTGGATGTTGAAGAGCCATTACCTCCGCGAAGACACTACTTTAGTTTGTTCCTTTATCCTTTACTCTTTTCAATTGACTATTGACTCTATTCAATTAAGTATGTTACATTTTGAGTTTATTAATATATAGAGTTATTTTTATTTTTAATTAAGTCTAATTCTTTCTATTTTATTTTATTCGATTATGTCTTCTTATATTTTTATGATTATTAATTCCATGTCAATGGAGTAGATTCTCCACTTGACATGGGGTCGATTAAGAGGACACACTTGAGTTGGGATGCTCAAGTGATTGGTTAAATTGGACGTTATAGGCTAATTCTGTACCTACTAACACTAGACCTCCCTAAGGGAAAGGACTAGGAATTGCGGGTAAGAGTTAGTTCAATCACTATACTTTTCTTTACTCAGTAAGGGTTAACCAAGTGACAACAACGACCTCTTTACACTACACTTGAGAAGATTCCAACAAGGATAGGACTTCCATTTAATTATTCCCCCAGTCAAAGCCTTTTATTTAGAAAATCAATAATTATTCTTAGTTTATTTTTATTGCTTTAATTCACAATTATTTTAATTACTCATTATCAAAACTCAACTTTCTGGGAATTTTCTGATTAATAAATTAGCACTCTTTCCTGCAACTCGTTGGGAAACGACCTGGGACTCATACTTCCAGTATTTTTATTTCTAAAATTTGTGACAACCCTTTTTAAATTGGTGAGGCAGATCTTAGCTGGTTAATAGCTATACGTGCAATGCTATTCTCTCATTTGGAATCTCTTAATTGGTTAACTTCTGCCACGCATCAATTTTTGGCGCCGTTGCTGGGGAGTTGCAATAGTGTGCTAAATTATTGATTAGTGTACATATTTTATTTTTAATTGCATATTTTATTTTTTTGTTTTGTTACCATGAGCTTCATGTCTTTCTCATTGAATGACGCATTCATTTCCTAATCCGAGTTTAGTCCCATTTGACCCTGAAATTGAAAGAACTCTTTCACATATTAGACGAACTCGACGTCGGTTAGCCTCTGAGGGTGGTGAAGTGATTATTATCGATTCACCAGTCTCATCTGAGGGCGAATCTGAACCGCCGTTTGAGAGTGAGACAAGCTCATTTACTACTGATTCAGTTGATTCACGTCCAAGTGACATGGTAGAACCCAGGAGAATTACTCTCCAGGAGGCAGGAGCCCCAGATTTCACACTGCAACCGTATCAAGTGCGTCATCCAAATTTGGCTGCAGATTTTGAACTAAAGACTGCACTAATCAACTTGATGCCCAAGTTTCATAGCTTACCTGCTCAAGAGCCTATCAAGCACCTTCAGGATTTCCAGACAGCCTGTTTTACTGTCAGGCGTCATGGTGCAGATGAAACTTCTATCCTGTTAACCGCCTTCCCATTTTCTCTTGAAGGAAAGACAAGGGAGTGGTACTACACCCAACCGGAAGCGACTGTTACTAACTGGGATACGCTTAGAAAAGAATTTTTGAAAAAATACTTTCCAGCTGAAGTTACTGACAGATTGAGGAAAGACATTTCAATGATTGTTCAAGGCGAATCCGAGACTCTCTACGGATATTGGGAGTGCTTCAACATTCTCCTGGACGTATGTCCCCATCACATGATTGATAGACTAGTATTGAACAGCTACTTCACTCAAGGCATGAACCCCCAGGATAAGACTACACTGGAAGGTGCTAGTAATGGTTCCTTGAAAAAGTACAAAACCACAGATGAAGCATAGCAGCTGATCAGTGACTTAGCTGAATCTACTAGGAATCACAGACAGAGGCGCAACCACCCCAAAGCTGTTGCCAAAGTTTCTTCTAGCATTGAAACTACTGCTCTCGCACAGAGTATATGTGAAATGACCAACCTGCTGAAACAAATGCAGTTGAATCAACAACAAGCACAATAAGCTCAGCCTCTCCCACCACAGCAAAGCCAACAGTTGGTCCCACAAAGAGTATGCGGGATCTGTGCTGATTATAGTCATTATACAGATGAATGTCCGCAGCTCCAACAGGAAGACAACACTGTGGCAGCCACTCATAACTTCTATGACCGCCCGAATCAAGGATACAATCAACAAGGTGGCAACCATAACCAAGGTGGCAACTATAACCATGGATGGCAGGACAACTCCAATCAAGGATGGAAAGATAATTCTAACCCTGGCTGGAGGGACAACTACAACAGAGGAGGCAGAGACAATAATAGAAACCAGAGGTGGAATAACAATAACAACAACAGACAGTAGAATCAGAACCAACCTTATAGAGCACCTCACCTAAGACAATCACAAGGAACCCAGCATAACCAACAACAAGTTCGTCAGAGCACTTATTCTAATTCTTCATCAAATGATGAGATGCTCCGCTCTCTTGCGCAAGGACAACAAGACATGCAGGCACAACTAAACTTTAGTCTGAATGGCTTGACTGCCACTTTACAAGCTCTCATCTCCCAGATGAATTCCTCATTTAATTCCACACATCAACCTTCAAGCTCCAGTGGAATTCCTTTTCAACCACTGCCTAATCCCAAAGGTGGCGTTAATGCCATCACTTTGAGGTCCGGAACCACCTTACAAGAGAGGAACCATGAGGAGCCAAGCCCACTAGAACACGTGCCAGCAGAGGATATGATGGAAGTGAAAGATGCTGAAAAGGAAGAGGACATACAAGACATAGTTGAAGAAGAGGACCACAGAATGAAGCACCAAGGGATGCAGAAGCTGCAAATCGTGCCCATCCTATCCCTTTTCCACAACTTGCAAGGAAGCCCAGAAAGCAGATGGAACTTGATCCCAAAATGGTAGAAATATTCAAAAAGGTTGAGGTAACTGTTCCCCTTTTTGATGTTATTCAACAGGTACCTAAATACGCAAAGTTTCTAAAGAATTTGTGCATACATAAAGATAAGATTAATGAATTAGAGACTATTCCTTTAGGTAGCTCTATATCTGCTTTAATGGAAAGTATACCTGAAAAATGTAGGGATCCAGGTCCATGTATGGTTAACTGTACCATTGGAGGTGTGATATTTTCTGACTGTATGTGTGATTTGGGAGCGTGTGTTAGTATAATGCCTTTGTCTATATATGATACTTTGAGGCTCCCTCCCTTAAAAAGGTCGGCAGCTCATTTTGTGCTAGCAGATAAAACCATTATTACAGTAGTTGGAATTGCTGAAGATGTATTAGTGAGCATTAAGGGGCTCACATTTCTCATTGAATTCTACATCCTGGAAATGCACCCTAAGGACTCAGGAAGACCATCATCAATCCTGCTTGGAAGACCATTCCCAAAGACTTCAAAGTTTAAGTTGGATGCATTCTCAGGAAGTTACTCCTTTGAGATAGATGGCAGAACAGTGAGTTTCAGTTTAAATGAAACTATGAAGCTAGTGCACAAAATTGTGATCTCAGGCAACGGCGCCAAAAACTCTGTACGCACGTCTTAATAAATCGTTTTTCATTCACAACTTCGATACAACTAACCAGCAAGTGCACTGGGTCATCCAAGTAATAAACCTTACGTGAGTAAGGGTCGATCCCACGGAGATTGTTGGTATGCAGCAAGCTATGGTCACCTTGTAAATCTCAGTAAGGCGGATATAAAATAGTTATGGAGTTTTTGAAAATAAATAATAAATAGACAGAAAACAAAGATAGAAATACTTATGTATATCATTGGTGAGAATTTCAGATAAGTGTATGGAGATGCGTTCGTTCCTCTGAACCTCTGCTTTCCTGCTGTCTGCATCCAATCAATCTTACTCCTTTCCATGGCTGGCTTTATGTAAGGACATCACCATTGTCAATAGCTACTTTTCATCCTCTTTGTAAAATGGTCCGATGCGCTGTCACTGCATGGCTAATCATCTGGAGGCATCACCGTGGTCAATGGCTGCATCCTATCCTCTTGTGAAAATGGTCCAAATGCTCTGTCACAGCACGACTAATCATCTGAGGTTTTCGATCATACTGGAATAGGATTCACCCTCCTTTTGCGTCTGTCACTACGCCCAGCACTCGCAAGTTTGAAGTTTGTCACAGTCATTCAATCCCAGAATCCTACTCGGAATACCACAGACAAGGTTTAGACTTTCCGGATTCTCATGAATGCCGCCATCAATCTAGCTTACACCACGAAGATTCTGATTAAGAGATCCAAGAGATAATCATTCAATCTAAGGTGGAACGGAAGTGGTTGTCAGGCACGCGTTCGTGGGGGAATGATGATGATTGTCACGTTCATCACATTCATGTTGAAGTGCGAATGAATATCTTAGAAGAGGAATAAGTTAAGTTGAATAGAAAAACAGTAGTACTTTGCATTAATCTTTGAGGAACAGCAGAGCTCCACACCTTAATCTATGGAGTGTAGAAACTCTACCGTTGAAAATACATAAGTGAAAGGTCCAGGCATGGCCGAACGGCCAGCCCCCAAAGCGTGATCACAGGATCAAAAATACAATCCAGGATGTCTAATACAATAGTAAAAAGTCCTATTTATACTAAACTAGCTACTAGGGTTTACAGAAGTAAGTAATTGATGCATTCAACTCCAAGAATGACCTCTCCATGTGGAAACTTCAAGCTCAGCCCAAACACACACCAAGACTGTAGTTTAACTCTGGCGTATTTCTGGCGTTCAACTCTGGCTTGTAACGTGTTTCTGGCGTTTAACTCCAGACTATAGCGTAGAACTGGCGTTCAACGCCCTTTTGCGTCGTCTAAACGCGGCCAAAGAATGGACTATTATATATTGCTGGAAAGCCCTGGATGTCTACGTTCCAACGCAATTAGAAGCGCACCATTTTGAGTTCTGTAGCTCCAGAAAATCCACTTTGAGTGCAGGGTGGTCAGAATCCAACAGCATCAGCAGTCCTTCTTCAACCTCTGAATCTAATTTTTGCTCAAGTCCCTCAATTTCAGCCAGAAAATACCTGAAATCACAAAAAAACACACAAACTCATAGTAAAGTCCAGAAATGTGAATTTAACATAAAATTTAAAGAAAACATCCCTAAAAGTAACTAGATCCTACTAAAAACATACTAAAAATAATGCCAAAAAGCGTATAAATTATCCGCTCATCACAACACCAAACTTAAATTGTTGCTTGTCTCCAAGAAACTGAAAATCAAATAGGATAAAAAGAAGAGAATATACTATAAATTCCAAACTATCAATGAAACATAGCTCCAATCAGATGAGCGGGCCTTGTAGCTTTTTGCCTCTTGAATAGTTTTGGCATCTCACTTTATCCATTGAGGTTCAGAATGACTGGCATCTATAGGAACTCAGAGTTCAGATAGTGTTATTGATTCTCCTAGTTCAGTATGTTGATTCTTGAACACAGCTACTTTATGAGTCTTGGCCGTGGCCCTAAGCACTTTGTTTTCCAGTATTACCACCGGATACATAAATGCCACAGACACATAATTAGGTGAACCTTTTCAGATTGTGACTCAGCTTTGCTAAAGTCCCCAATTAGAGGTGTCCAGGGTTCTTAAGCACACACTTCTTTTGCTTTGGACCTTGACTTTAACCGCTCAGTCTCAAGTTTTCGCTTGACACCTTCACGCCACAAGCACATGGTTAGGGACAGCTTGGTTTAGCCGCTTAGGCCAGGATTTTATTCCTTTAGGCCCTCCTATCCACTGATGCTCAAAGCCTTGGGATCCTTTTTATTACCCTTGCCTTTTGGTTTTAAGGGTTACTGGCTTTTTGCTCTTGCCTCTTGGTTTTAAGAGCTTTTGGCTTTTTCTGCTTGCTTTTCTTTTTCTTTCTATTTTTTTTTGCTATTTTTTTTTCTGCAAGCTTTGTTCTTTGCTGCTTTTTCTTGCTTCAAGAATCATTTTTATGATTTTTCAGATTATCAAATAACATGTCTCCTTGTCATCATTCTTTCAAGAGCCAACATATTTAACATTCTTAAACAACAACTTCAAAAGACATATGCACTGTTCAAGCATTCATTCAGAAAACAAAAAGTATTGTCACCACATCAACATAATTAAACTAAGTTCAAGGATAAATTCGAAACTCATGTACTTCTTGTTCTTTTGAATTAAAACATTTTTTTCATTTAAGAGAGGTGATGGATTCATAGGACATTCATAACTTTAAGACAAAGTTATTAAATACTAGTGATCATGTAATAAGACACAAACTTAGATAAGCACTTAACATAGAAAACGAAAAATAGAGAATGTAAGAACATGGAATGAGTCCACCTTAGTGATGGTGGCATTTCCTTCTTGAGGAACCAATGATGTCCTTGAGCTCTTCTATGTCTCTTCCTTGTCTTTGTTGCTCCTCCCTCATTGCTTTTTGATCTTCTCTAATTTCATGAAGGATGATGGAGTGCTCTTGATGTTCCACCCTTAGTTGTCCCATGTTGGAACTTAATTCTCCTAGGGAGGTGTTGATTTGCTCCCAATAGTTTTGTGGAGGAAAGTGCATCCCTTGAGGTATCTCAGGGATTTCTTGATGGTGAGCTTCCTCATGTGTTTCTTGAGCTCCATGAGTGGGCTCTCTTGTTTGCTCCATCCTTTTCTTAGTGATGGGCTTGTGAGATGAATCTTTCCATCTCCCATGGCTCAGAGGTGGAAGCACTTGTCTTCCCTTTCCTCTTTCTTGAGGTTTCTCTAGCCTTAGGTGCCATTAATGGTTATGGAAAAACAAAAAAGCTATGCTTTTACCACACCAAACTTAGAATATTGCTCGCCCTCGAGCAAAAGAAGAAAGAATAGAAGAAGAATAAGAAGAAGATATAGAGGAGATGGAGGGGTGTGTGTATTCGGCCATATGGGTGGGATTGGGTGGGAAAGAGATGTTGAATTTTGAAGGTAGGTGGGTGTATAGATGTGAGTGGTAAATGGAAAACAGAAGGGATGACCATGAATAGAGAGAGAGAGAGAGGGTGAGGTAGGTGGGGATCCTGTGAGGTCCACAGATCCTGAGGTGTCAAGGATTTACATCCCTGCACAAATTAGGCATGTAAAATGCCTTTGCATGCAATTCTGGCGTTTAAACGCTGAATTGATGCTTGTTCTGGGTGTTCACCGCCCAGATGCAGCATATTTCTGGCGTTGAACGCCAGCCAGATGCTTGTTTCTGGCGTTCAGCGCCAGCTCTTCCTCAATGTGCATTTCTGGCGTCTGAACGCCAGAATGCTGCTTGTTTCTGGCGTTCAACGCCAGAAACATGCTCTGTTCTGGCGTTGAACGCCAGACAGATGCTCCTTACTGGCTTTTAAACGCCAGTGAGATCCTCCTCCAGGGTGTGATTTTTCTTCTGCTGTTTTTGATTCTGTTTTCAATTTTTATATTTATTTTGTGACTCCACATGATCATGGACCTAATAAAACATGAAATAACAATAAAAAATAAATTAAAATTAGATAAATAAAAATTGGGTTGCCTCCCAACAAGCGCTTCTTTAATGTCAATAGCTTGACAGTGGGCTCTCATGGAGCCTCACAGATGTTCAGAGCATTGTTGAGACTCCCCAACACCAAACTTAGAGTTTAGATATGGGAGTTCAACACCAAACTTAGAGTTTGGTTGTGGCCTCCCAACACCAAACTTAGAGTTTGACTGTGGGGGCTCTGGTTGACTCTGTTTTGAGAGAAGCTTACTGTGCCTCTTTTCCATGTTTACAGAAGGATGTCCTTGAGTTTTAAACTCAAGGGAGTCCTCATTCAATTGAAGGACTAATTCGCCTCTGTCAACATCAATCACAGCTCTTGCTGTGGCCAAGAAGGGTCTTCCAAGGATGATGGATTCATCCTCATCCTTCCCAGTATCTAGGACTATGAAGTCAGCAAGGATGTAAAGGCCTTCAACCTTTACTAACACGTCCTCTACTTGTCCATAAGCCTGTTTTCTTGAATTGTCTGCCATCTCTAATGAGATTTTAGCAGCTTGTACCCCAAAGATTCCCAGTTTCTCTATTACAGAGAGCGGCATGAGGTTTATCCCTGAACCAAGGTCACACAGAGCTTTTTCAAAGATCATGGTGCCTATGGTACAAAGTATTAGTAACTTTCCAGGATCCTATTTCTTCTGAGACAATGTCAGTTGATCCAGATCACTTAGTTCATTGGTGAACAAGGGAGGTTCATCTTCCCAAGTCTCAATACCAAATAATTTGGCATTCAGCTTCATGATTACACCAAGGTACTTCGTAACTTGCTCCTTAGTAACATCCTCATTCTCTTCAGAAGAGGAATACTCATCAGAGCTCATGAATGGCATAAGGAGGTTTAATGGAATCTCTATGGTCTCTAGATGAGCCTCAGATTCCTTTGGTTCCTCAATGGGAAACTCCTTATTGATCACTGGACGTCCCAGGAGGTCTTCCTCCTTGGGATTCACATCCTCCTCCTCTTTTGTGGTTTCGGCCATGATGGTCATTTCAATGGCCTTGCACTCTCCTTTTGGATTTTCTTCTGTATTGCTTGGGAGAGTACTAGGGGGGATTTCAGTGACTCTTTTACTCAGCTGGCCCACTTGTGCCTCCAAATTTCTAATGGAGGACCTTGTTTCATTCATGAAACTTACAGTGGCCTTAGATAGATCAGAGACTAAGTTTGCTAAATTAGAGGTATTTTGTTCAGAGTTCTCTGTCTGTTGCTGAGTGGATGATGGAAAAGGTTTACTATTGTTAAACCTATTTCTTCCACCATTATTAAAGCCTTGTTGGGGCTTTTGTTGATCCTTCCATGATAGATTTGGGTGATTTCTCCATGAGGGGTTATAGGTGTTTCCATAAGGTTCACCCATATAATTTACCTCTGCTATTGCAGGGTTCTCAGGATCATAAGCTTCTTCTTCAGAAGATGCCTCTTGAGTGCTGTTGGATGCAGCTTGCATTCCATTCAGACTCTGAGAAATCATATTGACTTGCTGAGTCAATATTTTATTCTGAGCCAATATGGCATTCAGAGTATCAATTTCAAGAACTCCCTTCTTCTGAGGCATCCCATTACTCACAGGATTTCTCTCAGAAGTGTACATAAACTGGTTATTAGCAACCATGTCAATGAGTTCTTGAGCTTCTGCAGGCGTTTTCTTTAGGTGAATGGATCCACCTGTAGAAGTATCCAATGACATCTTAGATAACTCAGACAGACCATCATAGAATATATCCAGGATGGTCCATTCTGAAAGCATGTCAGAAGGACACTTTTTGGTCAGTTGCTTGTATCTCTCCCAAGCTTCATAGAGGGATTCACCTTCTTTCTGTCTGAAGGTTTGAACATCCACTCTAAGCTTGCTCAGCTTTTGAGGAGGAAAGAACTTGGCTAAGAAAGCCGTGACCAGCTTATCCCAAGAGTTCAGGCTATCTTTGGGTTGAGAGTCCAACCATACTCTAGCTCTGTCTCTTACAGCAAAAGGGAAAAGCATGAGCCTGTAGACTTCAGGATCTACTCCATTAGTCTTAACAGTATCACAGATCTACAAAAATTCAGTTAAGAACTGAAAAGGATCTTCAGATGGAAGTCCATGGAACTTGCAGTTTTGCTGCATCAGAGAAACTAATTGAGGTTTCAGCTCAAAATTATTTGCTCCAATGATGGGGATGGAAATGCTTCTTCCATGTAAATTGGAATTAGGTGCAGTAAAGTCACCAAGCATCCTCCTTACATTATTATTATTTTTGGCTGCCATCTCCTCTTCCTGTTCGAAAATTTCTGAAAGGTGCTTGTTGGGTTGTTGTAATTTAGCTTCTCTTAGTTTCCTCTTCAGAGTCCTTTCAGGTTCTGGATCTGCTTCAACAAGAATATTCTTGTCCTTGCTCCTGCTCATATGAAAAAGAGGGAACAAAATAATAATAATAATAATAATAATAATAATAATAATAATAGGGATCCTTTTTACCCAAGTATAGAGGTTCCCTTATGTGAGTAGAAGAAAAGAAGAAGAGAAAATCTGAACTCAGAGAGAGGGAGAGAGTTCGGATTTTTGGTGAGTGAGGAAGAAATGTTAGTAAATAAATAAACAAATAGAAGGAGATTAGAGAGAGAGAATTTTTGAAAATTATTTTTGAAAAAGAGTTAGTGATTTTCGAAAATTATTTTTGAAAAAGGTTAGTAATTTTCGAAAATCAAAAATTAAAATAATTGGTTAATTAAAAAGAATTTTTGAAAAAGAGGGAGATATTTTCGAAAATTAGAGAGAGAGAGTTAGTTAGGTAGTTTTGAAAAAGATAAGAAACAAACAAAAAGTTAGTTAGTTAGTTGAAACAAATTTGAAAATCAATTTTGAAAATATAAGAAGATAAGAAGTTAGAAAAGATATTTTAAAATCAAATTTTTGAAAAAAAGATATGATTTTGAAAAAGATAAGATAAAAAGATATTTTTGAAAAGATATGATTGAAATTAGTTTTGAAAAAGTTTTGATTTTTAAAATCACAATTAATGACTTGATTCATAAGAAATCACAAGATATGATTCTAGAACTTAAAGTTTGAATCTTTCTTAACAAGCAAGTAACAAGCTTGAAATTTTTGAATCAAAACATTAATTGATGATGTTATTTTCGAAAATTATGTGGTAAAGATAAGAAAAAGATTTTTGAAAAATATTTTTATAATTTTTGAAAATAAATAAGAAAAATGAAAAAGATTTGATTTTTGAAAAAGATTTTGAAAAAGATAAGATTTTTAAATTGAAAATTTGATTTGACTCATAAGAAACAACTAAATTTTAAAAAGTTTTGAAAAAGTCAATCCAAATTTTCGAAATTTTAAGAGAAAAAGGGGAAGATATTTTTTTGATTTTTTTGAATTTTTATGATGAGAGAGAAAAACATGAAAATGATGCAATGCATGAAAATTTTTAGATCAAAATATGTGATGAATGCAGGAACACTATGAATGTCAAGATGAACACCAAGAACATTTTTTTGAAAATTTTTATATGCAAAGAAAACATGCATGACACCAAACTTAGAAATCTTTAATGCTTAGGCACTAAGAATTCAAGAATGCATATGAAAAACAAGGAATGACACAAAACAAGGAAATTTAAAGATCAAACAAGAAGACTTACTAAGAACAACTTGAAGATCATGAAGAACACTATGAATGCATGAATTTTTCGAAAAATGCAAGATGAACATGCAATTGACACCAAACTTGAAATCTGACTCAAGACTCAAAACAAGAAATATGAAATATTTTTGATTTTTTTGTATTTTTTGAAAATTATTTGTGAAAAAGAAAAATAAGGATTCCAAAATTTTTAATATGAATTCCAAGAATCTTGCACTCTTAGTCTAAAGCTCCAATCTGAGGGTTAGACATGGCTTAATAGCCAGTCAAGCTTTAGCATGTAAATCAAGTGGATCAGGAACAGTAGCAGGTGGATTAGCAACAACTAGCTTGCTCATGATAGTGTTGGGTTGGAACCCCAGTCCAAATGAAATTAGACATGGCTTTACAGCCAGTCAGGCTTCAACATGCTTCATGAAACACTAGAATTCATTCTTAAAAATTCTGAATAATTTTTCGAAAACAAAAAAAAATATTTTTTTTTGAAAGATTTTTTTTAAAACAATTTTTTTTTGAAAAGAAAACGAAAAGAAAGTTACCTAATCTGAGCAACAGGATGAACCGTCAGTTGTCCAAACTCGAACAATCCCCGGCAACGGCACCAAAAACTTGGTGCACGAAATTGTGATCTCAGGCAACGGCGCCAAAAACTCTGTATGCACGTCTTAATAAATCATTTTTCATTCACAACTTCGATACAATTAACCAGCAAGTGCACTGGGTCGTCCAAGTAATAAACCTTACGTGAGTAAGGGTCGATCCGACGGAGATTGTTGGTATGAAGCAAGCTATGGTCACCTTGTAAATCTCAGTCAGGCGGATATAAAATAGTTATGGAGTTTTCAAAAATAAATAATAAATAGACAGAAAACAAAGATAGAAATACTTATGTATATCATTGGTGAGAATTTCAGATAAGTGTATGGAAATCCGTTCGTTCCTCTGAACCTCTGCTTTCCTGCTGTCTGCATCCAATCAATCTTACTCCTTTCCATGGCTGGCTTTATGTAAGGACATCACCATTGTCAATAGCTACTTTTCATCCTCTCTGGAAAATGGTCCGATGCACTGTCACTGCATGGCTAATCATCTGGAGGCATCACCGTGGTCAATGGTTGCATCCTATCCTCTTGTGAAAATGGTCCAAATGCTCTATCACAGCACGGCTAATCATCTGAGGTTCTCGATCATACTGGAATAGGATTCACCCTCCTTTTGCATCTGTCACTACGCCCAGCACTCGCGAGTTTGAAGTTCGTTACAGTCATTCACTCCCAGAATCCTACTCGGAATACCACAGACAAGGTTTAGACTTTCCGGATTCTCATGAATGCCACCATCAATCTAGCTTACACCACGAAGATTCTGATTAAGAGATCCAAGAGATAATCATTTAATCTAAGGTGGAACGGAAGTGGTTGTCAAGCACGCGTTCGTGGGGGAATGATGATGATTGTCATGTTCATCACATTCATGTTGAAGTGCGAATGAATATCTTAGAAGAGGAATAAGTTGAGTTGAATAGAAAAACAGTAGTACTTCGCATTAATCTTTGAGGAACAGAAGAGCTCCACACCTTAATCTATGGAGTGTAGAAACTCTACCGTTGAAAATACATAAGTAAAAGGTCCAGGCATGGCCGAATGGCCAGCCCCCAAAGTGTGATCACAGGATCAAAAATACAATCCAGGATGTCTAATACAATAGTAAAAAGTCCTATTTATACTAAACTAGCTACTAGGGTTTACAAAAGTAAGTAATTGATGCATAAATCCACTTCCGGGGCCCACTTGGTGTGTGTTTGGGATGAGATTGAAGTTTTCACGTGGAGAGGTCATTCTTTGAGTTGAACGCCAGTTTGTAACGTATTTCTAGCGTTCAACTCTGGCTTGTAACGTGTTTCTGGCGTTTAACTCCAGACTGCAGCATAGAACTGGCGTTCAACGCCCTTTTGCGTCGTCTAAACTCGGCCAAAGTATGGACTATTATATATTGCTGGAAAACCCTGGATGTCTACTTTTCAACGCAATTGGAAGCGCGCCATTTTGAATTCTGTAGCTCCTGAAAATCCACTTTGAGTGCAGGGAGGTCAGAATCCAACAGCATCAGCAGTCCTTCTTCAACCTCTGAATTTGATTTTTGCTCAAGTCCCTCAATTTCAGCCAGAAAATACCTGAAATCACAGAAAAACACACAAACTCATAGTAAAGTCCAGAAATGTGAATTTAACATAAAAACTAATGAAAACATCCCTAAAATTAACTAGATCCTACTAAAAACATACTAAAAACAATGCCAAAAAGCGTATAAATTATCCGCTCATCAGAAGCATCCTCCAAAAGATCATTCTATCTTCCAATGCGACATTATTGATGAAATCGTAGCTGAAGTTCACTAGGAAAACTTAGAAGAGAAGTACATGGAGCAAGGTCCAAGTGTGGGGATACTTTCTGAAAACAATGAGAACACTTTACCATTATTACTAGCCCCGGATGATCCAGAGCCTAGCTATGAGCAGAAATTAGAATTAAAGCCCCTTCCTCCACACCTCAAGTATGCTTACCTTGAGGACAAGCAGAAGTTTCCAGTCATCATTGCAAACTCACCTCTCAACAAGAAGAGCAACTACTCAGTGTGCTGAGAAAACATAAGAAAGCAATTGGATGGAGCTTGGCGGATATAATAGGCATCAGACCCCAAGTTTGTGAGCACATAATATTCTTAGAAGAGGGAGCAAAGCCTGATCGTCAGCCTCAAAGAAGATTGAATCCCACCATCTTAGAAGTTGTCAAGAAGGAAGTGACCAGGCTACTTGAAGTAGATATCATTTACCCGATCTCAGATAGTGAATGGGTCAGTCCAGTATAAGTGGTGCCCAAGAAGTCTGGAGTCACAACAGTAAGAAATGAGCATGGAGAGCTCCTGACAACTAGAGTACATAATTCATGGAGAGTTTGCATTGACTATAGGCGTCTCAACCAAGCCACTCGCAAGGATCATTACCCCTTGCCATTTATTGATCAGATGCTTGATTGCCTGTCAGGTAAATCTCATTATTGTTTTTTAGATGGCTATACAAGATACTTTCAAATTCATATAGCTCCTGAAGATCAGGAGAAGACCACTTTTACATGTCCCTTTGGAACGTATGCTTATAAAAGAATGCCTTTTGGCTTGTGTAATGCACCTGCTACTTTCCAAAGATGCATGATGAGTATCTTTTCAGATCTTATTGAGAACTGTATGGAGATTTTTATGGATGATTTCTGCATATATGGCTAGCCTTTGCTTGGATAATTTATCTAGAGTATTAGACAGGTGTGTCAGTACAAACCTTGTGTTGAATTTTGAAAAATGTCACTTTATTGTAAGACAAGGAATTGTACTAGGACATGTGGTGTCTAATACTGGCATTTCTGTAGATCCAACAAAGGTGGATGTTATTTCTAGTTTACCTTACCCATCCTCCGTGAGGGAAGTCCGCTCGTTCCTTGGCCATGCAGGTTTTTACAGGAGATTTATTAAGGACTTCAGTAAGGTAGCATTACCTTTATCCAGATTGCTGCAGAAAGATATTGAGTTTGAGTTCAGTGAAAGCTGTATGCAAGCATTTAACAAGCTGAAGATCACCCTGACTCAAGCTCCAATTGTAAGAGGACCAGGCTGGAGCCAGCCATTCGAAATTATGTGTGATGCTTCCAACCATGCAGTAGGAGCGGCGCTGGCATATACATGTGGTATAATCAGTGACCATACTTCATCTCTTCTCATGAGCAATTGACCAAGGAATTGGCTATTGATCAAGATTTGAGAGATTGAATTACCAAGAAATTGGAATTCGATCACTTAAGATTGCCAAGGAGATCAATGAATGCATTAATTGAGGAAGAGATGAAAATAAACTTGATCCGGAGAATGCAACATCTCCTAAGCCCAATGAATTCCCCATTTCTGATCTTACCCATTCTCTATAAATTCTGCAATCTACTTTTATGAGCATGTTTTCCACTCCCATTTAAGATTCTGCAATTTACTTTCAGCTATTTACATTCAGCTCTTTATTTCCAGCATTTACGTTTTCTGCTATTTACTTTCCTGCCATTTAATTTTCTGCAAATCTCAGATCCAATTCCGCTTAGTTCAACTAGAACATTCCTCTAATTAAAGTTGCTTGACCAATCAATGCCTGTGGGATTCGACCTCACTCTATTGTGAGTTTTTACTTGACGACAATTCGGTATACTTGCCGAAGGAAAATTGTTGAGAGACAAGTTTCCGTGCATCAATCACCAATGTTACCTCCAACGTCTTCAAGGGTGCTCAATTATGGACTTGTGAAAATCACCTTGTGTGCGTACGCACGGCATAGTGCGTGTACGCACAAAAAGAGAAATTCAGAAGTGTGCGCACGCACGGGTAGCAACGTTGGAGGCAACGTTGCCAGCCCAACACTGGGTCAAATGTTCGTGACAGATGATTAAAAACTGGAACTGGGAGTTCTGCTATGTGTGCGTACGCACGGTATGGTGTGCGCCCGCACAAGGAAAAAAAAGAAAGTGTGCGCACGCATAGTGCAGTGTTCATACGCACAAGTCCAAACGTTTGCAGTAGCGTTTGCACCCCAACGCTTGGTCCAACATCTTCGATAGCTCTTCAAAATTCAAGCTGCCCAAAAAGCCTAGTGTGCGTACGCACGACATGGTGTGTGTACGCACAGGAAGAAAAGCTCAAAGGTGTGCGCACGCACAAGTCAGTAGCGTTGAATGTAACGTTGGCTCCCCAACGTTGAGGCAAACGTCACTACCAGCAACTTCAGAATTTGGGCAGAATCATTAATTAGCCAATGTCCATCTTCAACACTATGGCAAGCCATTTGAATCTGCTTCAACAAAAGGCCAAGGCCTACATCCAAGCGTGAGAGATCAATTGAAGAAATTTTATAAATAACTTAGAATTTAAGTTAGATGGGGGATTACAGAGAGTACTGAAACTCTGCCCAATTTTACTTTCTCTGTAACTTTTCAATTCTGTAATGTACTTTTCATTTTCATTTTCTATTTTTAGAGCTATGAACAACTAAACCCCTTTCATTGGGTTAGGAAGCTCTGTGTAATTCAATGGATCAATATTAGTTTTCATTCTTCTTCTTCTTTCTTTTCTCTTGATCTAACTAGAAAGCTTTCATTCTTCATCCAATTGGATAGTTGTCTTGGAAAATAAGCTATTCATAATTAGATCTTCTCTGAACCTTGGAAGAGGAATGAGGAGATCATGCTAGAAATGCTTTCTCACATTGGATTAGATTGGGGTTTGGATGGATATTGTGACATGTAATCCTACAAACACTTTGATCTATGAATATGTGTGGTATAATCAGTGACCATACCTTATCTCTTCCCATGAGCACTTAAATCAAGGAATTGGGCAATTGTTCATGCTTAGAGAGATTGGATTGCCAAGGAATTGGGATCTAATCACCTAAGATTGCCAAGGAGATCAATGAATGCATTGATTGAGGAACAGATGAAAATGAATTTGATCCAGAGAATTATAACATCTCCTGACCCCAATGAGCTTTCCCATCTCTGATCTACCCATTCTTTTACATTCTCTCTTTAATTTGATGCTCAATTTCCCAATTCCATTTAATTTCTTACAATTTAAGTTTCAGTTCTTACATTCTGTAATTTAATTTCTGTCATTTAATTTCTTGCAATTTAATCTTCCCGCCAATTTATATTTTGCGATCTAAATTTCAAATTTGATTTAGTTCAACTAGAACAATCTTCCAATTAACATTGATCCACCAACCAATCCCTGTGGGATTTGAACTCACTCTATAGTGAGTTTTTACTTGACGACAATCCAGTGCTCTTGCTGGTAGAAAATTGTTGAGAGACAGTTTTCATGACATCAAGCAATCAATGCTTAATTGATTTTCCTAGTTAGATGAGCAGATTGGAGTGATAATTAGTAGGAAATGTAAATTGCATACAAGTAAAGGAAAGCAATAAAGTGCAGAAAAGTAAATTGAAATAAATGTAAAGTGCAGAAAAATAAATGACATAAAGTAAATGAAGAAAAATAAAATGAACATTGGGATCAAGAGATATTGAAATTCTCCGGATTAAGTTCATCCACATCTCTTCCTCAATCACTGCATTCATTGATCTTCTTGGCAATCTTAGGTGATTGGATCCCAATGTCTTGGCTCACTAATCTCTCTAAGCTTGAACAATTTCCCAATGTCTTGGTTTAATTGTTCATGGGAAGAGATGAAACCTGGTCATTGATTATACCACACACCTTCATAGATCAAAGTATTGGTAGGATTAAATGTCACAATATCCATCCAACCGCCAACCTAATCCAATGTGAGAAGGCATTTCTAGCATGATCTCCTCATTCCTCTCCCAAAGATCAGAGGAAATCCAATTATGAATAGCTTCTCCGTCAAGACAACTATTCAATTGAATTAGGATCGAAAGCTTTCTAGTAAGACCAAGAGAAAACATAGAGAAAGAATGATGAAAATTACAATTGATCCATTAAATAACAATAGAGCTCTCTAATCCAATGAAGAGAGTTAGTTTAAATCATTGCTCTATTCTAACAGAGAAGGAAGAAAGTGCAGAAAAATAGAGATGAAGATTAAGAAATATAACCAAAATTGAAACTTCAAATTTATAATGGAAATTACAAACTAAAATTAAACTACCAGAAAAATAGAAAAGAAAAGAAAAGGAAGAAAAGTGCATGAAAGGTGTGTGTCAGGGGATGTGGATGCATGATTCTGGACTCCCCTCTAATCCAGAATGATTCCTCCAATCCTGCTAATGCCTATATATAGGCTTACAAAGATGAAAATACAAATTATAAATGAATTAAAATTCCTAATCTAGATGCTTCTTGTGCCTTGGATTGAGTGATGTTGATGGGCTCAGCGTGCTTGCATGATCCAGGGGTGTAATTGGGACCTTTAGTGATGTTACAGCGTAAAGAAATAACTCCCAGACCCCTTCTCAGCGTTTGCGTCAATGTTGGCATGCAAACGTTCCCTCTAACATTTTTCTGGTCATGCTTACGCGTGGGCAACGTGTACGCGTGACCCTTGGTTTGTTAACGTTGAGATGAGCGTTGGAGACAATGTTGCTGGGCAACGCGCACACGTGGCTTGTCAATTCTTCACTTGTCACGCGTGCGTGCGTATGTGATAAACCATTATTTTATGATTTATATTGTGTTTAATTGTGTGGTTTTATCAATTCTTTACCCACTTATTCATATGATAAGCACGTATTTCAAACTCCTTCCCAAAATCACTCCATGGTTGAAAACTTGCTTCCTAGAGACTTTTAATTATGTATTTTAATTTTCTTTATCCCATTCGATGCCGTGATCCGTGTGTTAAGTGTTTCAGGCTTCATAGGGCACGAATGACTTGGAAATTGAGGAGGAGGCTTGCAAAATGGAAGGAACACAAGAAACGAAGGAGATGACCAGCGAGCAATGATGCGAGCACATGGCTGATGACAAGTCATCTTAGCCTAGTTTCACTAGCCTTTTTCTTTTGTTTTCAATTAAAATATGCACTTTCTTGAGCCATAAGCAAGCCAATTGGGTAGATTTTCATGCTTCCTTTGATTTAATCAACCATGTATAAATTCATGCTATTTCATGAGGTTTTATGCTATAATTATCACATATTATGAAAGAATGAATATCTCATGATTTTGAGCATAGCTTTGATGTGTTTGGTTGATTAATGATAGGTGAAGAAAGCTTGGAGAAAGGTTGAAGCAAGAAGGAATGGCTAGGAGGAAGAGAGGACAAAAAGTTTGAGCAAAAGTTTGCCTCAAACTTTAGCTCAAACTTTTGGAATAAGTGAAAATGAACCAGGGAGCAAAAAGCTGGACCAAAAGTTTGCCTCAAACTTTTGTGCAAACTTTTGGGCAAAAAGCTGGACCAAAAGTTTGCCTCAAACTTTTTGGCAAACTTTTGGCATCACAAATCAACACCCTGGAGAGCAAAAGTTTGCGCCAACGTTTGCCTCAAACTTTTTGGCAAACGTTGGCGCATGAACAACACACCCTGGAGAGCAAAAGTTTGCGCCAACGTTTGCCTCTAACTTTTTGGCAAACATTGGCGCCATGAGTATGCAAAGGGAGGCCAACGTTGGAGCAAAAGTTTGACCCCAAACTTTTGCCCCAACGTTGGTATCAGCAAAAGAGGGTGGCTGATGTGAAAAGTTTGAGTAAAAGTTTGCCTCAAACTTTTACTCAAACTTTTACTCAAGCTTTCATGATTCCAAACCCGGTTCAATTCGGTTCTTCTCCAAACTCCAAGAGCAATCAACCAAGGCCTCTATCAACCCAATTCCATCAAGAGCAAAGGCCCAATTGAAGGCTTGAAGACCATTTGAAGAAAGTGTATAAATAGAATAGGATTTAAGTTTTCAGAGAGCTTTTCTTTTCGGTTTTGACTAGTACACTAAGTAGAGAGCTCATTTTACATTTCTTGGCATTGTTGTTTTAATTCAAGAGAATTTGGGAGGAGAATTGATCTCTCTTCTTCCTTGTTCTTGCCCAACACTCTTTACTTTCCTTGTCTTGGATCTTGGGTTGGAGAATTGAAGGAAATCTGTTTCAATCTCATCCTGAGACCTCTCTCTCTGTTTCATTTTACTGCATAATTGAATTTCCATTTTGGTTAATTGCTTCTGTCTTCTACTTTCTCAGCAATTTACAATTTACAATTCCTTTGCAATTGTTCTTGTTGGATCTAGGAAGGCATTGAGATCTAGACTTGGTTATCTAGTCTCTTGAGTCCTGAGATCTGAATTCTCATTTTACTTTCTCTGTTTAACGCTTTTCATGCTCATTTACAATTCTGTTTTTAGATCTGGTTCAATTCAAGTCATCCTTTATTCCTCTGCTTGTTGCAATTTTACTTTTCCTTGTTTAATTCCTGCAAATCCAATTCCCAATTCCCTTTACAATTCAAGCCATTTACATTTCTTGCACTTTAAGATTCTGCAATTTACATTTCTTGCGTTCTAAGTTTCTACCATTTAATTTCTTGTTCTTTAAGATTCAGCACTTTAAATTTCAGTTCTCTTTACTTTCATGCAATTTACCCACTCCCTTTACTTTCTCTGCAATTTAAATTCTGCAAATCACAAATCTCTCAACCAAATCTTGATTCGCTTGACTAAATCAACCACTAAGCTAAAATTGCTCAATCCTTCAATCCCTGTGGGATCGACCTCACTCCCGTGAGTTATTATTACTTGATGCGACCCGGTGCACTTGCCGGTGAGTTTTGTGTCGGATCGTTTTTCGCACATCAAGTTTTTGGCGCTGTTGCCGAGGATTGATTAGATTGACAATGATTAAGTGAAGTGGAGATCTAGATCAAGCACTTTTTCTTTATTTTTCTTTAATTTTTGACTAACCCACTAACTGTTTGAAGTTTTGTCTCAACTGACTACACTCAAATTTCAAGAATACCACTGTGCGTTCTGTTTGTTGATTTATATGTCATAGGAAAGAAGAAAGGTCAGAGGAAAGGGTATCAATGAAGAAGGAGTTCCTGAGAAAGAAGAACACCACAACATGAAGCCGCAAATCATTACACTAATCAAGAACAATTGTTCCTATGGTGGAACTCCACTGGAGAATCCTAAACAGCACCTGTCCAATTTTCTGAGAACTTGTGGTGCTGTCAATCTCGATAGTGTAAATCATGATACCTATAAGCTCTTGTTATTTCCCTTCTCACTGAAGGATGAAGCGGCACAATGGCTTGAAACCTTTCCCCAAGGAAGTATAACTAGTTGGGATGATTTGGTTGCCAAATTTCTAGCCAAATTCTCCTCGTCCCAACAAAACATCAAGATGAAGGAGGGAGTACATCCATTCATACAAGGAGGGGAAGAACCATTGTTCAAAGCATGGGAAAGATACAAGAAGGCAAGCAACAAAGCGGATTTCCAAGCGTTCTATGAAGGATTAACCTCGGAAACAAGAAGAGCGGTGGATCACTTCTCAGATGGCCTGCTCAACGCAACAGCAACCATCCAAGGAACTGCAGAGTTCAATGACAAGAGAGCCAATAACCAACACTCATTTGAGACCCCACAGAATGCAACTTCAGAAAAGGAGATAATGAATCTTGAAGGAATGAAGGCAGTCATGAATCAAAGCAAACAGCTACATCAGCAAACTCAGCAACAATTAGAGTCAATAGCTAGACAAATTGATTTTCTCCATTCTACTACAGTGAATGCACAATTTCCACCATGGAAGCCACATTCCTATCTAAGAATGAGGGAATCTCAACATCAGGAACAAAGGGACTTCAACTACAATAACCCCAATTTCCCAAACCTGCAAAAACACCACCATACCAACAACAATCACTACATACCACCACACTACCCACCCTTCCAACCCCCAACACCCCACAACCAACCAATCTCACAAGACTCTCAGAGGATCACCAATCTGGAGATCTTAGTAGAGAGAATGATGACACATCAAGAGATGAAAAGCAAACACCAGGAGGCCTCACTCGGGAGAATTGAGAGGCAAATGGAACAATTAGCTAAGAATCTCACAGAAATGAGTGAGAAGAGGGCTAAAGGAAAAGAATCACTCATCCAGGATGAGCATCACAAAGCAAAGCCTCACTTAGGAGGACAAGGGGACAAGGAGAAGGAAGCTCAGAATCTGAACTGAGCAAGCACAGAGGATGTCAAGCTAGTGACAATAAAAGAGCGCTTGTTGGGAGGCAACCCAACCGGAGGTAACTATCTTTTCATATCTATTTCAATAAAAAGGTTAATTAGTTTTATCTATATTGCAAGAAGCTGAGTTTGGTGTTGCACACCAAAACAATCTAAGGGAGAATGAAGGATTCTAAGTTTGGTGTTCCACCAAAATCCCATCATAAAACACATTCTCACTTTCTGCATAATGCTGGCATCAAGCATGTTGGATGAACTAGTTAACTATTCTACTGTTTCCTAGTTTTCAATTTTATTGCTTTTGAAAAAAAAAAGAAAAAAAGAAAAAGAGTTTCACACATGGTTAATTCGATGCATGAGAACCATTGGCAAGGTACTAAGTTTGGTGTTCCCACACCAAAGTAAGTTCAAAAGCCCACAAATAAATCATGCAAGCTAACCATTTCTTCTTTCGAGTGCTTGGGGAGAAAGCAACTTTCAATATCACTGCAGAGTACCATACAAACTTTTGGGAAGATTAAGCATCATCAACCAAAGAGATGAAAGATGAACGGGAAGGCCAACACTAATGATGATGAGAAGAAGGAAAGCAAGCGAACTCCAAAAGGTTGTATTGTTAAGTGATTATTTTACATCAAACACTGCTATGATTGAAAGTGATATAATACCCCTGCCTGTCTGCATAGTATAGTTCTCTATAATTCAATAAGCAAGGTGCTTGATCATTTACAACATCATACTCTCCAAAACTTGTTTGCACTCAATTTTTCAAAAAAAATGCATCACATGATAGTTCTTTGAAAAGAAGGATTGAGGAATTAAACAATTTTGAGGCAAGCAAAAGATTAGGAGAAGTGGCAGTTCTAGTTGTATGATTATGTATTGAGGTTGCATGCTTATGAAAACTTGCATGGGAGCTCATAGGCAGGATATGAAGTTCAAAGAAGTATTGTGGAGATTCTCAAAAATTTATTGATCCAAGAAGCAGCAAACAAAACAAAAGAAAAGAAAGAAAATACAAAAACAAAAAGAACATGGCCCAAGGCTTTGAGCATCAATTACTAGGGTGAAAAAGAAAGAAGAAACAAAACTCAAAGAGTTGTTAGCCTAGTAAATGCTTGTGGTTGAGTTGTGTCAAAGAAAGAGGCTTGAGCAAGTAAATTCTTAGGGGTGCTTTAACACCTAATACCTTAAAACCAACTGGTTTAGGAGTATTGATTGAAAGCTTATTTAAAGAGCCGCTTTGAGACATGACACTTAGAGTCAAGGCCAAAGCAAAGAAAATCCTAAGACCTAAGACTCCCAATATGTGAGGACTAGTGAGCACTGAAGCCCTTGCATGAGCATATAATTTAGAGTTCACCCCACTGTTACTTAATCACTTCACTCACAGGACTTGACAAGTTGTTCTTCAATCTGTCTTAATTGAAAGAACCTCTGAGCATAATTAGTTTCCTTGCTTGGGGACAAGCAAGCTTTAAGTTTGGTGCTGTGATGACAAGTCATCTTAGCCTAGTTTCACTAGCCTTTTTCTTTTGTTTTCAATTAAATTATGCACTTTCTTGAGCCATAAGCAAGCCAATTGGGTAGATTTTCATGCTTCCTTTGATTTAATCAACCATGTATAAATTCATGCTATTTCATGAGGTTTTATGCTATAATTATCACATATTATGAAAGAATGAATATCTCATGATTTTGAGCATAGCTTTGATGTGATTAATGATAGGTGAAGAAAGCTTGGAGAAAGGTTGAAGTAAGAAGGAATGGCTAGGAGGAAGAGAGGACAAAAAGTTTGAGCAAAAGTTTGCCTCAAACTTTAGCTCAAACTTTTGGAATAAGTGAAAATGAACCAGGGAGCAAAAAGCTGGACCAAAAGTTTGCCTCAAACTTTTTGGCAAACTTTTGGCATCACAAATCAACACCCTGGAGAGCAAAAGTTTGCGCCAACGTTTGCCTCAAACTTTTTGGCAAACGTTGGCGCATGAACAACACACCCTGGAGAGCAAAAGTTTGCACCAACGTTTGCCTCTAACTTTTTGGCAAACGTTGGCGCCATGAGTATGCAAAGGGAGGCCAACGTTGGAGCAAAAGTTTGACCCCAAACTTTTGCCCCAACGTTGGTATCAGCAAAAGAGGGTGGCTGATGTGAAAAGTTTGAGTAAAAGTTTGCCTCAAACTTTTACTCAAACTTTTACTCAAGCTTTCATGATTCCAAACCCGGTTCAATTCGATTCTTCTCCAAACTCCAAGAGCAATCAACCAAGGCCTCTATCAACCCAATTCCATCAAGAGCAAAGGCCCAATTGAAGGCTTGAAGACCATTTGAAGAAAGTGTATAAATAGAATAGGATTTAAGTTTTCAGAGAGCTTCTCTTTTCGGTTTTGACTAGTACACTAAGTAGAGAGCTCATTTTACATTTCTTGGCATTGTTGTTTTAATTCAAGAGAATTTGGGAGGAGAATTGATCTCTCTTCTTCCTTGTTCTTGCCCAACACTCTTTACTTTCCTTGTCTTGGATCTTGGGTTGGAGAATTGAAGGAAATCTGTTTCAATCTCATCCTGAGACTTCTCTCTCTGTTTCATTTTACTGCATAATTGAATTTCCATTTTGGTTAATTGCTTCTGTCTTCTACTTTCTCAGCAATTTACAATTTACAATTCCTTTGCAATTGTTCTTGTTGGATCTAGGAAGGCATTGAGATCTAGACTTGGTTATCTAGTCTCTTGAGTCCTGAGATCTGAATTCTCATTTTACTTTCTCTGTTTAACGCTTTTCATGCTCATTTACAATTCTGTTTTTAGATCTGGTTCAATTCAAGTCATCCTTTATTCCTCTGCTTGTTGCAATTTTACTTTTCCTTGTTTAATTCCTGCAAATCCAATTCCCAATTCCCTTTACAATTCAAGCCATTTACATTACTTGCACTTTAAGATTCTGCAATTTACATTTCTTGCGTTCTAAGTTTCTGCCATTTAATTTCTTGTTCTTTAAGATTCAGCACTTTAAATTTCAGTTCTCTTTACTTTCATGTAATTTACCCACTCCCTTTACTTTCTCTGCAATTTAAATTCTGCAAATCACAAATCTCTCAACCAAATCTTGATTCGCTTGACTAAATCAACCACTAAGCTAAAATTGCTCAATCCTTCAATCCCTGTGGGATCGACCTCACTCCCGTGAGTTATTATTACTTGATGCGACCCGGTGCACTTGCCGGTTAGATTTGTGTGTTTGGAATTCATTTTCCAAAAAAAAAATACACATCAGTGGCCCACGTGAACGCATGAAATGGAGATTTCGCAACGACGCGGACGCGTCCCTGACGTAAATGCGTGGATTGGAGTCTGCACGAATGACGCGAACGCGTGAACCACGCGAACGCGTGACAAGGAAAATCGCTGAATGACGCGAACGCGTGGACGACGCATATGCGTGACCTGCGCGATTTGCAGAAATAACAGAATACGCTGGGGGCGATTTCGGGCCGCATTTTGACCCAATTTTCAGCCTAGAAACACAGACTAAACCTAGGGAACATGCTAAAACTCAAGGAGGCATCCAGACACAGAGATTCATCACATTAGGATTATTCTTAGTTTTAGATCTGAATCTAGATTAGTGTTACATTGATAGTTTATGCTTTTGCTTTGGATTGTGGATGTTGAAGAGCCATTACCTCCATTGAAGACATTACTTTAGTTTGTTTCTTTATTCCCTTATTTTTAATTAATTACTCATTGACTCTATTTAGATAATTATGTTGCATTTTGAATTTATTAATATATGAAGTTATTTTTATTTAATTAATTTTAATTCTCTATTTTATTTTATTTAATTATGTCTTCTCATATTTTTATGATTATTTCTTTCATGTCAATGGAGTAAAATTTCTACTTGACATGGGGGTTGATTAAAAGGAGATACTTGAGTTGGAATGCTCAAGTGCTTGGTTGAATTGGACGTTGTTAGCTAATTCCATTCCTACTAACACTAGACCTCCCTAAGGGAGAGGACTAGGAATTGAGGGTGAGAGTTAGTCTAATCACCATACTTTTCCTTATTTAGTAAGGGATAACCGAGTGAGAACAAGAACATTTTTACACTACACTATTTAATTATTCCCCCAGTCATGGCCTTTTATTCAGAGTATTAATAATTATTCTTAGTTTATTTTTATTGCCTTAATTCACAATTATTTTAATTACTCATTATCAAACTCAACTTTCTGGGAATTTTCTGATTAATAAATTAGCACTCTCAGTATTTTATTTCTAACATTTGTGACAACCCTTTTTTTTAAATTGGTGAGGCAGATCTTAGCCGGTTAAGAGCTATACATGCAACGCTGTCCTCTTAATTGAAATCTCTAAATTGGTCAACTTCTGCCACGCATCAATTTTTGGCGCCGTTGCCGGGGAGTTGCAATAGTATGCTAAATTATTAATTAGTGTATATATTTTATTTTATTTGCATATTTTATTTTTATTTTTGATACCATGAGTTACATGTCTTTCTCATTGAATGACGCATTCATTGCCTGATCTGAGTTTAGTCCCATTTGATCCTGAAATTGAAAGAACTCTTTCACATATTAGACAAACTCGACGTTGGTTAGCCTTTGAGGGTGGTGAAGTGATTATTATCAATTCAGCAGTCTCATCTGAGGGCGAATCTGAACCGCCATTTGAGAGCGAGACAAGCTCATTTACTACTGATCCAGTTGATCTACGTGTAGAAAACATGGCAGCACCTAGGAGGATTACTCTCCAGGAGGCAGGAGCCCCAGATTTTACACTGCAGCCATATCAAATGCATCATCTGACTGCAGCTGCAGATTTTGAACTAAAAACCGCACTGATCAACTTGATGCCCAAGTTTCATGGCTTACCTGCTCAAGAGCCTATCAAGCACCTTAGGGATTTCCAGACAGCCTGTTCTACTGTTAGGCATCATGGTGCAGATGAAACTTCTATTCTGTTAACCATTTTTCCATTTTCTCTTGAGGGAAAGGTGAGGGAGTGGTACTACTCCCAACCTGAAGCAACTGTTACCAACTGAGATACACTCAGGAGAGAATTTTTGGAAAAATACTTCCCAGCTGAAATTACAGATAGACTGAGAAAAGAGATCTCCTGCATTGTCCAAGGTGAATCAGAGACTGGTGGACGAAATTGTGATTACAATTTGATTATGTAAAATTCATTGCTCTTTCTTTCCCTGGCAATGGCGCCAAAAACATGATGCCAATACCATGGTTCACAACTTCGCACAACTAACCAGCAAGTGCACTGGGTTGTCCAAGTAATACCTTACGTGAGTAAGGGTGGAATCCCACGGAGATTGTTGGTATGAAGCAAGCTATGGTCACCTTGTAAATCTCAGTTAGGCAGATATAAAATAGTAATGGGGTTTTCTAAAATAATACTAAAATAAGGATAGAAATACTTATGTAATTCATTAGTGAGAATTTCAGATAAGCGCATAGAGATGCTTTCGTTCCTCTGAACCTCTGCTTTCCTGCTGTCTTCATCCAATCAGTCTTACTCCTTTCCATGGCTGGCTTTATGTAAGGATGTTACCGGTGCCAATGGCTACTTTCGATCTCTCTCGGGAAAATGATCCAAATGCTCTGTCATAGCACGGCTAATCGTCTGGAGGCATCACCTTTGTCGTTGGTTGCATCCTATTCCTCCTTGTGAAAATGGTCTGATGCGCTGTCACTGCATGGCTAATCATCTGGAGGTTCTCGATCATACTGGAATAGGATTTACTATACTTTTGCGTCTGTCACTACGCCCAGCACTCGCGAGTTTGAAGCTCATCACAGTCATTCAATCCCAGAATCCTACTCGGAATACGGACAAGGTTTAGACTTTCCGGATTCTCATGAATGCCGCCATCAATCTAGCTTATACCACGAAGATCCCAATATCTCGGACTCGGTCCCCTGTATTAGAAATCTAAGAGATACTCGTTCAATCGAAGGTAGAACGGAAGTGGTTGTCAGACACAAGTTCATAGGGAATGATGATGATTGTCACGTTCATCACATTCAGGTTGAAGTGCGAATAAATATCTTAGAAGCGAAATAAGTTGAATTGAATAGAAAACAGTAGTACTTTGCATTGATCCTTGAGGAACAGCAGAGCTCCACACCTTAATCTATGGAGTGTAGAAACTCTACCGTTGAAAATACATAAGTGATAATGGAGTTCATTGGTCTCGGCCCCAGAGGGGAACCGGAGTAACCAAGACTATTATGATCCAAAGATAAAACTCAGGATGTCTAATACAATAGTAAAAAGTCCTATTTATAATAAACTAGCTACTAGGGTTTACAGAAGTAAGTAATTGATGCATAAATCCACTTCCGGGGCCCACTTGGTGTGTGCTTGGGCTGAGCTTGAATGTTACACGTGTAGAGGTCATTCTTGAAGTTGAACGCCAGCTTTTGTGCCAGTTTGGGCGTTGAACTCCACTTTGCAACTTGTTTCTGGCGCTGGACGCCAGAAGTGGGCAGAGAACTGGTGTTGAACGCCAGTTTACGTCGTCTAAACTTGAGCAAAGTATAGACTATTATATATTGCTGGAAAGCCCTGGATGTCTACTTTCCAACGCAATTAGAAGCGCACCATTTTGAGTTCTGTAGCTCCAGAAAATTCACTTTGAGTGCAGGGAGGTCAGAATCCAACAGCATCAGCAGTCCTTCTTCAACCTCTGAATCTGATTTTTGCTCAAGTCCCTCAATTTCAGCCAGAAAATACCTTAAATCACAGAAAAATACACAAACTCATAGTAAAGTCCAGAAATGTGAATTTAACATAAAAACTAATGAAAATATCCCAAAAAGTAACTAGATCCTACTAAAAACATACTAAAAACAATGCCAAAAAGCGTATAAATTATCCACTCATCACAACACCAAACTTAAATTGTTGCTTGTCCCCAAGCAACTGAAAATCAAATAGGATAAAAAGAAGAGAATATACTATAAATTCCAAACTATCAATGAAACATAGCTCTAATCAGATGAGCGGGACTTATAGCTTTTTGCCTCTTGAATAGTTCTGGCATCTCACTTTATCCATTGAGGTTCAGAATGATTGGCATCTATAGGAATTCAGAGTTCAGATAGTGTTATTGATTCTCCTAGTTCAGTATGATGATTCTTGAACACATCTTCTTTATGAGTCTTGGCCGTGGCCCTAAGCACTTTGTTTTCCAGTATTACCACCGGATACATAAATGCCACAGACACATAATTGGGTGAACCTTTTCAGATTGTGACTCAGCTTTGCTAAAGTCCCCAATTAGAGGTGTCCATGGTTCTTAATCACACTCTTTTTTTGCTTTGGACCTTGACTTTAACCGCTCAGTCTCAAGTTTTCACTTGACACCTTCACGCCACAAGCACATGGTTAGGGACAGCTTAGTTTAGCCGCTTAGGCCAGGATTTTATTCCTTTAGGCCCTCCTATCCACTGATGCTCAAAGCCTTGGGATCCTTTTTATTTGCCCTGGCCTTTTGGTTTTAAGGGTTATTGGCTTTTTGCTCTTGCCTCTTGGTTTTAAGAGCTTTTGGCTTTTTCTGCTTGCTTTTTCTTTTTCTTTCTATTTTGTTTGCCTATATTTTTTTTTTCTGCAAGCTTTGCTCTTTGCTGCTTTTTCTCGCTTCAAGAATCATTTTTATGATTTTTTAGATTATCAAATAACATGTCTCTTTGTCATCATTCTTTCAAGAGCCAACATATTTAACATTCTTAAACAACAACTTCAAAAGACATATGCACTGTTCAAGCATACATTCAGAAAACAAGAAGCATTGTCACCACATTAATATAATTAAGCTAAGTTCAAGGATAAATTCGAAACTCATGTACTTCTTGTTCTTTTGAATTAAAACATTTTTCATTTAAGAGAGGTGATGGATTCATAGGACATTCATAACTTTAAGACATAGTTACTAACTACTAATGATCATGTAATAAAGACACAAACATAGATAAGCACTTAACACAGAGAAAACGAAAAACAGAAGAAATAAGAACAAGGAATGAATCCACCTTAGTGATGGTGGCATTTTCTTCTTGAGGAACCAATGATGTCCTTCAGCTCTTCTATGTCTCTTCCTTGTCTTTGTTGCTCCTCCCTCATTGCTTTTTGATCTTCTCTTATTTCATGAAGGATGATGGAGTGCTCTTGATGTTCCACCCTTAGTTGTCCCATATTGAAACTCAATTCTCCTAGGGAGGTGTTGATTTGCTCCCAATAATTTTGTGGAGGAAAATGCATTTGAGGCATCTCCGGGATCTCATGATGATGAGCTTTATGCGCCTCTTGAGCTCCATGAATGGGCTCTCTTGCTTGCTCCATCTTTTTCTTAGTGATGTGCTTGTCCTCTTTAATGAGGATATCTCCCTCGATGTCAATCCCAGCCGAATTGCATCGGTGGCAAATGAGGTGAGGAAAGGCTAACCTTGCCATAGTGGAGGACTTGTCAGCCACCTTGTAGAGTTCTTGAGGTATAATCTCATGAACTTCAACCTCTTCTCCAATCATGATGCTATGGATCATGATGGCCCGGTCTATAGTAACTTCAGACCGGTTGCTAGTGGGAATGATTGAGCATTGAATGAACTCCAACCATCCTCTAGCTACAGGCTTAAGGTCCAGTCTTCTTAGTTGAACCGGTTTGCCTTTTGAGTCAATCTTCCATTGAGCTCATTCTACACATATGTCTATAAGGACTTGGTCCAACCTTTGATCAAAGTTGACTCTCCTTGTGTAGGGGTGTGCGTTCTCTTCCATGTTTGGCAAGTTGAACGCCAACCTCACATTCTCCGGACTAAAATCTAAGTATTTCCCCGAACCATTGTAACATAGTTCTTTGGATCCGGGTTCTTACTTTGATCATGGTTGTTGGTGATCCATGCATTGGCATAGAACTCTTGAACCATTAGGATGCCGACTTGTTGGATGGGATTTGTTAGAACTTCCCAACCTCTTCTTTGAATTTCATGTCGGATCTCCGGATACTCATTTCTTTTGAGTTTGAAAGGGACCTCGGGGATCACCTTCTTCTTGGCCACAACATCATAGAAGTGGTCTTGATGGGCTTTGGAGATGAACCTTTCCATCTCCCATGACTCGGAGGTGGAAGCTTTTGTCTTCCCTTTTTCTTTTCTAGAGGATTCTCCGGTCTTAGGTGCCATCAATGGTAATGGAAAAACAAAAAGCTTATGCTTTTACCACACCAAACTTAGAATTTTGCTCGCCCTCGAGCAAGAGAAGAAAGAATAGATGAAGAAGAAGAAGAAATAGAGGAGAGGGAGAAGGGGTTGTGTTTCGGCCAAGAAGAGAAGAGAGGGTTATGTTGTGTGAAAATGAGGAAGAATGGAAGGCTTTATATAGGGAAGGGAGGGGGGTAAGTTTCGGCCATATAGGGTGGGTTTGGGTGGGAAATTGATTTTGAATTTTGAAGGTAAGTGGAGTTTATGAGGTAGGTTTATGGGGAAGAGTGAATGGATGTGAGTGGTGAAGAGGTAATGGGGAAGAAAGATTGAGGTGATTAGTGAAGGGTTTTGGGGAAGAGTGTTTATGGGATTGTGTGAAAGAGGGGTGAGAAGAAGTGAGTGGAGGTAGGTGGGGATCCTGTGGGGTCCACAGATCCTGAGGTGGTCCTGTGGGATCCACAGATCCTGAGGTGTTCATGGATTTACAACCTTGCACCAAATTGGGCATGCAAAATGCCTTTGCACACAACTCTGGGCGTTCAGTGCCAGGTTGGTGCCCATTTTGGGCGTTCAACGCCCATTTGTTGCCCATTTCTGGCGTTGAACGCCAGAACCATGCTTGTTCTGGGCGTTCAGCGCCAGCTCCCCTCCAGGGTGCGATTCTGGCATTCAGCGCCCAGATGATGCCCATTTTGGGCGTTCAGCGCCCAGATACTGCCCATTTTGGGCGTTCAGCACCAGAACCATGCTCTGTTCTGGCGTTAAACGCCAGGCAGATGCTTCTTCCAGGGTGTGATTTTTCTTCTGCTGTTTTTGATTCCGTTTTCAATTTTTATATTTATTTTGTGACTCCATATGATCATGAACCTATAAAGACATATAACTAAGAAAAATATAGTTAGATAAATAAAAATTGGGTTGCCTCCCAACAAGCGCTTCTTTAATGTCAATAGCTTGACAGTGGGCTCTCATGGAGCCTCACAGATGTTCAGAGCATTGTTGAGACTCTCCAACACCAAACTTAGAGTTTGGATATGGGAGTTCAACACCAAACTTAGAGTTTGGTTGTGGCCTCCCAACACCAAACTTAGAGTTTGACTGTGGGGGCTTTGTTTGACTCTGCTTTGAGAGAAGCTCTTTATGCTTCCTCTCCATGGATGCAGAGAGAGATCCTTGAGTTGTAAACACAAGGTTGTCCTTATTTAATTGAAGGATCAATTCTCCTCTGTCCACATCAATCACAGCTCTTGCTGTGGCTAGGAAAGGTCTTCCTAGGATGATGGACTCATCCTCTTCCTTTCCAGTATCCAGGACTATGAAATCAGCAGGGATGTAAAGGCCTTCAACCTTCACTAATACGTCCTCTACTTGTCCATAAGCCTGTTTTCTTGAATTGTCTGCCATCTCTAATGAGATTTTAGCAGCTTGCACCCCATAGATTCCCAGTTTCTCTATTACAGAGAGGGGCATGAGGTTTATCCCTGAACCAACGTCACACAGAGCCTTAAAGATCATGGTGCCTATGGTACAAGGTATTATGAACTTTCCAGGATCCTGTCTCTTCTGAGGCAATGTCAGTTGATCCAGATCACTTAGTTCATTGGTGAACAAGGGAGGTTCATCTTCCCAAGTTTCAATACCAAATAATTTGGCATTCAGCTTCATGATTGCACCAAGAAACTTGGCAGTTTGCTCTTCAGTAACATCCTCATTCTCTTCAGAAGAGGAATACTCATCAGAGCTCATGAATGGCATAAGGAGGTTCAATGGAATCTCTATGGTCTCTAGATGAGCCTCAGAGTCCTTTGGTTCCTCAGAGGGAAGCTCCTTATTGATCACTGGACGTCCCAGGAGGTCTTCCTCCTTGGGATTCACGTCCTCTCCTTCCCTTACAGGTTCGGCCATGGTGCTTATGTCAATGGCCTTGCACTCTCCTTTTGGATTCTCTTCTGTATTGCTCAGGAGAGTACTAGGAGGGATTTCAGTGATCCTTTTACTCAGCTGGCCCACTTGTGCTTCCAAATTTCTAATGGAAGACCTTGTTTCATTCATGAAACTCACAGTGGCCTTAGATAGATCAGAGACTAAGTTTGCTAAATTAGAAGTATTTTGTTCAGAGTTCTCTGTCTGTTGTTGAGTGGATGATGGAAAAGGTTTATTATTGTTAAACCTGTTTCTTCCACCATTATTAAAGCCTTGTTGAGGCCTTTGATCCTTCCATGAGAGATTTGGATGATTTCTCCATGATGGATTATAGGTGTTTCCATAAGGTTCACCTAAGTAATTCACCTCTGCTATTGTAGGGTTTTCAGGATCATAAGCTTCTTCTGCATAAGAAGCCTCTTGAGTACTGTTGGATGCAGCTTGCATTCCATTCAGACTCTGAGAAATCATATTGACTTGCTGAGTCAATATTTTGTTCTAAGCCAATATGGCATTCAGAGTATCAACTTCAAGAACTCCCTTCTTCATAGGCGTCCCATTACTCACAGGATTCCTCTCAGAAGTGTACATAAACTGGTTATTAGCAACCATGTCAATGAGTTCTTGAGCTTCTGCAGGCATTTTCTTTAGGTGAATGGATCCACCTGCAGAAGTGCCCAATGACATCTTTGATAACTCAGACAAACCATCATAGAATATATCCAGGATGGTCCATTCTGAAAGCATGTCAGAGGGATACTTTTTGGTCAACTGTTTGTATCTTTCCCAAGCTTCATAGAGGGATTCACCATCTTTTTGTTTGAAGGTTTGAACATCCACTCTAAGCTTGCTCAGCTTTTGAGGAGGAAAGAACTTGGCTAAGAAAGCCGTGACCAGCTTATCCCAAGAGTTCAGGCTATCTTTGGGTTGAGAGTCCAACCACACTCTAGCTCTGTCTCTTACAGCAAAAGGGAAAAGCATGAGCCTGTAGACTTCAGGATCTACTCCATTAGTCTTAACAATATCACATATATGCAAGAATTCAGTTAAGAACTGAAAAGGATCTTCAGATGGAAGTCCATGAAACTTGCAGTTCTGCTACATCAGAGAAGCTAGCTGAGGTTTCAGCTCAAAGTTGTTTGCTCCAATGGCAGGAATGGAGATGCTTCTTCCATGTAAATTGGAATTAGGTGCAGTAAAGTCACCAAGCATTCTCCTTGCATTATTGTTGTTGGGTTCAGCTGCCATCTCCTTTACTTGTTCGAAATTTTCAATAAGGTTGTCTCTGGATTGTTGTAATTTAGCTTCTCTTAGTTTTCTGTTCAGAGTCCTTTCAGGTTCTAGATCAGCTTCAACAAGAATGCCTTTTTCTCTGTCCCTGCTCATAAGAAAGAGAAGAGAAAAAGAAAAGAAGAGGAATCTTCTATGTCACAGTAAAGAGGTTCCTTATTGTTAGTAGAAAAAGAAGAAGAAGAAAAATTCGAACACAGATAGAAGAGGGGGTTCGAATTTGGTGAGTGATGTGAGGAAGAGATGTTAGTAGATGAATAAATAAATAGAATAAGAGGAGAGAGGGAGAGGATTTTCGAAAATAATTTTTGAAAAAGAGTTAGTGATTTTCGAAAATAGTTTTTGAAAAAGGTTAGTAATTTTCGAAAAATAAAATTAAGAATTAAAATAATTAATTAATTAAAAAGAAATTTTGAAAAAGAGGGAAGATGTTTTCGAAAATTAGAGAGAGAGAGAGTTAGTTAGGTGGTTTTGAAAAAGATAAGAAACAAACAAAAAGTTAGTTAGTTAGTTGAAACAAATTTTGAAAAGATAAGAAGTTAGTAAGTTAGAAAAGATATTTTGAAATCATATTTTTGAAAAAGATAAGATAAGAAGATATTTTTGGAAAGATATGATTGAAATTGGTTTTGAAAAAGGTTTGATTTTTTTAAAATCACAATTAATGACTTGATTCACAAGAAATCATGAGATGTGATTCTAGAACTTAAAGTTTGAATCTTTCTTAACAAGCAAGTAACAAACTTAAAATTTTTGAATCAAAACATTAATTGTTATTGTTATTTTCGAAAATTTGATATAAAAATAAGAAAAAGATTTTTGAAAAATATTTTTGGAATTTTCGAAAATAACTAAGAAATTTGAAAAAGATTTGATTTTTGAAAAAGATTTTGAAAAAGATAAGATTTTCAAATTGAAAATTTGATTTGACTCATAAGAAACAACTTGATTTTAAAAATTTTTGAAAAAGTCAATCCAAATTTTTAAATTTGATGAGAGAAAAAGGGAAAGATATTTTTTTGATTTTTGAATTTTTATGATGAGAGAGAAAAACAAGAAAAATGATGCAATGCATGAAATTTATGGATCAAAACAATGAATGCATGCAAGAATGCTATGAATGTCAAGATGAACACCAAGAACACTATGAAGATCATGATGAACATCAAGAACACATTTTTGAAAAATTTTTAATGCAAAGAAAACATGCAAGACACCAAACTTAGAATTCTTTAATGCTTAGACATAAAGAATTCAGGAATGCATATGAAAAACAAGAAAAGACACAAAACATGCAAATGCAAAGATCAAACAAGAAGACTTACCAAGAACAACTTGAAGATCATGAAGAACACTATGAATGCATGAATTTTCGAAAAAATGCAAGATGCACATGCAATTGACACCAAACTTATAACATGACTCAAGACTCAAACAAGAACACAAAAATATTTTTGATTTTTATGATTTTATGATTTTTTGTAATTAATTTTTTTTTTCGAAAATTATTTGAAAAAAAAGAAAAATAAGGATTCCAAAATTTTTAATATGAATTCCAGGAATCTTATGCTCTAAAGCTCCAATCAAAGGGTCAGGCATGGCTTAATAGCCAGCCAAGCTTTAGTACATAACTCAGACATGACACGTCTAACATGCCCTACAGTCATGGCTTTACAGCCAGCCATGCTTCATGAAACACTAGAATTCATTCTTAAAAATTCTGAAGAAAAATATATTTTTGAAAATATTTTTATTTTAAAAATTGTTTTTCTTTTTTTTTTTTTCGAAAACAAAGGAGAAATTTTTGAAAGATTTTTTGAAAAATTTTTGAAAACTTTTTGAAAAGAAAACGAAAAGAAAGTTACCCAATCTGAGCAACAAGATGAACCGTCAGTTGTCCAAACTCGAACAATCCCCGGCAACGGCACCAAAAACTTGGTGGACGAAATTGTGATTACAATTTGATTATGTAAAATTCATTGCTCTTTCTTTCCCTGGCAATGGCGCCAAAAACATGATGCCAATACCATGGTTCACAACTTCGCACAACTAACCAGCAAGTGCACTGGGTCGTCCAAGTAATACCTTACGTGAGTAAGGGTCGAATCCCACGGAGATTGTTGGTATGAAGCAAGCTATGGTCACCTTGTAAATCTCAGTCAGGCAGATATAAAATAGTAATGGGGTTTTCGAAAATAATACTAAAATAAGGATAGAAATACTTATGTAATTCATTGGTGAGAATTTTAGATAAGCGCATAGAGATGCTTTCGTTCCTCTGAACCTCTGCTTTCCTGCTGTCTTCATCCAATCAGTCTTACTCCTTTCCATGGCTGGCTTTATGTAAGGATGTTACCGGTGCCAATGGCTACTTTCGATCTCTCTCGGGAAAATGATCCAAATGCTCTGTCATAGCACGGCTAATCGTTTGGAGGCATCACCTTTGTCGTTGGTTGCATCCTATTCCTCCTTGTGAAAATGGTCTGATGCGCTGTCACTGCATGGCTAATCATCTGGAGGTTCTCAATCATACTGGAATAGGATTTACTATCCTTTTGCGTCTGTCACTACGCCCAGCACTCGCGAGTTTGAAGCTCGTCACAGTCATTCAATCCCAGAATCCTACTCGGAATACCACGGACAAGGTTTAGACTTTTTGGATTCTCATGAATGCCGCCATCAATCTAGCTTATACCACGAAGATCCCAATATCTCGGACTCGGTCCCCTGTATTAGAAATCTAAGAGATACTCGTTCAATCGAAGGTAGAACGGAAGTGGTTGTCAGGCACGCGTTCATAGGGAATGATGATGATTGTCACGTTCATCACATTCAGGTTGAAGTGCGAATAAATATCTTAGAAGCGAAATAAGTTGAATTGAATAGAAAACAGTAGTACTTTGCATTGATCCTTGAGGAACAGCAGAGCTCCACACCTTAATCTATGGAGTGTAGAAACTCTACCGTTGAAAGTACATAAGTGATAATGGAGTTCATTGGTCTCGGCCCCAGAGGGGAACCGGAGTAACCAAGACTATTATGATCCAAAGATAAAACTCAGGATGTCTAATACAATAGTAAAAAGTCCTATTTATAATAAACTAGCTACTAGGGTTTACAGAAGTAAGTAATTGATGCATAAATCCACTTCCGGGGCCCACTTGGTGTGTGCTTGGGCTGAGCTTGAATGTTACACGTGTAGAGGTCATTCTTGGAGTTGAACGCCAGCTTTTGTGCCAGTTTGGGCGTTGAACTCCACTTTGCAACTTGTTTCTGGCGCTAGACGCCAGAAGTGGACAGAGAACTGGCGTTGAACGCCAGTTTACATCGTCTAAACTTGGGCAAAGTATAGACTATTATATATTGCTGGAAAGCCCTGGATGTCTACTTTCCAATGCAATTGGAAGCGCGCCATCCTGAGTTCTGTAGCTCCAGAAAATCCACTTTGAGTGCAGGGAGGTCAGAATCCAACAGCATCAGCAGTCCTTCTTCGACCTCTGAATCTGATTTTTGCTCAAGTCCCTCAATTTCAGCCAGAAAATACCTGAAATCACAGAAAAACACACAAACTCATAGTAAAGTCCAAAAATGTGAATTTAACATAAAAACTAATGAAAACATCCCAAAAAGTAACTAGATCCTACTAAAAACATACTAAAAACAATGCCAAAAAGCGTATAAATTATCCGCTCATCAGAGACTCTCTATGAATATTGGGAGCACTTCAATAATCTCCTGGACGTATGTCCCCATCACATGATTGGTAAACTAGTTTTGATCAGCTACTTCACTTAAGCCATGAACCCCCAGGATAAGACTACACTGGAAGGTGCCAGTAATGGTTCTTTGAAAAAGTACAAAACCGCAGATGAAGCATGGAAACTGATCAGTGACTTAGCTGAGTCCACTAGGAATCACAGACAGAGGAGCAGCCCCAAAGCTGTTGCAGAGATTTCCTCTAGCAAAGAAACTATTGCTCTGACACAGAGTATATGTAAAATGACCAACCTACTGAAACAGATGCAGTTGAACCAACAACAAGCACAACAAGCTCAGCCTTCACCACAACAAAGCCAACAGTTAGTTCCACAAAGAGTATGCAGGATCTGTGCTGATTATAGTCATTATACTGATGAATGCCCGTAGCTCCAGGAAGACAATACTGTGGCAGCCACTCACAACTTCTATGACCGGCCGAATCAAGGATACAATCAACAAGGTGGCAACTACAACCAAGGTGGCAACAATAACCATGGATGGCAAGACAACTCCAACCAAGACTGGAGAGATAATTCTAACCATGGCTGGAGGGACAACTTTAACAAAGGAGGCAGAGACAATAATGGAAACCAGAGGTGGAATAACAATAACAACAACAGATAATGGAATCAAAACCAAGCTTACAGGACACCTCACCTAAGACAATCACAAGGACCCCAGCAAACCCAACAACAAGTTTCTCAGACTGCTTATTCTAATTCCTCATCAAATGACGAGATGCTCCGTTCTCTTGCGCAAGGACAACAAGACATACATGCGCAGCTGAACTCTAGTCTGAATGGCTTGACTGCCACTTTACAAGCTCTCGTCTCCCGGATGGATTCCTCACTTAATCCCACACATCAACCTTCAAGCTCTAATGGAATCCCTTCTCAACCACTGCCTAATTCCAAAGGTGGCATCAACGCCATTACTTTGAGGTCCAGAACCACATTATAGGAGAGGAACCATGAGGAGCCAAACCCACTAGAAAATGTGCCAGCAGAGGATGTGGTGGAAGTGGAAGATGCTGAAGAAGAAGAGGATATACAAGACATAGTTGAAGAAGAAGAAGCTCAACCACAGAATAAAGCCCCAAGGGATGCTGAAGCTACAAATTGCGCCCCTCCTATTCCCTTCCCACAACTTGCAAGGAAACTCAGAAAGCAGATGGAACTTGACCCCAAAATGGTAGAAATATTCAAAAAGGTTGAGGTAATTGTTTTCCTCTTTGATGTTATTCAACAGGTACCTAAATACGCAAAGTTTCTAAAGGATTTGTGCATACATAAAGATAAAATTAATGAATTAGAAACTATTCCTTTAGGTAGTTCTATATCTGCTTTAATAGGGGAAATACCTGAAAAATGTAGTGATCCAGGTCCATGTATGGTTAACTGTACCATTGGAGGTGTGATATTTTCTGACTGTATGTGTGATTTAGGAGCATGTGTTAGTATAATGCCTTTGTCTATATATGTGGTATGCGAAATCGTGATCTTCAACAATGGCGCCAATGGCTTGGTGCTCTCAAACGTGAATCACACTTTGTCATAATTCCGCACAACTAACCAGCAAGTGCACTGGGTTGTCCAAGTAACAAACCTTACGTGAGTAAGGGTCGATCCCACGGAGATTGTTGGCTTGAAGCAAGCTATGGTCACCATGTAAATCTCAGTCAGGCGGATTCAGATAGTTATGGAGATTTGATAATTAAAACATAATTGAAATATAAACTAGGATAGAGATACTTATGTAATTCATTGGTGAGAATTTCAGATAAGCGTATAGAGATGCCTTTCGTTCCTCTGAACCTCTGCTTTCCTGCTGTCTTCATCCAATCATTCCTACTCATTTCCATGGCAAGCTTTATGTAGGGCATCACCGTTGTCAAAGGCTACATCCCATCCTCTCTGTGAAAATGGTCCAATGCGCTGTCACTGCATGGCTAATCATCTGTCGGTTCTCGATCATACTGGAATAGGATTTACTATCCTTTTGCATCTGTCACTACGCCCAACACTCGCAAGTTTGAAGCTCGTCACAGCCATCCCTTCCCAGATCCTACTCGGAATACCACAGACAAGGTTTAGACTTTCCGAATCTCAAGAATGGCCATCCATGGGTTCTAACTTATACCACGAAGATTCTAATATCTCGAACTCGGTCTTCTGTATTAGATATCTAAGAGATACTCATTCTAGCTTGTTTGCATGTAGAACGGAAGTGTATGTCAGGCAGGCATTCATAGGTGAGAATGATGATGAGCGTCACATAATCATCACATTCATCATGTTCTTGGGTGTGAATGGATATCTTAGAATAGGAATAAGCTTGAATTGAATAGAAAAACAATAGTACTTTGTATTAATTCATGAGGAACAGTAGAGCTCCACACCTTAATCTATGGTGTGTAGAAACTCTACCGTTGAAAATACATAAGAACAAGGTCCATGCATGGCCGAGAGGCCAGCCCCCATGATCTAAGAACTAAACGTCCAGAGATGAAACTAAAGATGTAAATACAATAGTAAAAAGTCCTATTTATGCTAAACTAGTTACTAGGGTTTATAGAAATGAGTAAATGATGTAGAAATCCACTTCCAGGGCTTACTTGGTGTGTGCTTGGGCTGAGCATTCAGCTTTACACGTGTAGAGGCTTCTCTTGGAGTTGAACACCAGTTTGTAACCTGTTTCTGGCGTTTAACTCCACTTTGCAACCTGTTTCTGGCGTTTAACTCCAAAATGTAGCATGGAACTGGCGTTGAACGCCAGTTTGCGTCGTTTAAACTCAGGCAAAGATGGACTATTATATATTTCTGGAAAGCCCTGGATGTATACTTTCCAACGTAATTGAGAGCGCGCCATTTGGAGTTCTGTAGCTCCAGAAAATCTACTTTGAGTGCAGGGAGGTCAGGATCCAACAGCATCTGCAGTCCTTCTTCAACCTCTGAATCTGATTTTTGCTCAAGTCCCTCAATTTCAGCCAGAAAATACCTGAAATCACAGAAAAACACACAAACTCATAGTAAAGTCCAGAAATGTGATTTTTATTTAAAAACTAATAAAAATATACTAAAAACTAACTAAATTATACTGAAACTATGTAAAAATAATGCCAAAAAGCGTATAAATTATCCGCTCTTCACAACACCAAACTTAAATTGTTGCTTGTCCCCAGGCAACTGAAAATCAAATAGGATAAAAAGAAGAGAATATACTATAAATTCCAAAATATCAATGAAACTTAGCTCCAATCAAATGAGCGGGACTTGTAGCTTTTTGCCTTTTGAATAGTTTTGGCATCTCACTTTATCCATTGAAGTTCAGAATGATTGGCGTCTATAGGAACTCAGAGTTCAGATAGTGTTATTGATTCTCCTAGTTCAGTATGTTGATTCTTGAACACAGCTACTTTATGAGTCTTGGCCGTGGCCCTAAGCACTTTGTTTTCCAGTATTACCACCGGATACATAAATGCCACAGACACATAACTGGGTGAACCTTTTCAGATTGTGACTTAGCTTTGCTAAAGTCCTCAATTAGAGGTGTCCAGGGTTCTTAAGCACACTCTTTTTTTTTTGCTTTGGACCTTGACTTTAATCGCTCCGTCTCAAGTTTTCACTTGACACCTTCACGCCACAAGCACATGGTTAGGGACAGCTTGGTTTAGCCGCTTAGGCCAGGATTTATTCCTTTAGGCCCTCCTATCCACTGATGCTCAAAGCCTTGGATCCTTTTTATTACCCTTGCCTTTTAGTTTTAAGGGCTATTGGCTTTTTGCTCTTGTCTTTTGGTTTAAAGAGCTTTTGGCTTTTTCTGCTTGCTTTCTTTTTCTTTTTCTTTTATTTTTTTTCGCTATATTTTTTTTCTCTTTTTTTTTTCTGCAAGCTTTTGTATTCACTGCTTTTTCTTGCTTCAAGAATCATTTTTATGATTTTTTAGATTATCAAATAACATTTCTCCTTTTCATCATTCTTTCAAGAGCCAACATATTTAACACTCATAAACAACAACTTCAAAAGACATATGTACTGTTCAAGCATTCATTCAGAAAACAAAAAGTATTGTCACCACATCAAAATAATTAAACTAGTTTCAAGGATGAATTCGAAACCATGTACTTCTTGTTCTTTTATTTTTAGAACAGTTTTCATTTAAGAGAGGTGATGGATTCATATTCATAACTTTAAGGCATAGACACTTAGACACTAATGATCATATAGTAAAGACACAAACATAATTAAACATGAAGCATGGAAACCGAAAACAGAAAATAAATAGACAAGGAGATTAAGGAATGAGTCCACCTTAGTGAGGGTGGCGTCTTCCTCCTCTATGTCTCTTCCTTGTCTTTGTTGCTCCTCCCTCATAGCTCTTTGATCTTCTCTAATGTCATGGAGGATGATGGAATGCTCTTGGTGCTCCACCCTTAGTTGTCCCATATTGGAACTTAATTCTCCTAGGGAGGTGTTGATTTGCTCCCAATAGTTTTGTGGAGGAAAGTGCATCCCCTGAGGCATCTCAGGGATTTCATGGTGAGGAATTTCCTCATACTCTTGTTGAGGTCCATGATCTCTTGTTTGCTCCATCCTTTTCTTAGTGATGGGCTTATCCTCTTCAATGAGGATGTCTCCCTCTATGTCAATTCCAGCCGAATTGCAGAGGTGGCATATGAGGTGAGGAAAGGCTAACCTTGCCCAAGTGGAGGACTTGTCAGCCACCTTGTAAAGTTCTTGAGGTATAATCTCATGAACTTCCACCTCCTCTCCAATCATGATACTATGGATCATGATGGCCCGGTCTATAGTAACTTCAGACCGGTTACTAGTAGGAATGATTGAGCGTTGAATGAACTCTAGCCATCCCCTAGCCACTGGTTTGAGGTCATGCCTTCTTAGTTAAACCGGCTTGCCTCTTGAGTCAATTTTCCATTGAGCTCCTTCCTCACATATGTCTATGAGGACTTGGTCCAACCTTTGATCAAAGTTGACCCTTCTTGTGTAGGGGCGTGCGTTCTCTTCCATCATTGGCAGGTTGAATGCCACCCTTACATTTTTCGGACTGAAATCTAAGTATTTCCCCCGAACCATGGTAAGCCAATGCTTTGGATTCGGGTTCACACTTTGATCATTGTTCCTAGTGATCCATGCGTTTGCATAGAACTCTTGAACTATTAGAATCCCGACTTGTTGAATGGGGTTGGTGAGAACTTCCCAACCTCTTCTTTGGATCTCAAGTTGGATCTCCGGATACTCATTCTTTCTGAGCTTGAAAGGAACCTCAGGGATCACTTTCTTCTTGGCCACAACTTCATAGAAGTGGTCTTGATGGACCTTTGAGATGAATCTCTCCATCTTCCATGACTCAGAGGTGGAAGCAATTGCCTTCCCTTTCCTCTTTCTTGAGGTTTCTCTGGCCTTAGGTGCCGTTGATGGTTATGGAGAAACAAAAAGCTATGCTTTTACCACACCAAACTTAAAATGTTTGCTCATCCCCGAGCAAAAGAAGAAAGAAAGAAAGAGAAGAAGAAGAGAAATGGAGGAGAGGGAGAGAGAGGTGTTTTCGGCCAAGGGGGGAAGATAGGGTTGTGTTGTGTGAAAATGAAGAAGGAATGAAGGGTTTATATAGGAGTGGGGGGAGGGTTAAGTTTCGGCCATTAGGGTTGGGTTTAGGAGGGAAAATATTTTGAATTTCGAAGGTAGGTGGGATTTTTGGGGAAGAGAGGATGGATGTGAGTGGTGAAGAGGTGATGGGGAAGAGTAATTGAGTTGATTGGTGAAGGGTATTTAGGGAAGAGAGTTATGAAAAGGTGTGAAGAGGAGAGAGAAGAAGATGTGGGGACTCTGTGGGGTCCACAGGTCCTGAGGGGATCCTGTGGGTCCACAGATCAAGTGGGGTCAAGGACTTAACATCCCTGCTCCAATTAGGCGTGTAAAACGCCCTTGCTGTGCAATCCTGGCGTTTAACGCCAGACTGCTGCCTGTTTCTGGTGTTAAACGCCCAAATGTAGCTTGTTTTTGGCGTTTAACGCCAGGTAGATGCTTGGTTCTGGCGTTAAACGCCAGCTTGGTGCTTGTTTCTCGCGTTAAACGCCAGACAGATGCTTGTTTCTGGCGTTTAACACCAGCATGCCTCTACTCCAGGGTGTGCTGTTTTCAATGCTATTTTTCATTCTGTTTTTAATTTTTCAGTAGTTTTTGTGACTCCACATGATCATCAACCTAATAAAACACGAAATAACAAAAAGAAAATAAAATAGATATGATTAAATAACATTGGGTTGCCTCCCAACAAGCGCGTCTTTAATGTCAATAGCTTGACAGTGAGCTCTCATGGAGCCTCACAGATAATCAGAGCAAGGTTGGAACCTCCCAACACCAAACTTAGAGTTTGAATGTGGGGGTTCAACACCAAACTTAGAGTTTGGTTGTGGCCGCCCAACACCAAACTTAGAGTTTGACTGTGGGGGCTTTGGTTGACTCTGCAGTGAGAGAAGCTTTTCATGCTTCCTCTCCATGGTTACAAAAGGAGATCCTTGAGTTTTAAACACAAGGTTGTCCTCATTCAGTTGAAGGATCAACTCTCCTCTATCCACATCAATCACAGCTCTTGCTGTGGCTAGGAAGGGTCTTCCAAGGATGATGGATTCATCCTCATCCTTCCCAGTGTCTAGGATTATGAAATCAGCAGGGATGTAAAGGCCTTAAACCTTTACTAGCACATCCTCTACTAGTCCATAAGCCTATTTTCTTGAGTTGTCTGCCATCTCTAATGAGATTCTGGCAGCTTGCACCTCAAAGATTCCCAGTTTCTCCATTACAGAGAGTGGCATGAGGTTTATCCCTGACCCAAGGTCACATAGAGCCTTCTCAAAGGTAATGGTGCCTATGGTATAAGGTATTAAGAACTTTCCAGGATCCTGTTTCTTTTGAGGCAATGTCAGTTGATCCAGATCACTCAGTTCATTGATGAGCAAGGGAGGTTCATCTTCCCAAGTCTCACTACCAAATAACTTGGCATTCAGCTTCATGATTGCACCAAGGTACTTGGCAAATTGCTCCTCAGTAACATCCTCATTCTCTTCAGAAGAAGAATACTCATCAGAGCTCATGAAGGGTAGAAGGAGGTTCAATGGAATCTCTATGGTCTCTAGATGACCCTCAGATTCCTTTGGTTCCTCAGAGGGAAACTCCTTATTGGTTACTGGACGTCCCAGGAGGTCTTCCTCACTGGGATTCATGTCCTCTCCCTCCCTTGTAGGTTCGGCCATGATGGTTAAATCAATGGCCTTGCATTCTCTTTTTGGATTCTCTTCTGTATTGCTTGGAAGAGTACTAGGAGGGGTTTCAGTGACTCTTTTACTCAGCTGGCCCACTTGTGCCTCTAAATTCCTAATGGAGGACCTTATTTCATTCATGAAACTCAAAGTGGCCTTAGATAGATCAGAGACTATATTTGCTAAGCTAGATGGATTCTGCTCAGAATTCTCTGTCTGTTGCTGAGTGAATGATGGAAAAGGTTTGCTATTGCTAAACCTGTTTCTTCCACCATTGTTAAAGCCTTGTTGAGGCTTTTGTTGATCCTTCCATGAGAAATTTGGATGATTTCTCCATGAGGGATTATAGGTGTTTCCATAGGGTTCACCCATGTGATTCACCTCTGCTATTGCAGGGTTCTCAGGATCATAAGCTTCTTCTTCAGAAGATGCCTCTTTAGTACTGTTGGATGATTCCTTCAATCCATTCAGACTCTGAGAGATCATATTGACTTGCTGAGTCAATATTTTATTCTGAGCCAATATGGCATTCAGAGTATCAATTTCAACAACTCCCTTCCTCTGAGGCATCCCATTATTCACAGGATTCCTTTCAAAAGTGTACATGAACTGGTTATTTGCAACCATGTCAATGAGTTCTTGAGCTTCTGCAGGCATTTTCTTTAGGTGAATGGATCCACCTGTAGAATGGTCCAGTGACATCTTTGATAGCTCAGACAGACCATCATAGAATATATCCAGGATGGTCCATTCTGAAAGCATGTCAGAAGGACATTTTTTGGTCAGTTCCTTATATCTCTCCCAAGCTTCATAGAGGGATTCACCTTCTTTCTGTTTAAAGGTTTGAACATCCACTCTAAGCTTACTAAGCTTTTAAGGAGGAAAGAACTTGGCTAAGAAAGCCGTGACCAGCTTATCCCAAGAGTTTAGGCTATTCTTAGGTTGAGAGTCCAACCATATTCTAGCTCTGTCTCTTACAGCAAATGGGAAAATCATAAGCCTGTAGACCTTGGGATCAACCCCATTGGTCTTAACAGTATCACAGATCTATAAGAATTCAGTTAAGAACTGAAAAGGATCTTCTGATGGAAGTCCATGAAACTTGCAGTTCTGTTGTATCAGAGAAACTAATTGAGGTTTAAGCTCAAAGTTGTTTGCTCCAATGGCGGGAATTGAGATGCTTCTTCCATGTAAATTGGAATTTGGTGCAGTAAAGTCACCAAGCATCTTCCTTGCATTGTTATTATTTTCGGCCATGTCTCCTTCTTTTTCGAAAATTTCTGTCAAATTTTCTCCAAAGAGTTGTGCTTTAGCTTCCCTTAGCTTCCTCTTTAGAGTTCTTTCAGGTTCAGGATCAGCTTCAACAAGAATGTTCTTATCCTTGTTCCTGCTCATATGACAAAGAAGGAAATAACAAAGAAAATATGGAATCCTCTATGTCACAGTATAGAGATTCCTTATATGAGTAGAAGAAGAGAAGAATGTAAGAAGGAGAAGAGAAAAATTCGAACAAAGAGAGGAAGATGGTTGATGAGCGGATAATTTATACGCTTTTTGGCATTGTTTTTAGTATGTTTTTAGCATGTTTTAGTTAGTTTTTATTATATTTTTATTAGTTTTTATTTAAAATTCACTTTTCTGGACTTTACTATGAGTTTGTGTGTTTTTCTGTGATTTCAGGTATTTTCTGGCTGAAATTGAGGGACCTGAGCAAAAATCTAATTCAGAGGCTGAAAAAGGACTGCAGATGCTGTTGGATTCTGACCTCCCTGCACTCGAAGTGAATTTTTTGGAGCTACAGAAGCCCAATTGGCGCGCTCTCAATTGATTTGAAAAGTAGACATCCTGGGCTTTCTAGCAATGTATAATAGTCTATACTTTGCCCGAGATTTGATGGCCCAAACCGGCGTTCAAAGTCAGCTCAAGAATTCCCAGCGTTAAACGCCGGAACTGGCACCAAAGTGGGAGTTAAACGCCCAAACTGGCACAAAAGCTGGCGTTTAACTCCAGGAAAAGTCTCTACACAAAAATACTTCAATGCTCAGTCCAGGTACACACCAAGTGGACCCGGAAGTGGATATTTACGTCATTTACTTATTTTTTGTAAACCCTAAGCTACTAGTTCTCTATAAATAGGACCTTTTGCTATTACACACAAACAGACACCTTTCATATACTTTCATAGTTCTTTTCACGTTTTGGGGCTGGCCTCATGGCCATGCCTAGACCATGTTCTTATGTATTTTCAATGGTGGAGTCTCTACACACCATAGATTAAGGTGTGGAGCTCTGCTGTACCTCGAGTATTAATGCAATTACTATTGTTCTTCTATTCAATTCAGCTTGTTCTTGTTCTAAGATATCACTTGTTCTTCAACTTGATGAATGTGATGATCCGTGACACTCATCATCATTCTCACCTATGAACGTGTGCCTGACAACCACCTCCGTTCTACCTTCGATTGAGTGTTTATCTCTTGGATTCCTTAATCAGAATCTTCGTGGTATAAGCTAGAATTGATGGCGGCATTCTTGAGAATCCGGAAGGTCTAAACCTTGTCTGTGGTATTCTGAGTATGATTCAAGGATTGAATGACTGTGATGAGGTTCAAACTCGTGATTGTGGGGCGTTAGTGACAGACGCAAAAGAATCACTGGATTCTATTCCGACATGACCAAGAACCGACAGATGAATAGCCATGCCGTGACAGGGTGCGTTGAACATTTTCACTGAAAGGACGGGATTGTAGCCACTGACAACGGTGATGCCCAACATACAGCTTGCCATGGAAAGGAGTAAGAAGGATTGGATGAAGACAGTAGGAAAGCAGAGAGACAGAAGGGACAAAGCATCTTCATACGCTTATCTGAAATTCTCACCAATGAATTACATAAGTATCTCTATCTTTATTTTATGTTTTATTTATCTTTTAATCATTCATCCTCCATAACCATTTGAATCCGCCTGACTGAGATTTACAAGATGACCATAGCTTGCTTCATAACAACAATCTCCGTGGGATCGACCCTTACTCACGTAAGGTTTATTACTTGGACGACCCAGTGCACTTGCTGGTTAGTTGTGTGAAGTTGTGATAAAGAGTTGAGATTACAATTGAGCGTACCATGTTGATGGCGCCATTGATGATCACAATTTCGCCATACCAATGGTGTTCAAATTTTGGGTGGAAGAGAAGTGTTAGTAGATGAATAAATAAATAGAAGGAGATGAGAGATGAGAAGAATTCGAAAATTAATTAAATTAAAAAAAAATAAAATTTAAAGTTAAATTTCGAAAATTAAAATTGAAATCAAATTAAATTAAAAATTAAAACAATTAGTTAAAAAAAGGGAATTTTGAAAAAGAGGGAAGGGATTTTCGAAAATTAGAGAGGGAGTTAGTTAGGTAGTTTTGAAAAAGATAAGAATCAAACAAAAAGTAAAGTGGTTAATTGAAAAAGATTTGAAAATAAATTTGAAAAGATAAAAAGTTAGAAAACATTTTGAAATTAAATTTTGAAAAAGATGTGATTGAAATTTATTTTGAAAAATATTTGAAAAAGAATTTTAAAAAGATTTGCTTTTGAAAATTAAAGTTGATTACTTGACTAACAAGAAACAAAAAGATTTGATTTTAAAATTTAAAGATTGAACCTTTCTTATTAGGCAAGTAACAAACTTAATATTTTTGCATCAATCACATTAATTGTTAGCATTGAATAAGAAAATATGGAATAAAAATAAGAAAAAGATTTTGAAAATTAATTTGAAATTTTCGAAAATATGAAAGACAAATGAAAAAAAAAGTTTGATCTTTGAAAAAGATTTGAAAAAGATAGGATTTTTAAATTGAAAATTTGATTTGACTCATAAGAAACAACTAGATTTTAAAAAGTTTTGAAAAAGTCAACTCAAATTTTCGAAATTTTATGAGTGAAAAAGGGAAAGATATTTTTTTGATTTTTGAATTTTTAATGATGAAAGAGAAAAACAACCCAAAGACTCAAAACATGAAAATTATGAATCAAAACAACTAATGCATGCAAGAACACTTTGAATGTCAAGATGAACACCAAGAACACTTTGAATGTCAAGATGAACACCAAGAACTTATTTTTGAAAAAACTTTCAAGAAAACAAAACATGCCAGACACCAAACTTAAAAATTTTTATTCTTTAGACATTAATGGTTCAAGAATGCATATGAAAAACAAGAAAAGACACAAAACAAGAAAATATGAAGATCAAACAAGAAGACTGGCCAAGAAAAACTTGAAGATCATGAAGAATGCAATGCATGAAATTTTCGAAAATAATTTTTTTAGAAAATTAAAAAGATGCAATTGACACCAAACTTAAAACTTGACTTTAGACTCAAACAAGAAACACAAAAAATATTTTTGATTTTATGATTTTATAAATTTTTTTTGGTTTTTTTGAAAATTATTTTGGGAAAAACGAAAAAGAAAAAATATTTTTTTTGTATTTTTCGAAAATAGGAAATAAAAAGCTTAAAATTAAAATAAAATTACCTAATCTGAGCAACAAGATGAACCGTCAGTTGTCCAAACTCGAACAATCCCCGGCAACGGCGCCAAAAACTTAGTATGCGAAATCGTGATCTTCAACAATGGCGCCAATGGTTTGGTGCTCTCAAACGTGAATCACACTTTGTCACAATTCCGCACAACTAACCAGCAAGTGCACCGGGTCATCCAAGTAATAAAACTTACGTGAGTAAGGGTCGATCCCACGGAGATTGTCGGCTTGAAGCAAGCTATGGTCACCTTGTAAATCACAGTCAAGCGGATTCAGAGAGTTATGGAGATTTGATAATTAAAACATAATTGAAATATAAACTAGGATAGGGATACTTATGTAATTCATTGGTGAGAATTTCAGATAAGCGTATAGAGATGCCTTTCGTTCCTCTGAACCTCTACTTTCCTGCTGTCTTCATCCAATCATTCCTACTCCTTTCCATGGCAAGCTTTATGTAGGGCATCACTGTTGTCAATGGCTACATCCCATCCTCTCTGTGAAAATGGTCCAATGCGCTGTCACTGCGTGGCTAATCATCTGTTGGTTCTCGATCATACTGGAATAGGATTTACTATCCTTTTGCGTCTGTTACTACGCCCAGCACTCGCGAGTTTGAAGCTCGTCACAGACATCCCTTCCCAGATCCTACTCGGAATACCACAGACAAGGTTTAGACTTTCCGGATCTCAAGAATGGCCATCCATGGGTTCTAACTCATACCACGAAGATTCTAATATCTCGGACTCGGTCCTCTGTATTAGATATCTAAGAGATACTCATTCTAGCTTGATTGCATGTTGAACGGAAGTGTTTGTCAGGCACGCATTCATAGGTGAGAATGATGATGAGCGTCACATAATCATCACATTCATCATGTTCTTGGGTGCGAATGGATATCTTAGAATAGGAATAAGCTTGAATTGAATAGAAAAACAGTAGTACTTTGTATTAATTCATGAGGAACAGCAGAGCTCCACACCTTAATCTATGGTGTGTAGAAACTCTACCGTTGAAAATACATAAGAACAAGGTCCAGGCATGGCCGAGAGGCCAGCCCCCATGATATAAGAACTAAACGTCCAGAGATGAAACTAAAGATGTAAATACAATAGTAAAATGTCCTATTTATGCTAAACTAGTTACTAGGGTTTACAGAAATGAGTAAATGATGCAGAAATCCACTTCCGGGGCCCACTTGGTGTGTGTTTGGGCTGATCATTGAGCTTTACACGTGTAGAGGCTTCTCTTGGAGTTGAACGCCAGTTTGTAACTTGTTTCTGGCGTTTAACTCCACTTTGCAACATGTTTCTGGCGTTTAACTCCATAATACAGCATGGAACTGGCGTTGAAAGCCAGTTTGCGTCGTCTAAACTAGGACAAAGTATGAACTATTATATATTGTTGGAAAGCCCTGGATGTCTACTTTCCAACGCAATTAAGAGTGCGCCATTTGGAGTTCTGTAGCTCCAGAAAATCCACTTTGAGTGCAGGGAGGTCAGGATCCAACAGCATCTGTAGTCTTTCTTCAACCTCTGAATCTGATTTTTGCTCAAGTCCCTCAATTTCAGCCAGAAAATACCTGAAATCACATAAAAACATACAAACTCATAGTAAAGTCCAGAAATATGATTTTTATTTAAAAACTAATAAAGATATGCTAAAAACTAACTAAATTATACTGAAAACTATGTAAAAACAATGCCAAAAAGCGTATAAATTATTCGCTCATCAATATGATACTTTGAGGCTCCCTCCCTTAAAAAGGTCGGCAGCTCATTTTGTGTTAGCAAATAAAAGCATTATTACAGTAGTTAGAATTGCTGAAGATGTACTAGTGAGCATTAAGGGGCTTACATTTCCCATTGATTTCTACATCCTGGAAATGCCCCCCAATTACTCAGGACGACCGTCATCAATCCTGCTTGGAAGACAATTCCTGAAAACTTCAAAGTTCAAGCTGGATGCATTCTCAGGAACTTACTCCTTTGAGATGGATGGCAGAACAGTGAGTTTCAGTTTAAATGAAGCTATGAAGCATCCTCCGGACGATCATTCTATCTTCCAATACGACATTATTGATGAAATTGTAGCTGAAGTTCACCAGGAAGAATTAGAAGAGAAGTATATGGAGCAAGGTCCAAGTGTGGGGACACTTTCTGAAAACAATGAGAAGACTTTACCATTATCATCCGCCCCAGATGATCCAGAGCCTAGCTATGAGCAGAAAGTAGAATTAAAGCCCCTTCTTCCACACCTCAAGTATGCTTACCTTGAGGACAAGTAGAAGTTCCCAGTCATCATTGCAAAGGAACTCACTTCTCAACAAGAAGAACAACTACTCAGTGTGCTGAGAAAACATAAGAAAGCAATTGGATGGGGCTTGGCGGATATAGTAGGCATTAGCCCCCAAGTTTGTGAACACAGAATATTCTTAGAAGAGGGAGCAAAGCCTGTCCGTCAGCCTCAAAGAAGATTGAATCCCACCATCTTAGAAGTTGTCAAGAAGGAAGTAACCAGGCTACTTGAAGCAGATATCATTTACCCGATTTCAGATAGTGAATGGGTCAGCCCAGTACAAGTAGTGCCCAAGAAGTCTGGAGTCACAACAATAAAGAATGAGCATGGAGAGCTTCTGACAACTAGAGTGCAGAATTCATGGAGAGTTTGCATTGACTATAGGCGTCTCAACCAAGCCACTCGCAAGGATAATTATCCCTTGCCATTCATTGATCAAATGCTTGATCGCCTGTCAGGTAAATCTCATTATTGTTTTTTAGATAGTTATACAGGATACTTTCAAATTCATATAGCTCCTGAAGATCAGGAGAATACCACTTTTACATGTCCCTTTGGAACTTTTGCTTATAAGGGAATGCCCTTTGGCTTATGCAATACACCAGCTACTTTCCAAAGATGCATGATGAGTCTTTTCTCTGATCTTATTGAGAACTGTATGGAGATTTTTATGGATGATTTCAGCATATATGGTGATTTATTTAGCCTTTTCTTGGATAGTTTATCTAGAGTGTTAGATAGATGTGTTAATACAAACCTTGTATTAAATTTTGAAAAATGTCACTTTATGGTCAAACAAGGAATCGTACTAGGACATGTTGTGTCTAATACTGGCATTTCTGTAGATACAGCAAAGGTGGATGTTATTTTTAGTTTACCTTACCCCTCCTCCATGAGGGAAGTCCGTTCGTTCCTTGGCCACGCAGGTTTTTACAGGAGATTCATTAAGGACTTCAGTAAGGTAGCATTACCTTTATCTAGATTGCTGCAGAAAGAAATTGAGTTCGAGTTCAGTGAGGATTGTATGCAGGCATTTGATAAGCTGAAGACCGCCCTGACTCAAGCTCCAATTGTAAGAGGACCAAACTGGAGCCAGCCATTTGAAATCATGTGTGATACTTCCAACCACGCAGTAGGAGCAGCGCTGGCTCAGCGCGAAGGTAAGGACCTTTTTGTAATTGCTTATGCATCTAAGACTTTAGATGCTGCTCAGTCTAATTATACTACTACTGAAAAAGAGCTTCTTGCTATTATTTTTGCTTTAGATGAATTCCGAGCCTATTTACTTGGTACTAAGGGAGTAGTATACTCAAACCATGCAGCTCTAAAATATTTATTAGCTAAAGAGGAGTCCAAACCAAGGCTAATACGTTGGATACTACTGCTTCAAGAATTTGATTTAGAAATTAAGCATAGGAGTGGTAACCAGAATTTAGTGGTAGACCACTTGAGTCACCTTGAGCACATTAAGGGTGACTCTACTCCTATAAATGATAATTTCCCATTTGATAACTTACAAGCAGTATCTGAAGTAGTTCCTTGGTATGCACCTGTAGCTAATTATCTAGTTAGCCACACTTTTCCTCCAAATTTTACTAAGCACCAAAGAGACAAGCTGAAAAGTAAGTCCAAATATTATATATTGGATGATCCATATTTATGGAGGTGCGGTGCTGACCAGGTAGTTAGACGATGTGTGCCTCAATCAGAATTTCAGTCTATTTTAGAGGCTTGCCACTCATCTGAGAGTGGAGGACATTTTGGCCCTCAAAGAATAGCTAGAAAAATTCTAGACTGTGGATTCTGGTGGCCTACTCTTTTTAAAGATGCTGCTGAATTTTGTAAGTCTTGTTCCCCATGCCAAAGGTTTGGTAATATATCCAAGAGGGATGAGATGCCTCAACAGATTATGCTTTTCTGTAAAAATTTTTATGTTTGGGGCATTGACTTCATGGGTCCATTTCCAAATTCTAACGGTTACTCTTATATACTGTTAGCCGTAGCTTATGTTTCTAAATGGGTGGAAGCAAATCCTACCCGCACTGATGATGCTAACACTGTTGTTTCCTTTGTTAGAAACCATATTATCTGTCGCTTTACATCACCACGAGCAATCGTGAGCGATCAAGGCACCCACTTTTGTAACAGAAGACTAACAGGATTACTGAAAAAGCATGGGATAATTCACAAAGTAGCAACAGCTTATCATTCCCAGACCAATGGGCAAGCAGAAGTCTCTAACAGAGAGATTAAACGTATTTTAGAGAAGATAGTAAAACCCCATAGGAAGGACTGGAGTTCCAGGCTACAAGACGCACTCTGGGCATATAGAACAGCGTACAAGACACACATTGGGATGAGCCCCTTCCGCCTGGTATACGGAAAAGGCTTGCCACCTCCCCGAGAGGTGGAACACAAGGCTTTCTGATCTGTGAAGGAGTGAAACATGAATCTTACGAAAGCCGGTGCTGAAAGAAAGCTGCAACTAGCAGAACTAGAGAACCTCCGCCTAGAAGCACATGACAACTCCAGGCGTTACAAGGAGAAAATGAAGGCTGCCCATGACAAGCACATTAAAAGGAAAAAATTTAGACCAGGGGAGTTAGTTCTTCTCTATAACTCCAGACTGAGGCTCATGCCGGATAAACTGAGATCAAGATGGGAAGGTCCATACAGAGTAGAAAAGGTAGAGCCATACGGAGTTTTCCACCTGCGTCATCCTACAAACTCCAAATTTCTAAAGGTCAATGGACATCGCCTAAAGCTTTATCATGGTGAGAAGATGAAGAATCAAAAGGAACTAGAGATTTTCCTCTTGGAAGACCCACCAAGAGAAGCAGAATGAGCCTAAAGAGCGTCCAACTTAAGGACGTAAAAGCAAAGTGCTAGGTGGGAGACAACCCACCATGGTATGATCATTCCGTTTCAGCCTTAGTTTTATTTTTACTTTATTTTTATGATGTTAATGACTCTTCTCATCATCCCTGAATATGGCTGCATATAGTTTGCATAAGCATTTTGCATATTCTAAAAAAAAAAAAAACGCACGCGACACGGCAGCGTCGCTGACGCGTCTGCATCACCAGTGTGTTTTGAAGAAAAGAGAATTGGACAGCAAGTCACGCGAAAGCGTGGCTGGAGGCGTGCCTTAGGCACAAATATGCCCACGCGTTTGCGTCACCCACACGGCTGCGTCATTTGGAAAATAAGCCTCCCACGCGAACGCGTGACCCTAAAAATCGACGTAAAAGAGGTGTATGGTAGCAAGTTGCGATGGAGCTGGGCTGGAATGATGCTAGAAGCACCAGCCTCATCACGCGACCGCGTGCCCCACGTGGCCACGTCGTCCTCCAAACATGGCCATTCACGCGACCGCGTCAACCACGCGATTGCGTCACCCTAAGTTTTGGCAAAATGAGTTTAACACAGAGAGTTGCGCGAACACGTCGCTGCCCTCGCGCCAATCGCACATTTCAGGTCACGCGACCACGTGACCCATGCGTCCGCGTCACCTGTATTTATCGGACATCACGCGACCGCGTGAACCACGCGTCCGCGTCACACGCGGCTCACAGAATATCCAGATCAGCCAAAATATCTTATCTTTTCTTCTCCCAAATCCTTATTTTTCATTTCCCTTATTATTTCATTCTTCCCCCTTCCCCCTTCTCTACCCACTCTCATTTTTACCTTCTTCTTCCTTATTTTTCACATCCATTATCAAGGTTCTCTTCTCTCTCTTTCTATTTTCATTTTTTCCATTATTTTTATTTATTTATGTTTACTTTCTCTTTTTCTTTCATTATATACATTCTATTTTCCTTTTACTTTTCTTTTTATTCCTTTAATTGGTGTTAGAAATTTATTTAGGTCATTATATTCTTTCATATTTTGCTTGTGAGTTATTATGTATTGTTTGACAATTATATATATTACTTTTTAAAAGGGTTGCTTGCATGACTAAATTTACTATTTCCAATAACATATTCAACATGCATGCCAAGTGTTTGTGAAAATGCCCGTATGGCATTCCACATTATTTTTACTTACTACTTTAATGCCTGTTTTTCACAAAACCCCTTTTATATTTTATTAATTTAATTTAGTTGTCAATACAAATAGGTTATTAGTTTGAAAGACTTGGTAATCTAACTTGGACATTGAATGCTTGATCTATGCTACTCATGCCCTTGCTGGTATGCCAATAAACATCTCGCATTCAATTGTCATCACATGCATTTGTTATATTACCTTTGATGAACTTTTCACATGTAGTCTAGACCATGTGTTAACGACATCCTTCCTTACCGTGCATTGATTACCACTCATAATATTTGCTCCCTTGCTCGAACCCTTCACTTTACACATTACTTTCTCTTTCCTTTTTCAGGATGGCCACCAAGAAAGGAAAAGAGAAAGCTACTCCCAAACCACCAGCAAGGAGAGGAACAAAAAGAGCATTAGTGGCAGATCCATCTTCAACAGCAGTAAAGCCCTCAATAAAAAGAATCAAGAGGATCATCAAGGTCGACAAAAACGAAAAACCCTTCCCAGCAAAGGACACTACGCGGTTTCCTAACCGCTACTGTGAGCAGATGTTCCCCATCCTGGCAGAGAGGAATTACAACAATGAATACCTTCTCATCCTCCCAAACCGCATTGCTGAATTTGTTCAGCCACAATTTGAACGAAGACAATGGGGATTCCTACGGAGACAGCCATGGCAGGTTAATCTCTGATGGGTAGTAGAATTCTACTCCAACTTTCACGTGCCAACCATGCAGTCTGTCTATATCCGTCAGAAGCAAGTCCCCATAACTGAAGAGGCCATTCAACAAGTTTTAGATCTTCCCCCTGCTCTAGAAGGATTGGACGCATTCCAAAAAGCCTCACTCAAGTGCCAGATATACCAATTTGACTGGGACACCGTTCTCAGAGTTATCGCAGAACCTGACAGTAGATGGATCTACGGATACCATCGATCCCGATCAAAAGGGATATTGGCTTCAGCACTTACCTAGGAAGCTCGAGTATGGGCATAGATTATGTCTCATTACGTCTTTCCGAGCACTCACGAGTTCTCCTTCACTGTAGACATGGCTGTTTTACTCTAGTGTATCCTTATAGACCAGCACCTCAATTTACCAAGACACATCCGGAATGCAATGGGACACATACAAATTGCGAGCAACTTACCTTTCCCCGCCTTGGTTTTAGATCTCGTCTCGACAGCCGGAGTCTCCTACAGAGCTGGGGACACCAAAGCCTTCCTTCCACGGGATGATCAGTACGTCCCTAACGGGAAATATATCAGACCACCAGCAGCCACTACAAGCCAGCCTACAGAACCGGCTGAAGACATTCCTCTTTCAACACCACAAGCACCTACAACAAACCACCTGCTCCATCAGATACTCGAAAGGTTGGATCGGCAGGAACACAAAGCAAAGTTAAGAGAGCGCCGTAACAAACGCCGATTCACATACCTCAAGGAGCTACTTATGGGAAACTACAAAGACCCAGACACCCCGGACTCCACTTCATTTACCAGCATAGGGAGCCATGACGGTCCCGATGGTGGAGATGCTGCTACCCGCCCCACTTTGTTCCTGACAGACGGCACTGAGGACGGTGCAAAGCCTTAAGTGTGGGAGGTCGTTCAGTACCTGACTTCCGGAGGTAATTTTTTTCCTTAAAACACCAATAAAATAGGATATTTAGTTAATTTTTCTTTTGTTTAGGATAGAATAGATTGCATAGTAATAGGTTAATTGCATGCATGCTCTACTTGATTGAAAATAATAAGTTTCTTCTAAGACCCTACTTTTTGAAAAAATTTCACTAATTTAAATCAAAACCTTTGTGTAAACTTGTTTGAAGTTGTATTTGGAACATAGTTTAAAAAGCTAAGAACACACAACCTGTGAGATTTGAGCTTAATTACATGGTTACATTATTTAACCATAAATATTTTATTCTTGTGTGTTTACTTCTCTATGATTGTAATCTTATTTTGTTTCATCCTATATGTCCAATATTTAATATGTTATATGCATGCGTATGATTGAGGCCATTATTTGTTTAGCTCACTTATCCCAAATAAGCCTACCCTTTAAATTACCTTTGTCAGCCACTTTGAGCCTTTTTATCCCATTTGTTCTATATTTTACCACATTACTAGTCTTAAGCAGAAAAATAATTAAATATCCTAATTGAATCTTTGGTTAGCTTAAGATAGAAATTGTGTATTAATTAAGTATGGGAAAATTGTGGGAACAAGGGTTAATAAGGGAATGTGTCACGATAAATTAATGGGAATTTGGGTACCCACTCATGTGAAACTAGAAAAGAATTAAAAATCCATCTGCATTGATAAGCTGTGTTTATTTTTCATATAAAAAATATAGTAATAGTAAATATTTAAATAAATAAGGTGACAAAATTACCCCAATTCTAAGTTAAGTTAAGCTCCAAGATGAATGCATATGTGATGAAAATAAGAAGAAAGTTAATGCATGAGTATGTAATGCAAAGTGGGAAATTTTTGGGTAGCTAGGCATGATTCTAGAGTTATACAGAGTATATGTATGTTAGGTGAGAGCTTAGGTTAATCAAATATTCAATTTATAGCTCACTTAGCCATATATATATACCCTTACCCTTACCTTAGCCCCATTACAACCTTAAAAAGACCTCATGATGTTTGCATTGATATGTTAAATATTGTTGATTGGTTAGGTGAAGAACAAATTTTAGAAAGCATGACTAGAGAAGAGTAGAGTGATTACCCTATACACTTGAGAGAATAGAGTGCACATACACCATCAGTGAGGGTTCAGTGCTTAATTCTATGTTCCCTGCTTTCATGGGCTGTCTTCTTACAATGTTACCTATATTTACTATATGAATTGAGTTAATGAAATCTAATTTATATTTGTCTTGAAAAGCTTATTTACTTTTAACCAAGTAGACAAGAAGCATATAGTTGCATATATATATATATATATATATATATATATATATATATATATATATATATATATATATATATATATATATATATAGGTTGCATTGCATTTCATGAGTTTTACATTCCTCTATTCATTTACTTTATCTCCTTCAATTAAGCATGAGGACATGCTAAGGTTTAAGTGTGGGGAGGTTGATAAACCATTATTTTATGATTTATATTGTGTTTAATTGTGTGGTTTTATCAATTTTTTACCCACTTATTCATATGATAAGCATGTATTTATAGCTCCTTCCTAAAATCACTCCATGGTTGAAAACATGCTTCCTAGAGACTTTTAATTATGTATTTTAATTCTCCTTTATCCCATTCGATGTCGTGATCCGTGTGTTAAGTGTTTCAAGCTTTATAGGGCACGAATGACTTGGAAATTGGAGAGGAGGCTTGCAAAAATGGAAGGAACACAAGAAACTAAGGAGATGACCAGCGAGCAATGACGCGAGCGCATGGCCCACGCGAACGTGCGAAATGAAGAATTCGCAACGACGCAGACGCGTGCCTGACGTAAACACGTGGATTGGAGTCTGCACGAATGATGCGAACGCGTGAACCACGCGTACGCGTGACAAGGAAAATCGCTTAATGACGCGAACGCGTGGACAACGCATATGCGTGACCTGTGCGATCTGCAGAAATAACAGAATACGCTGGGGGCAATTTCAGGCCACATTTTGACCCAGTTTTTGGCCCAGAAACACAAACTAAACCTAGGGAACATGCTAAAACTCAAGGAGGCATCCAGACACATAGAGATTCATCACATTAGGATTACTCTTAGTTTTAGATCTGAATCTAGATTAGTGTTACATTGATAGTTTATGCTTTTGCTTTGGATTGTGGATGTTGAAGAGCCATTACCTCTGTTGAAGAAATTACTTTAGTTTGTTTCTTTACTCCCTTATTACTCATTGACTCTGTTCAGATAATTATGTTGCGTTTTGAATTTATTAATATATGAAGTTATTTTTATTTAATTAATTTTAATTCTCTATTTTATTTTATTTAATTATGTCTTCTCATATTTTTATGATTATTTCTTTCATGTCAATCGGGTAAAATTTCTACTTGACATAGGGATTGATTAAAAGGAGATACTTGAGTTGGAATGCTCAAGTGCTTGGTTGAATTGGACGTTATTAGCTAATTCCATACCTACTAACACTAGACCTCCCTAAGGGAGAGGACTAGGAATTGAGGGTGAGAGTTAGTTTAATCACCATACTTTTCCTTATTTAGTAAGGGGTAACCGAGTGAGAACAACAACCTTTTTACACTACACTACACTTGAGAAGATTCTAACAAGGATAGAAATTCCATTTAATTATTCCCCCAGTCAAGGCCTTTTACTCAGGGTATCAATAATTATTCTTAGTTTATTTTTATTGCCTTAATTCACAATTATTTTAATTACTCATTATCAAGCTCAACTTTCTAGGAATTTTCTGATTAATAAATTAGCACTCTCTCTTGTAACTCGTTGGGAGACGACCTGGGACTCATACTCCCAGTATTTTATTTCTAACATTTGTGACAACCCTTTTTTTTAAATTGGTGAGGCAGATCTTAGCCGGTTAAGAGCTATACGTGCAACGCTTGTCCTCTTAATTGAAATCTCTAAATTGGTCAACTTCTGCCACGCATCAGTACGCGTGGCTATGGCTTGTCAATTTTTCCCTTTGACGCGTACGGGTGGGGATCGCGTACGCACGGCCTCTGGTTTTTCACTTCTCACACGTACGTGTGGGTGATAAGTCCGTATTTTATGATATATTTTGGTTTGATTTTAGTGGATCTCATCACATAAACCCACATTTATTCATCTAAATAGCATGCTTTTGAGATTTCTTCCTAAATTGTGCTAAAAAGTGAAAACATGCTCTTTTGTACCTAATTTAGTCGATTTTATTCACTTTAATCCCATTTGGTGCCTTGATGTATTCGTTAAGTGATTTCAGGTTTCTAAGGCAAGTATGGGTTGAAGAAATATGGAAAAGAGCATGCAAAAGGGAAGAAACCATGAAGAACTGGAGTTTGAAAGTTCCAGCACCCGTGCGTACGCACAAGTATCCGTGCATACGCACAAGAGGGATTTGCGAGTGACGCGTACGCGTGACCCACACATACGCGTGGATGGATTTTTTTTCCAGGCGATGCATACGCGTTCCCCACGTGTACGCGTGACCGGAATCACGTGAGCTCATTAATGCAAATCGCTGGGGGTTATTTTTAGGCCTCCAAAACCCAGTCCAACTCATTTATGGAGCTATATCAGGCCAAAGGAAAGCTGAATGAAGGGGGGCAATTAGGTTTAGCTTTTCTATGTTCTTCTCTTAGTTTCTAGAGAGAGAAGCTCCCCCCTCTCTCTAGAATTAGGGTTTTTAGCTTAGTTTCCTTTTAATTTCAGCACTTTAATTCTTGTTTTAGTGTAGTTTCATTTATGTTTCTATGGTTTCTTGTCTTTATCTTCTTCATTTCTTTTGTTATTTTCTCTTTTATGTCAATTTTCATGTTATGAACACTTTTGTTAACTTTAATTTTGATTAATGCAATTTATGTTTTCATGTCATTTATTGCTTCTTTTAATTGTTATTGCCATTTCCTTGTTTTTGGTATTTTAGAATTTATTTTTAATACAATTTAATATTATTTTATTATCATACACACCAAGTGTGTGATAAAATGCTTGGCTTAGTTTTCACTTAGTTTTTCTACACTCTTGGCTTGGAATTGATGACTTTGGTGATTGTTGAGTCATTTATGTCCATTCTTGTTTGGTATATTAGAATAGTTAGTTAATTTGGTTTCCATTGACTCTATGTGACCCTTAGTATTGACATAGGACTTATGGATTGAAATTAACTATGCCTATTTGACTTATCTTCGATGTAAGGTTGACTAAGTAGGATTAACTCTTCATAATCATCATGTGTTTGTGGTCAATGACTAGGATAGGTAGCCTTAGCTTTCAATTACATGCCAAGAGATTTCTTTCATTTGAAGTTTCCTTTCCTTGTATTTAATTGCTTTGACTTTTATTGCTTTGACTTTAATTTCTTGCATGATCATTTAATTCCTTGCTATTTACGTCTCTTGCTCTCTTGCTTTCCCAATTCCCATGCTCCCTCATAGCCAATGATTATACACTTAATTGCAATTCCTAGGGAAGAACGATCTGGGAGCTAAATACTCTCGGTTATAATTATTTTTGTATTGTGATAACATTTGATTGATGATCAATTGTTGGGTTTGGACTATACTTGCAACGTCAATCATATTTTTAGTGTGAAAATCCAAACCTATGCAATTTGGTCATTCGTCAGTGGGTCACGCGTACGCATGGCTATCGATTTTTCCAGGCTTCTTGTCGCGTACGTTGGGGGGTAACGTTGGCAACGTTCCCTCCAACGTTGCTTCTTCATTTTTTCATACTGCATTGGTTTATTGCCAACGTTTACTCCAACGTTGCCACCAACGTTGGCTCTTCCAACTCTGCTTTCCTCTGCTTCTCTGCCTCTACTTTGCCTATCATCAAACAAATAAGTGTATCAAAGTAACATACAAGATAATCTTTACTATACTAAGTGTGCTAATAATGGTCAAAAATCATAACTTCACTTAGTGTGATCTATTTCATCTTATTTACCATGTATATTAACTAAAATTCACTTATGCTTGAGATTTTGTTTCATGTAGAGATTTTTCATGCTTTTGCTCCTTTATCAATAAAATTTGTATAAAAACTAAACCAAAATCTAGTGAAAAAGCATAGAAAAATAGGCTATGATGCCCTGGCATCAGTAAGTCTCTTTAAACACTTGTGGTTTGATGTTTTGGTTAGTCTAAGTGTTGATTTTGTATATTATATGATGTTAGATTGAGGTTTGGTGTTTGTTGGAGTGAGCTTGGTGGTTTTGAGCTTTGAGATTGAGCTTGGTAGCCTTTGTTCGGTGTTTTAAGTTGCGTAGAAATTGGCCAAGGTATGGTTTCGATTTTTTCTATGTAATATGTAATTTTTCATGAACCTTAGCCTAATGGACCTTAGGATAAGTTTGAATTGTTGATGATGCATGATGATTATTGATGATTGTGATGATTTTGATGAATTATGATGGTGTGGTTATTAATGTTTGATGATAAATGTTGATGATGATATTGGGGATTGAATCTTGTGGTTGATGTTGATAATAAATGGTGGTGAATGGTAAGTTTTGATGATTTATTGAATGGATGAATAAGAATATTAATGAATTTGGATTGTAGTGATGATGCTTTATGATGATTATATTGATAAGGTCTTAAGTAAATTTGTAAGAATTGGATGGTTTAATAGCTATATGAGTGGGGAATGGTTGGAGAAAGTTTAATATGGATTTTGGGCTATTTTGATATGTTTTAAGCTGGTTTGGTTTTGATGTTTTGGGAAAACTAAAGAACTTGTCAAATTTTGTAAAATCTTATTTTTGACGAACTTTGGGGAGGCATAATTTGGCCTTAGGACCCTTATGTTGGATGAAACTTGATTTAAATGAAAGTTGGGTCTGAGATATTTAAGACATTCAAAGATCGGATGGAAAATGTTTTAAAACGAAAGAGTTATGTGCGTTTGAAGTTTGGTATGAAAATCTGAAATTTTGCAGCTTTAAAAATTTTCTAAGTCTGATAAGGCATGCGTACGCGGACATGTGCACGCGATGCGAGCATTGGCCACTGCCAAGTGCTCTCACGTATGCGGGCATTAGTATGAGTAAGCGAGCATGTATTTGAGGCATGCGTACGTGAGTTCTTAACAAGCGACACGAGGAATCCATTCTGTTTTGGATACTCACGTTTGCAAGGAACGTGTCGCGTACGCAACCACCCATTTTTGCACCCTTGCGTACACGGACAGAGGGCTTGGGTATGTGAGACCCCTATTTTGCTGAAAACTTGTTTTCTTGCAATTTTAACTGATTCTCTAACTTTCTAAACTTCTTTAAGTGATGTTTAAGACTCCTAACTAGTAATTAGACTTTGAGGTCATTGAGGATGAGTTAAATGAATTAAGAATTAGATATTTCTATTATGATTTTAGAAGACAGAGACTTAGGTTTCTGAAGTTCTATGGATGGAATAATTTGGCAGGAAGGCTACATCCAAAAGGATAACTGAACAAGAGAATAACTCTTTGTATAGGCTCTAAACAGGTGAACAACTTCTATTACATGTATATGTATAGGTTTTGGCTAAGTTTTTTTTTTGTGGCTCAAAATCCTAGAAAATGCTCTTTACTGTTTAGTGTGTGAACTTTATTGCTCTGTTCTAACATGTTTATTTCTTTTGCTAGCAGGAGGACATGATATGAAACAAATATTTTTTCATAGCAATATGAGATGGGATGGATCTCATATATATATATATATATATTACTTTAATTATATAAATGTAATATGTTGATGTGTTCTATACTTTTTGTAAACAGACTTTACTTGATATTACATGTAATGGATAAATTACACCGTATTTTGATTTGTGTTGTTTGGACTAAAAACATATCAAGTTTATAATATAAATTTTATGATCTAGGTTTCTTAGATTTATCATTTTTAGACTTATTTTGTGATTATCATAAATTTGAGATGCAATTATGCTTTAAAAAAAATCATAAAATAGAGTAGGCTATGTTTACGATTTTAAAATAGGGTGTCCATAAATAAGCTATGGTTACAATAAAAACTATGACTATAAATAAGGTTATGGTCACGGTTTTAAAGGAGGTGACCATAGATAAGCTATGGTCACGATTTTAAAGTAGGATGACCATAGCTTATCTATGGTCACAGTGAGGCTATGGTCACGGTTTTCACAAAAGGGTGAGCATAGACTAAGCTATGGTCACAATTTTAAAGTAGGGTGACCATAGATACCTTTGGTCACGCTAAAACTGTGAACATAGGCTATGGTCACGGTATAAAACCAGGGTGACCATAGACTAAGTTATGATAACGATTTTACAAAAGGGTGACCATAGATAAGCTATGATCACACTAAAACCGTGACCATAGAGTAACCTATGATCATGGTAAAAAAACGTGGCTTTAAGTGTCAAAATTTGATCACTGTAACTGTGATCATAGAAACTGTGACCATAGATAAAAAAAAATCGTGACCATAGGTCTATGGCTACATCAGAATAGGCCACAGTAAAAAAACCATGACCATAAGTCAAAAACCATGACTATAAACCACAACAAGATTTAAGTTGATTTGTGGAGGTTTTTTTCTGGTTTGTGGGGATTTAAAACCCTACCAAAAGGTTAGTGGGACTTTTTAAAACCTCCAAAATTTGAGGTGCCACGAGCTTATTTGTGGCGGTTTTGTAGAACCCCCAGGACATAATTTAGTGGCGGTTCTTTATCTGCTTTGTGGGGTTTCGAGTTGAATTTTTTGGCAGTTTTTTGAACTTTTTGTGGCGGTTTAAAACTCCCACAAAAATTGAATTATCAAAAAAAATTTACATCAAACTGAATGGTTGCAAATAATTTAAAATTGAAACCAAACATATTTGAAATCTATAAACTACTATTATTGATTGAAAAATTACATCAATCAAACTAAAGATTATTTAACTTTAAAGAAATTAGTAATTAGTATGGAATTAACAGAAATTTAAACAAATTACATCAATCAAATTGGTATGAAATGAACATCTTAGATCAATCAAATTTACATATTTTATATGATCTAACTATATAAAATGATATCAGATAGTAACCCACCACAGCAATAAGAAATGCAGCCTTAAGATTGCCATAGGCTTCACAGTAAGCTCTATTTGTCAGGAAAGGGAACCATCTGCTCAGGTACGAAATAAATAATATCAATGAGCAGAAAATAAGCATTAATTTCAAGTAAAACCTATACATAAAAATGTAAAACAAATTATTGTGACTTGTTTCAAACAAATTGATTTCATAAGAAAATCTGCTACATGGCTTTAAATATTTAATTGCTATAATTACATGTCATGACTAATGACCTTTGCATGAATAAGGGGGCTTATCTCTATATTTCATCATTGACAAAGTGCCATTCTCAAAGGAACATGAGCAATGAGTTTTATATAGTTAGCATTGTACAAAGCAAGGTCTCACCTGTTCCACTTTCCACTAGCACCAGCAGAATATCCCAGGATATTGCCAACAGCTATCCATGAACAAAATATAGCATTTGCTATATTGCGTTGATCAGAACCTAATAATAGGAAAATTATTGTATCATGATTTGGAACACAAGGCCATTTTCTGAATAGCAAGAAATTGTTCATAGCAGAATTAATTCCTATTTATACATTACCAAGTTCATATATAATTTGATTTAATAAACATCAAATCAATATTTAGTACTATATCTATCATAGTTCGTTCAGGCATGAGGAATGGAAGAAAAGAAATTGCATGAATGAATGAGCTATTCAACTATATATTCACAATAAGGTTATGAAACGCAAGTATCATTTCTAGCTGTTATAAACTGGCTCAAACATGCATGTTAATGGGGAGATATGATTATGAAACAAATTTGTTACCCGGCAAGTAGTAAAGACTGGAGTAGTTCATCTAGTTCAATAGCCTTGCCCTGAAGCAAGCGCATTGATTTTACATTTCTCAGCAAAAGGCCAATAAGAGAAAGACAGTGCATCCACTGCACAAAATCTGCTGTCCTCTCCCTACAAGGTTGAGCTAGCTCTTCTATGATAGCAAGAACAACTTCTTCAAATTCACCAAGTGCAGCATGGACTTTCCTTGCCAATCTGGCCACTGCTTGATCCCAATCATTGTCTCCACCAAAACTTAATCCATCTCCAATGACAACCACATTCCCTTCATTATTAATCTCATGCTCAGGAGGCTTGTGCACCAGCTCCTGCAGAAATGCACTAGCAGACTTCCTATTTGTAGCGTCAGAATAATTGAACATGGCACCAAGCAGAAGTAGCTGCCGGCATGTAAAATGATGCATTGATCCTAATGATGTATGTTAGACCAAGAATTAATTAGGTGTACCATTACTACTAGAATCAACCAGATAAAATTCATACTCACCAGCATTAATATGAGCTCTGACTAGCTCCATATAATCATTAACTGTTGCAGGAAGAATTTTTTCCAGAAGGTCATTTTTGTCTGATGCTTCAGCAGCATATACTTCTGCCTCAGTGCCTATTGTGGCTACAGCATCAGAGCCTTTGGCCTAATGGGGCACAAATCATTAGTTGTTCGAACATATATTTGGATATAACCACAAATATGCATTAAACAGAAGTGTGATAAAACATGACTCCACTGCTTTGTTGGGTTACACCTATAAGATAAGAAGAAAACAAAACTATGCCTTTTAACTCACGTGCTTCTGACTCCAAATGCTGGCATACAATTCTCCAGTAAAGAGAAGCCTCTGCTTCTATCAGCTGAATGCTAGGTGCGTCATAAAATTCCCTACATAATATGATAAACAATAAAGCAAGCTATACAACAACCAGCAAGGTTTGAACCTAACTATTATTTTATTAATGGCTAACTATGAATGGAATAGTTCTGATATGGAATTCAAGATCAAGAAAACAAATTCCAGGTGTTGTGATATTAGATAGTAACGTACAAGAATAAGATAGAGAAATGGCAACATCTCAGTCACCATGGATTTAACAAAACTATTATTACATAAATCTTTTCTCAAAACATTTGATCTCATGAACAATTGAACAACATATCAGACATTCACGAAAACTTAAGCTAAGCATTTATCATCATATGATACATATATTAATCTATATTTTAAATGTTCATAAGTTCATCAAATAATGACTCAAGGAACACTTTACAGTGAAACATAGAAAACAACTCAAACTTCAAGAAGCTAAGCTCACCATCCTCTGCATCACCAAATGATATATACTGCTGAATGCTTGCACCATTCTATAGCTTTAATAAATCAGCTTTTAGAAGCGTTTGCATAACAGTCTCACCAACTGATTCATAGGTTTCAACATCAAGAAACTTGAGAAGTTCTAAAGGATCACCATTACAGCCCTTAGTGAGCCATTCATTTCTTAAGAATATATTTCAAAAAGGACAGTTTCATAATACAAGAATATGGAAGCGTGTGTGTTACCTCTGTTCTTCCTCTTACTATCTGGATATTTGATGAACCGATAATTCCAACAACATGCTCCAAGAATACTCATCTCTTGTTCATGGACTCCATTAGTGTAACTTCCCATTCTACTCCATTTCAGTTACAAAAATAGAGAGAAAATCACAACTCGCAAAAAAGGAACTGAATCTAATTACATAAGGAAAAAAAAAGCAGCGAAAAATTCACCTGGACAAGTTATGGCCAAAATAACTCCGGAAAGACCAGCACTTGTTCCAACATCCACAAGGCTAAGCTTCTTATGTGACGGCGCGCCGCCATAGCGTGTGCGGTAGCAATCCCTAAGAGGAGGGAGGATCGCGAGTGAGTCCTCGGCGTTCCCCTTCATGACTTTGTCGGCGTCTTTGACTGCGGTGAGATTCATGCGCTGCAATTGGAAACGCAAACATTAAGTGTTAATGTAGTTGAAGAGTTGAAAGAATTAGAAAGAATGCATTATGTATACCTTGTTCCATTGGAGAATAGCGTGAACATAGAGATAGATCTGGTGTCTCTGATCTCAAAATTAAAATTATTGCATATAAATGAAGGAGACAACACATTGATATAGAAGCTTGATGGCGACAACGACCAGGAAATGAATGGGAGCAGCGACGATGAATGGAAGCAGCGACGAACTTACTCTTCCCTCTAATATTAGACGCTACGGCAAGCTTGATGGTGACAATGGCGAAGAGATGAATTCGGTGGCGGCTAGTAGGGTTCATTAGATCTCACTCTTCCTCTTCTAATTTTTTGGACAAATTTTGTTTGGAGTAAAATTTGTTTGGGTTTAATCAGAGTTGGTTAGGGACTGATTATTTGTTTGGATAATTGGACTTAAAAATTTAAACTAGTATTGATTAATGGGGGTTTTATATTTTGCCATAAATAAAATATGTTATGGAGATTTTTTAAAATTTCCATAAAAAAATTCCCATAAACAAACAGAAATTTTGTAATGAACTTATAATCACCCTTTTCATTAGTTATAGTCATAATTTTTTACCGTGAACATCAACTTTTTTTTTTATAGTGATATATCCGTATCCGTATTCGTGTTAGTACATCATAGAAGAACACTCTTTAATTTACTGAGTTTAGAAATTATGATCACAATGCTCACCACTACTAAAAAAGATGATCTGTGACCATTATGAACGTGATGATGATGGTGATCTCGAATAGCACTATGATATATATCCAGGTTTCTATGTTTATGGCCTTGCATTGGGTCGCCAGCTTGTCGTCTTTTGATGCTCTTTCTCTTCACCACAAGTATATATATATACTCACATATTTTTTGTTTAAATTTTATTTAAAATTAAAAATATAATTATTTATGTATTATTTATTAATTTAACTTTTTAAATAATTAATTCATAACATAATATCAAAATTTATGATTAAAATATATAAAACTTAATTATTGTGTTATTCATAAAAAAGTTATTTATCATAAAAAAAAATTAGCCTCTTTTAAAATGAGAACTAATTTATTTGACGAAAGGTTAATTTTTAAAAAAAAAATAGAATAAAAAAAGTTTATTAAAATAAAAAGTGCTGATAAAAATTTGTTTGGAAACAAATTTTAAATATTTACTCTTTTGTAATAATATAATAACTAATATATTTTCTGGAGAGTTGGAAGTCACTCAACTCAAGGAGGATTTGTCAAGTTATATTATACAAAATTTTATAATATAGAGAGAGTTGGAGGCTAAGATTTGAATCAGCATTGGGTATATAAGTGCTTTAATCATTCATGAATAATATACAACTGTGCGACTCCTTGAATTACTAAAACTTGTGCAGTAAAGGTATATATCTCTAGCTTGGTCCTTTGGCTCTGCAAGCCGAAACAACACAATTATTTTTGGAAAGAAAAACAGCATCTGTGTTTTTAGAGAACTGGAACTGCACAAAAGATTGTATGAGAGGATAATGTGATCAATCCTTTTAAGAATATTTAAAAAATAATAAAAAAATTAATTTAAGTAATCTAAAATTTTTTTATTTAATATTTATTAATTGATAAATTCTAATGAATTCTCCTAAATAAGAAATTTTTTATTTTTTGTGACATGTTTTATTATTATTGAAAAAATTTAATTGAGTCATCATAGTTAATATTAATTATCATCTATTTATCTTAAGTTTGGATAACCAAATCATCCGGTTAGAGTAAAATAATTTCTTCAAATTACAAAAATTTTCAATAGAATTCCATTTTGTAATTTCACCCTTTTTCCAGCAAAAAAAATATGAAACGAAAGGATTAACCATTAAATCAAATACTTTTTTGTCACACTAGTGTATGATTAATAATCCTTTTAATTATTTACTAGTGACTGCAAGATATAATTGAAGCCATAAGTTTCACTGTGAATGAAGGAACTTGACCAAAAAAAAAAAAAAAAAAAACTTCTGAATGATTTGTTTTTCTGCGATACTTATCCAACCAATTTACGATTAAAATTTTATGGTAATCTCGCATGGCTAATCTAATTCAAATCCACATTTATTTGTTTGAATTTAAATTTTGTATAATTCACACACATGCTTTATGTCGAATAGATTAATAACGTTGTTTAAGTAGTTAATGGTTAAACATTCAGAAAAAAAAAAAGTCAATAATTTTATTATAGACGACTATATGGTTATTCAAACTCTATTTAAATTAATATTAATTATAATGACAATCAAATTTTTTAAAAAATCATAAAATATATCAGAGAAGATAACATATTTTTTCTTTAAAAAAAAGTTAGTTAAAATTTAGGGATAAGTATTGTTTTGGTCCCTTACATTAAGGGTCGGAATCGAAATCGTCCCTCTTCTAATTTTGGATTTAAAATCATCCTTAACGTATTTTTTTGGTATTAAAATCGTCCTTTTTGTTAAAATTTTTAATTTAATTCCTAAACTACCCCTATTCTTATTTTAATAATAAAATATATTAAATTAAAAAAAACAAAACGCATGTTTGGGGAGGGGAAGGGGAAGAAAACGCGTGGGTGGGGGGGGTATACGAAGGTGCAGGGGGAGGGGAGGGGAGGGGAGGGGAGGGGAGGGGAAGGGAAGGGGGGAGGGGGATGGCGCCGGGGAGGGAGCAGCTCGCTGCTGGATCGTGAGTGAGGGGATCACGGGCTTGGAGCCGCCGCGTCTTCATCACCACCGCGTCCTCGCCGCGCTGCCGCCGTCGTCCTCACCACGCTACCGGGGGTGGAGAGAGAAAGAAGGGGGGGATAAACAGGGAGGTCGCCGCCGTGACCTCCTCGTCGTCGTCGGCTTCCGCTCCGCTGCTGGTCGCCGCCTCGCCGCTGCTGCTCGCCGCCTTTGCTTCTTGCTTCGCTGCTTCGTCTTCTGCTTCTTCTGCTTCTTGATTTGTTGAATCATTGTTGGTTTTGAGTTGTTGGTTTTCTTGATTTCTGAATTTCTTGATTTCTGAATTATTTGCTGTTGATGGAAGAATTTTGTTAATTGATGACTGAATTGTTTGCTGTTGATTTCTGAATTATTGCTTTCTGTTTATGATTTGTTGATTTTCTGTTTTTGCTTCTCTGTGTGGAGGTGGAGGTGGAGGTGGGGGGAAGGGCAGACGGGGAGGGGGCGGGTGGGGACGCTGGGTGGGGGGAAGGGGGAGGCAGTGAGGGGGAGGGTGGGGGTGGGGGTGGGGGGAAGGGGAGGGGGAGGGGGAAGGGGAAAGGGGAAAGGGGAGACCGGAGGGTGGGGGAGGGGGAAGGGGAGACCGGGGGTGGGGGTGGCGGGAAGGGGAGACGGGGAGGGGGAGACCGGGGGTGGGGTGGGGGTGGATGGTGGGGGGAAGGGGAGACCGGAGGGGTGGGGGAGGGAGAAGGGGAAAGGGGAGACCGGAGGGTAGGGGAGGGGGGAAGGGGAGACCGGGGGTGGGGTGGCGGGAAGGGGAGACGGGGAGGGGGAGACTGGGGGTGGGGTGGGGTGGGGGTGGATGGTGGGGGGAAGGGGAGACCGGAGGGGTGGGGGAGGGGAGACCGGAGGGTGGGGAAGGGGAGAATGTGTTTTATTTTTTTTTTTAATTTTTTTAATTTTATTAAAAAGGAAGGGTAGTTTAGGAATAAAAATTAAAAAGGATGATTTTAATACGAAAAAAAACGTTAAGGATGATTCTAAATCGAAAATTAGATCGGGGACGGATTCGATTCCGACCCTCAACGTGAGGGACCAAAACAATACTTATCCCTAAAATTTATCTTATTAATTACTATTAGAATAATTATATAATTTTAGATGTAATATATATATATATTAATTTAAATAAGATAATTTTAATTATTCTCTTCCCAATTAACAAGTACAAAATATAAAAAATATCTCTAAAATAAAATAAGCAAAAAAAATACCTCTTTCTTTCTACAATTCAACAATTTTTTTTTATAGTTATTATTTCTCTGTGTATATTATACACAACCAAATAGAACACAATAGACAATTGTTTGTTGAAGTGGTAACATTTCCAACCACAATATGACAAGCACAGACTTTTAAGGTTTTGAGAAGGTAGTTAGAGTTTGTCTCAAACTGGGGTCGTTCTCCGAATAGTTTTTGTCCTACTGATTGGTGAAATAATTGCACTATATGATAAGATTGATTCTGGAATCTGAAGTAATCACTCGTCTAATTGGAATTATCTTTTTAGTTGTTGAGCCTGTCATTATAATAATATAGACTATTTTTTAGGATTATTATATGTCAAAAAAATTAAAATTTGTCAAAAAAATAAATTTTGACACTATTTTAAGTATGAAAATATGTTAATAAAAGTTTTGTCAAAAATAGTATTTTTAATATATAAGTAATTGTAAAAAAAATTTAAATCTTATTTTGATAAATATTAGCCGTCAAAAAATAATTTGTTAGAAAAATTTGAGAATATATTTTTTGTGATACTTATTAACCGTCAAAAATACTATTTATTTTGACACTTATTGATCATAAAAAATTCTCAACAAAAATTTTTAATAAAGAATGAGATGAGATCTTGAAACTGAAGAATAAACTGAGATCTTGAAACTAAAGAATAAACTGAGATTTTGAAGATGAAGAATGAGTAGTATGATCCTAAACTGAGAGTAGTGTGATGCTAAAATTGACGGAGCTCAACGAAGAAAAGGAATAATAGAGTAAGTTGAAAACAAATGAATGTCAAAATTGAGGAGTAATTTTCTACAATCAAATTATTCATAAAAAAAACATAGAGAATTTGACATTTGTGATATTTGTCAAAAATATATATTAATTTTTACACTTAACTATGGCTGTTAAAAAAAATCATGTTAAAATAGCTCTCTTTTCTTGTAGTGAGTATAAATTTACTGTTTAATTATCACTTTTTAATCTTAAAATTACTATTTGAATTTTTTTTTAATTGTCACTCCAAATTTAAGAAGAAACAATAAATAATTGGTTGTGTGTATATCAGTTCTATGAAAAGCATTTGCATTAGTCAAACAGGTTGCTAACTACTTTGCGATCTTTAAAGTAGTCTTTGTATTTTTCATCCATTCACATTTTAAGATTCTGGTTAACAATGAGAATTAATACATTATCCATAATAAATTATTGTCAGTTAAGTAGATTAAAATTTTAGAAAAAAAGTAATGAAAAAAAAGAAAAGAAGAAAAGTTTAAAGAGCGAATTTAATATTTAATTTTCTCATCAAATACTTTTTCTACAAAGTTTTGATCCACAAGCATACCCTAATTAAATAAAATCTTTTAAAATTGTGTGTGATGATAAAAGGTGGTCTTGGTTAGGAGATAAAATAACTAAAGGGAAAGGTACTTGGTTCTACAACTAAATGGATTTTTGAATAAAAATAACCACTAAGTTGCAAGAAAAATCTTTTTAGCAATATTATATCCTAAATATAATGGTATTAACATCAAGAAAAAGTTCGTAGTCATTATTTTAACTTTCTAAGAGGGAAAAATAACAGAAAATTAATATTATATCACTTATCCATTATGTATATATACATATGATGAAGAATGTGTGTGTATATAATAGATCAAATTAAAGACAACCTCTCTTAAATATTAAACTTGACCAAAATCTCCGAAAGAACAGCAAAAGTAAGAGCTCAATTTGAAATAAAGTAGCGAATGATAATTCAAGAATTTTTATTATGATGTGTGTTCCGCCAAAACATGTTGAAAAGGTGAAAGAAAAATGTGCACTGAAATCAATTATTAAGAATCAGATCTGCTATATGTTAATATTGTTATATGGTTATGATTGCAGCACATTATCCTCCAAATCATCATTGCATGAAATTGAAAGCCCAAAAACTGAATTCTGCAATCCTCACCGTTGGAAGAAAAAGAAAAGTTTCCAATGGGATACATCACTGACCAGAAAAGAGCGTGGAATGAGAGTCAAATTAACACAACCCAATCAAATAAAATGCAAAAGGACTTAATCATTCGACCTATTACGACGACATATATTCTTATTTCATAATTTCACTCTAGCATTCTCGTACAAATTAAACTAACTAAATTAGTCTCTTATATAGTCACATAAAAAACAATACGTTCTGGTATAAAAATAAATGTGCAATATACAGTACATGATATGCTATATATAAAATATTTTATACGAAAAATATATATGACGTTTTGATACGCGGATGACTTGATATGTAGTATGCTACATATTGGTGAGTTTATATAACTATAATCTATTAGAGATAGCATTAAAATAAACAAAAAAGAAGGTAGAAATAACAACATATAAATATTAATTTAAAGAGGAAAATAAACCAAAGTAAAGAAGAAATTAAATAACTAATTAAAACATCCCTAGGGTTTTTTAGTTAACCTCAAAGGAAACAGCACTCCTCCACACATACTCATACTCAAATAAAGCTCTTCATCTCGAGCTTATATAACATACACATCTGAGTTAAGTGAGACTTTAATTTGTCTGGGTAGCAAAAGTCAGTTTAATTTGAAGAAAACAAAAAGAAGAAAGAAACAGAAATCAATTAATTAAAGTATTAAACCATAAATAATCCTATGGAGGATTATTGGTAGTATTGGAAGAAGTAAAACCAGAAAGATGCGTCCAAGAAGCAGGAACAAAATGCTCACTATTACTTGATGAATTACTATTCATCCCCAAAAACTGCCTTGGCAAATTATTATTACTTTCTTCCATCTTCACTACTGAGGCAAAAGTCGACACCTTATTCGGCCGAATAGCACCGCCACTACCACCGCTGCCTCCGCCGTATCCAGAACCCTCACTAGTACTATTTTCAAATTGGTATAGGCCATGTGATGAAGCTTCCAAACCTGTAAAGAAAGGAAATTGTTGTGTTTGTGGAACCCTCCATTGTTCCAAACCTGCAGCTGATAGAAAAGAACTGCCTTCATTGCCGCCGCCGGTGCCACCACTGCTCAAAGCACTTCCTATGTGAAAATTTAAGTCACATATTCCTCCCATTGGACCAGAAATTGCGGCGTAGTTTAGGCCTAAATCACCGCCACCAACTCCTGAAAAGTGATCTCCAAGTTGCTGATGATGCATTAATGGAGCCATGAATCTCAGCGACGAGGGCACGGGAGGGCTTAGGCCTGCGATTTCAGAGGCAAAGCTGCCACCAGAGACGGTGGGACCTCCGCGATCAGAGCTCGGTGGTGGTGACTTGGAGCTGTTGTTGCTGGTGGTTGTTCCTTTAGTCCTCTTGTTCCTCCGGCAGCCACCGCCGACCGGAACATTTCTCAAGGCGCCGCCTCGGGTCCAGTACCTCCGGCAGGTCTTGCAGAAGTGCCGGGGCTGAGAGAGGCTGTAGTTGTTGAAGTAGCAAAACTTTGTGTTGGTAGATTCACATCTTGGACACTTTTGTGCTGGCTCTTGCATGGGTATGTTAGCCATCCTTGCCCTGTCCGCCATCGACCCAGGTCTGATACTAGCTCCATGTTGCTGAGTCGATGGCGGAAGAGGTGGTGGTGGAGGATGAAGAAGTTGAGAGCTTGTGCCACCGGTGTTGTTTTGTTGATGATTTGGTTGCTGAAATCGATAAGATAAAAGAAAAAAAAAACAAAAATTAATTGACACAAAAAGATGTGGAGGAAGCAAAGAAATCACAAATCTAAGTATATTCAAGACTCAAGAGTTAGGGTATAAACAAAAGTGACAAGAATATATTTAACTTTTTCCTTTGCTGGTTTATTTTTACCTTTTTGAACAACAAAGAAATTTTATAGAAGAAATCAAACCAAGTTGAAGAAGCCCTTTTTTTTTTATTTACCTGTTGCTCATGCCAATTGACTGGATCAATATATGCTGGGATGGAAGTATAAACCATTGTTCTTCTTGTTTGGAGCTTTCTCTTTTGTAAAGTTTTGAAGTGTTTTTGGGAGAGAATAGTGGGAATGAAGAATATCACATCAATAAGTTAGAGAGAGAGAGAGAGAGAGAGGTTTGTGACTGTGTGGTTGAGGTGATCATAGAGATGTGAAAAAGAGAGTGACAAGAAAAGAAAAGAAAAGAAGAGAGGGAATTGAATTGAAGGGTTAGGAGATGAATGAGAAGCAAAAATTAAAGGAGGGTGCTTTTGAGTATTTATATATATAATTATAGTTTCTTTGTCCATTTCCATCTGCCACCCCTATTGCACTCTTTTTGTTTTATTGCTTTCTAGGGTTTTGAGAAGGCGATGTATGTTTCTTAACCCATAAGCTTTATTTTGATGCTCTGTAAGTAGTGTGCTTATAAAAAGCTATTGTTTATTATATTATTAGTGCCTCTCTCTCTCCCCCTTCTCTTTTGCATGAGATAAAGCAAAGTGTTGTGTGTGTCCAATGTGTCAATGTTATAATAGAGAAAGAAATAGAGATATACTAGTATGTATATAATAATATTATACATAGTAGAATATAACATGACAAATAATATTTACATAATTTTTTATATACATTTCTATCACATACTTTTTTATGATATAAAATAAATTTTATTTTTTTTATTTTTATCGTATTTTTAATTCCAAAAGTAAAGCATATATAAAAAGTGTATAATAATCATGCATATATAATATTTCTAATATACTATGTATAGATACGGGCCTAAATATACATGCTAGGAATTTAGTGCAGAAGGGCCAACACTAACTTCAATTATGATTTTTCTTAATAAGTAAAAGTTTAGAAAAATAAATTTGACAATAATCATTTTTAGTAAGTTGAATTGCAGTTGCTAGTGGTCGTGTGGCTGTCGTGATTATTTCCGGTATTATTGTCGCTTTTATGATGTCCACGTGACCATTGTGTGAATCTTTTGTATTGTAAACTTGGAATTTGAGTGTGTTATATATATTCACTACAATCCTTTTTAATTTTAATGCGGTTATATTAAGATCAAATAATTAAGTATAAAAAATATCAGCGTAATTATGACTAAATATACAGATGCGATCACTATTACAGTTACGGACTGCACAATAAAGGTACTTAAGAATTATTTTCACATAACACTTGAACATTCAACGCCAAATTACTAATTGTCTCGTCGATAGTCTTTAAAAACTTAAAATTAGGATTATATTATAAAATATCTTTGCTACAGTCTATTTCAATATTTGATACTAGGATAATTGTCGGATTTTGAGAATTTGGGTTGTAATCCGGATTCGTGCTTTTGTCGAAACTTGAGCCGGGCCAAGAATATCACTTTTTGATAGAATGTTTGAGTAATAGTAAGGTAGAAGTGGTTGAATTTTCTGTTATTTACATTGTTTACTGTCGCTCATCGTATCTTTGAATAAAAATAAACAGTGTCTGATATTAGCTCACATCGGCCTCTTGTAGTGGCATCCTCCGAAATCATCATGGAAATTTGATCGCGGTCTCTAGTATAAATTTGGGTAATTACTCGATTATTTTGGTAGAATTTAGAAAATCTTCTTTTAGTTTACTACAAGAAAATAAGCTTTTTGTCAGTCTTTTAAAACGTGCCGAAAAGTACAAAAAAGCTTGTCAATAGTTTTTTCGCTACGCTTTTTGAGCTATCGGCACGCTTTTGAAAGGGTCACATCTGCGAGCATGGCGGTTGCTCTATTGCCATGCTTTTGTCGATCTATCGGCACGTTTTTTTTGCCACGCTTTCATCTATTGCCACACTTAAAAAACGTGACGGTATCTATAACCCTATAGCTACGCTTTAAAAAGCGTACCAAAAAGTGTACATATAGCCACGCTTTTGAAATGTGCCTGAAAAAGTTAGTTTTGGGTACGCTTCAAAAGCGTGCCAATAGGGAAAGATACGACTACACTTTTCAAGCGTGCTGATAGGGTGATATATAGCTACGCTTAATAAGCGTGCCTGTTGATGCTACAAGAAGATATGGCTACGCTTATAAAGCGTGCCAATAGCAACATAAACCCTTAAACCCTTCATTAGGCCACTCCATACTACTTTTTAACATTGTGGAAGCCAGCATCATCAACATTAAATAACTAATTATTATGCAAAAACTAAATCATGTTATTAAAATAAACTTTATATAAAAATACAAACGTAAACTGACACAGGAAAATTGAAAAAAAATAAAAAGAAAAGAAAACAAATTCACTGCAAAGTCATCACTTTGCAAAGTAAAATTTACAACATCTAAAACACACTATTAAAGTAATGCTAGATATTGAAATGTTAATAAAGTTGGCTCCAGCCTCGGTTGCTACAGCCTTCGCAACATTGTCTTTTCAGTACCAAGGGGGCCAAAGAGCAGTATTCCCTTGTGACAATGGCAGTGAAGTTAACAAGGAGTGCCTTTGAACCATATTTAGCCACACCTGCTGAACTCTCCAGGAATGTGAGCTTCTCTAAGAACCTAAAGGAAGCTGTCCCAACTGCCAGAACATATACTATCAGCCCAAACAACACGTGCCATGGGATTGATTGGCTTCTTAGTGATTCACTCCCTCCAGGATAGAAAAACATCACAAACCCAAATATTCATTGCATGCAGGTGTATTAATTAAAGAATAAATCTCATTCTTATCATTAAATAAAAATACAAAGGACAAAATTGGTCCAAAACAAACTTGTCATCCACCATTATCTAACTGGAAATCATGAGGAGTTACTCTGTTATAATAGAGATTATACTTCAAAATCATTGTGATGATCAGATTGAATTAAACTATATGATGAATTATTTATTTAATTTGTCACAGCGTTAAGATTGATACTTGTCATTTTGGATCACAGTAGTAACAGTTTTATGTGTTGTATATTCTATAAAGAAAAACAAAACCATCTGTTACATTTAAGAATTAAAAACATTAGTTAATTCGATTGAATTATGGAAATAAATTAAAAGTAAGAACGAACTTACGTCCCAGAACTGCTCATAAAAAGAACAGAGTATGAATCATGTGGAACAGGTGTACTAATGTGCTTCTTCCCCTGCTTCACAGTCAATGGTTCAAAAAAATCTCCCTTTGATCTTCCAGTTTCTGACAAAGAGCTATTATTTCCAAGAGATGGATTTGCTAAGTTATTTAACTGGAAATTTAATAGCTTTAGTTCCCTTTCAACTACAAATACAGCAGAATGTTCTCTGCTGTCTGATGGGGTTGGTAGCGGAGCTATAGGTGGAAGAGATCTAGAGTCAAACTCGTAGATAATAACACCATGAATTTAATAGATGACACTAATTGAATGTAAATATTTAATAGATGTCCTAGCAGCTCTACAACAGCTGGTGGATTCAATAGAACCATTCAGTTAAAGAGAGAGCAAAGAACAAATTAAAATAGCAGCACAGCAAGAGCTCATCACTAATCAATAAAATAGCAGAAAATATTCAATAATCATCTATGTTACAAATTAAAACAGTAGCACAGCAAGAGCTAATCACTAATCAATTCAATAAAAAGTTAACAGCAGAAAATATTCCATTAATCATCCAATTTTCTTGATTGATTTCTAAATGGAGCATTTTAAAAAATGAAGATGAAGCACAACTGAACACTAACCTTCGAGAAGCACGGCAAGCAGAATCGCAACAGAGAAGTGAGCAGAACCGCGAGAGAGAGAGAGAGAGAGAGAGAGAGAGAGAGAGAGAGGAGAGCTGCACGACGACCAAAATGGCGAGAGGGACGACAAGCAAAATAGCAAGAGGAATGGCGAGCTGGCTAACAACGAACCTGGTTGCGATCTTGAGCGTGAAGGGTGGCGACAGTGAGATAGATGGCAGCGTGATGGAGGTTAGGGTTTTCTGTACCTTTCAAGGAAAAGCCACTCAAAACCCTTTCAAAGCAGCGTCGAGGAAGACAACGACTACAGACGGTGACGGCGACGGCAAGCTCAAGGAAAACCACCGTAATGAATGATGAAGGTGACGATGAAGGCGATGAAGGGCAGTGATGAAGATGGTTCGAGAAGATGAAGCTGGCTGGGTTCGAGAAGATGAAGCTGAACGATGAAGATGGATGAACGACGAAGGTTGGGTTCGAGAGGATGAAGCTGAGCGATGAAAATGGATGAAAATTGATGAAGCTGATGGCGCCTTTTAGGGTTTGAAAGTGAATTTTAGGGTTAAAAGTGAATTTGGTAACAATGTAAAGTTAGTGTGTTGTTGTTATCATTTTTAGGGTTAAATTTGATAACTTAGAAAAAAAAGGTTAAGTGTGGGAAAAAATAGGTGGGAAACTAAATTTTAGGGGAGGGAACTCTATCGGCACTTTTTTTACGGTGCTAAAATAAACATGGTATAGCCACGCTTTTCAAGCATGCCGGTTTCCCTCTATGGCCACGCTTTTTAAGCGTGACAAAAAAAGGGTGGCCAAATTTTTAATCAATGGCCACCCTCGTAAAAGCGTGCCGATTTTCCTCTATCGTTACGCTTTTCAAGCGTGGCAGTAAAAAAGCGTGGCCAAATTTCAAATAAGTGGGCACCCTCGTAAAAGCGTGCCGATTTCTCTCAAAGCGTGGCAAAAAAACGTGGCCAAATCACAAATCAGTGGCCACCCTCGCAAAAGCGTGGCCATAGACCACTTTTGGACACGCTTTAAAAGTGTGGCAAGAAAAAAGTGTGCCAACAGGCCTTTTTTCTTGTAGTGGTTCTATGTTGCTTTTCAATGAGAATATAGCAATGTTTAAGAGAGACCAGACTCTAGAGTAACTTTGGAGTTTTGCTATAACTATTTTTACGACTCTCATGTAACTTTTTTTTAGCGCGATTCAAACTTTGCTAGCCAAAGAGTGAAATACGACTAGGAGTGTTCATAGATCAGATCTGATTCGCATTTCTGCGATATTTATCCAAATTAAATCCGAAAATTGCTGATATGGATCCGATCCGCAAGGCTATCGGATCAGATCCACACACTTATAGAATTGGATTGCGAATTTTATGTAAGTATCCGCATATCCGATCCGCATATCCACAGATTCGCAAAAATCAATAAATAAATAATTAAATATTCTTCTTATGTTTTATTTCAACTAATAATGATCATATATATTGTATTATTTTAATTTAATTATTTAAGAAAAATATATTTAATATTATTTTAAGAATAAACATATTTAAAAGAGTAAAAAAAAAAAGAATTTTATTAATATTTTTTAATGAAAATAAACTTTTAAAAATATTTTTGTGTTTTGCGAATATGTTTGATATCCAATCCGATCCAATCCCAAATGTGCGGATCGGATCGAATCTAAGTTTAAAAACTGCGGATATTGGACCCGATCCGATCCGATAATTATAGTGCAGATCGAATCGAGATTTTGGCCATATCAAATCCGATCCACGTTTACCCCTAAATGCGACACTTAATAATGTATTTAAATAGAAAAATAGTTGTGTGAATGAGTTAATTAAATTTAGACACAGCCAAATTCCATTCTTATTTATTTATGATTGACTTTCTAATATGATTTTTCTTCATTTTTGTTGTTGATATTTAGAGAGTATCTTTTCTTAAAACAATTTTGTGTTATTTTGTTTTTTGGATGTCAGTTGATTATAAAAGATAATGTGGTTCAGACAAATAATAATAATAATAAATTGAAATTAAAAAAGAAAAGGTGTTCAATCTGTGCTTTAGTGTCCCGACCGAGTGAACCTTTTCTTGATCAGGTCTGTTCCCTTCCCCACTCTTACTTTTCTGCATGGAAAATATTTATCTCACGCGCCACCAAATGAGAGACCTTGCAAACTATCCTGTATGGTAGGTGTGGTAATATAGTTAGGTAGATTTAAGGGTAGGACCCCCCTTTGTGACTTTTTCCGGAGTAGCTTTGTTTGTTGTTGTTTTCATTTTTAATTTTTTTTTCCTTTTTAAATGGATAATAGAGGTTAATACCAAAATAAAGGAGCATTTGATGTGTTAGAAGTTAGAATATTTGGGAAATGAAATGTGTGTTATGCTGAAAATATATCAGATCTTCTTCCAAAAATGGATGACTTTTGCTTTGCCTAGGTTTTAATTGATACGTCACTCACGGCCGTAAGTAATTTAGACATATCAGTTTCTAAGAAAAAAAAAAAAAATTTAAAATTTATGAAAAATATTAGAAATAAAACCGAAACAAATTAAATAATATTAAAAATATTTTTTTAAAATTTTTTGAATAATATTAGGGACAAGAAACTAGCTTTATCCTAACTAAGGTCTTTTAAAGTTTTAGTTCATATTCATTTCCTTTTTATGTTTCTTAGAGTGATAATAAAATTTAGATATCGCCATTTCGTATGTGACAAGGAGAACATATTAAAATATATTAATTAAAGTTATCATTTCGTATGTGCCAGATTGACTGGCGAGATATGCGGTCAAGACCCATCTAATTCATATTATTTGGTCGGAATCTTGTGATGAGTTTTAGTATCTTATACTTGTTGATTTAGGATAATTGTCTTCTTTTCTTTGTTTCTTTGTTTGTTTAGTCACCAAAAAAAAAAATCTCAAAGTGTTTTTTGTATTCTTCGTAAATGTTTTAGTTTATTTTTCTGTTTTACCCATTTTTCAATCTTTACAGTAATCGATTTTTACCAAAATTCAAAATAAAATTGCATCCACAAAATCCCATATTTTTCACTTGATTTCAACACAAATTCAACCCCAATTTAAGGGTTAGGGATTTGTTTTCCAGTAGCCACAAGAACACAAGTTCATAGCTTGAATTTCATCAAATTTCATCAAATTTTTACCAAAATTTCAACAAGAATCACTCATATAAACAATCAATTTCAAGTGTAACACTCTAATTACCCTAAGCCTTACGTCATGTCGTAAAGCAAAGAATCAAACGTTATGACAATTCTAAGACTTATATAATATTGTATATAGAAATAAATAATAATTCTAGAAGCCCGATCACTACAAGAAAAATACCCATTTAGGTACACCTGAAAAGTGTAGCCAAAAACGAAAAAAAATGATGCCTTAGGCAAAGGCTACGCCTTTTAGGCTTTGGAGACGCTTTTCTGGGGGATGCCTTGATGAATGGATAATTGACAGTTTAGAATTTCACTAATGAATTCTCGTTGCAAGTATAGTTTCTAAACCAACAATAATTCTTTCATACAAAAATTTGGTTGTCACAAGTAACAAACCCCTATAAAAATAACCGAAGTATTCAAACCTCGGGTCGTTCTCCCTAAGAATTGCAATAAAGTGTTCTTGTTATTGGCTATGAAGTATGTTTTGGGGTTTTTGAATTAAGAGACAAGAAATGTAAATGGCAAAGGAAATAAACTAACAACTAGAAAAGCTCTTGGCAAGGTATGAGAACTAGAAGTCCTATCATAGTTATCCTTATCAATTGTGATGAGAATTGTCCATTGCTCCCACTTAGTTAACCTCTAACTATGAAGGAAAGTCAAGTGGATGAATTAACTTGATTCCACAAGTCCTAGCCTAATCATGATGAAAGACTAGCTTTAGTGGCATTCAAGTCAATTAGCAACTTCTAATCATCAATCAACAAAAGAATTAGATAACTCAAGAGTCACTAATTACTCTACCTAGGCCAAGAGGAACAAAATCTAACTCATAGCTAAAAGAAGTATTTCATCAAACACATAAAAGACAATAAAGGTAAATAACATGAATTGCAAGAATTAAAGAGAGATCTAACTACATTGGTAAGAGATCAATAATAGAAAACCAAATCAAACATGAAAAGACATGGAATTCATAAATTGCATTGAAAGGTAAATGGAAATCTACATAAGAATTCATAAAGCAAAAGAAAAATTGAAGCAAGAGAAGAAGTAGATCTAGATCTAAGAAATTAACCTAAACCTAATCCTAATTCTAGAGAGAAGAGAGAGCTTCTCTCTTTAGAAACTAACTTTCCCTCCAAAACTAAACTAAACTAAACTAATGTGATGTAATGTCTAATGTGTGTTGATTCCCCTTCAATTCTTGGGTTAAATAGCATCAGAGATGAGTTGGATTTGGGCCTGGAAAGCCCAGAAATAGACCCAGTGGATTCACTTTAAGTGGGTCACGTGCGAGCACCGACGCGTGCGCGTGGGTCACGTGTACGCGTCGCTTGACAAATTGCTATCCACACGTACGCGTCATGTGCGTGTACGCGTTGCCTTGCGATGTCACTTTCCACGCGTGCGCGTCTGCTGCGCGTGCGCGTCGATCTCAGCATCCCAAATCCTTGTTTTTTCATGAGTTCTCCACTTGCATGCTTTTCCTCTCCACCCCTTTGATCCATTCCTAGCCTTTCCAATCTGAATTCACTAACAAACATATCAAGGCATCTAGTGGAATCAAAGGTGAATCAAAATTAGTTATTAAGGGTGTAAAAAGCATGTTTTCACACTTAAGCACAAATTAGGAGACAATTATGAAACCATGCTATTTAATTGAATAAATGTGGGTAAAAGGTCATAAAATTCCCTAAATTAAGCACAAGATAAACCCTAAAAATGGGGTTTATCAACCTCCCCACACTTAAACCATAGCATGTCCTCATGCTAAATCAAGAAGGAAACAAAGGATATCAACATTTATTCAATGCAAACTAACTACATGCAACTTACCTAAATGCAACTATCTAAATGAATGCAACTACTTGGTCAAAATAAATCAATTTCCAAGAGAACATATATAAGCACAAGGGCTAAGGCAATAGCAATCAAATTAAATCCATAATTGAATTGAGTTATTAAATATTTTTACAAACTTGCAAGAAAAGTGATGATCATAGATGGAGACATGTAATTGAGCAATCGAACCCTCACCGAATGTGTATCCGCTCTAGTCACTCAAGTGTTTAGGGTTGATTCTCTCAATTCTCCCCTAATCATACTTTCCAAGATTTGTTTTTCATTTAACAATCAACATTTATTTCATGCATGCATACATGTATCATGAGGTCTTTTTATAGGTTGTAATGGGGTTAAGGTCAAGGTAGGATTGTATATGGTCAAGTGAACTTGAAATTTGAATCTTTGATAAGCTTAGACTTTCCACCTAACCTATGACAACCTATAAAATTTCAAAGCTAGCCTAACTACCCATTTTTCACTTTTTCACATACTCATGCATTTCCTTTTTATTTCACAACACTTATGCATTGATTCTTATTGAACTTTACTTTGGGGCATTTTGTCCCCTTTTTATTGCTTTTTTTTCTTTCTTTTTCTTTTTCTTATATTCTTTTTTTTTTCTTTTTGTTTCCTCATTTTTTTTCTTTTTGCAATAACATATATACAAGAGCATCAATGTATATGGTTTTACATTTAATCAATACATGAGCATGTACCCAATTTCCAATATTTTCAATAGAAATACAACACACACCTTTTACTCAACTAATGTCCCAAGTTTTTCCCATACTTGAATGATACACACTCACTAGCCTAAGCTAATTAAAGATCCAAATTAAGGACTGATGAGCAGATAATTTATACGCTTTTTGGCATTATTTTTACATAGTTTTTAGTATGATTTAGTTAGTTTTTAATATATTTTTATTAGTTTTTAAATAAAAATCACATTTCTGGACTTTACTATGAGTTTGTGTGTTTTTCTGTGATTTCAGGTAATTTCTGGCTGAAATTGAGGGACTTGAGCAAAAATCAGATTCAGAGGCTAAAGAAGGACTGCAGATGCTGTTGGATTCTGACCTCCCTAGAATCAAAATGGATTTTCTGGAGCTACTGAAGTCCAAATGGCGCGCTCTCAATTGTGTTGGAAAGTAGACATCCAGGGCTTTCCAGAAATATATAATAGTACATACTTTGCCCAAGTTTAGATGACGCAATCTGGCGTTCAACGCCAGCTTTCTGCCATATTCTGGCGTTAAACGCCAGAAACAGGTTGCAAAGCAAAGTTAAACGCCAGAAACAAGTTACAAACTGGCGTTTAACTCCAAGGAAGACCTCTACACGTGAAAGCTTCAATGCTCAGACCAAGAACACACCAAGTGGGCCCGGAAGTGGATTTCTGCATCATTTACTTATTTCTGTAACCCTAGTAACTAGCTTAGTATAAATAGAATTTTTTACCATCGTGTTAAGAATCTTTGATCATTTTTGAGACTATCCTGGTATCACTTTTGATCTCTTGATCACGTTTAGGGGGCTGGCCATTCGGCCATGCCTGGACCTTGTTTTTATGTATTTTCAACGGTAGAGTTTCTACACACCATAGATTAAGGTGTGGAGCTCTGCTGTTCCTCATGAATTAATGCAAAGTACTATTGTTTTTCTATTCAATTCAAGCCTATTTCTTCTCTAAGATATTCATTCACACACAAGAACATGATGAATGTGATGATTATGTGACGCTCATCATCATTCTCACTTATGAACGCGTGCCTGACAAACACTTCCGTTCTACATGTAAACAAGCTTGAATGCATATCTCTTAGCCTCCTGATCTACGATCAGAGTCTTCGTGGTATAGGCTAGAATTATTGACGGCTATTCTTGAGATCCAGAAAGTCTAAACCTTGTCTGTGGTATTCCAAGTAGGATCTGGGAAGGGATGGCTGTGACGAGCTTCAAACTCGCGAGTGCTGGGCATAGTGACAGACGCAAAAGGATTACTGAATCCTATTCTAGTATGATCGAGAACCGACAGATGATTAGCCGTGCGGTGACAGCGCATTTGGACCATTTTCACTGAGAGGACGGGATGTAGCCATTGACAACAGTGATTCCCAACATACAGCTTGCCATAGAAAGGAGTATGAAGGATTGGATGAAGGTAGTAGGAAAGCAGAGATTCAGAAGGAACTAAGCATCTCATACGCTTATCTGAAATTCTCACCAATGAATTACATAAGTATCTCTATCCTATTTTATGTTTTATTTATCTTTTAATTATTAAAACTCTATAACCATTTGAATCCGTCTGACTGAGATTTACAAGGTGACCAACGATTTCTTCAAGCCGACAATCTCCGTGGGATCGACCCTTACTCACGTAAGGTTTATTACCTGGATGACCCAGTGCACTTGCTCGTTAGTTGTGCGAAGTTGTGACAAAGAATTAAGATTATGAACGTGCGTACCAAGTTTTTGGCGCCCTTACCAAGGAATGAACAATCACGATTTTGTGCACCAAGTTTTTGGCGCCGTTGCCGGGGATTGTTCGAGTTTGGACAACTGACGGTTCATCTTGTTGCTCAGATTAGGTAAATTTTATTTTAATTTTAAGCTTTTTGTTTTTATTATTTTTATTTTTATTTTGAAAAAATTTTCAAAAAAAAATATAAAATAAATTATTCTATGGCTTCAGAATTTTTAAGAATGAATTCTAGAGTTTCAAGATAATATGTTGAAGCCTGGCTGGCTGTAAAGCCATGTCTAATTTCTTTTGGACTGAGGCTTCCTCTTCACATGCTTGAACTATGTATGCTGAAGTTTGGCTGGCCATTGGCCATGTCTAGTGTTTTGGACCGAAGCTTTCATGAAAAGCTTGGCTGGCTATTAAGCCATGTCTAATTCCTGGACCGGAGCTTTAGACTGACATTGCATGATCCCTGGAATTCTTATTAAAATTTTTTAAAATCCTTATTTTTCTTTTTCCAATTAATTTTCGAAAAATTACAAAAAAATTTAATAAAATCATAAAAACCAAAAAAATTTGATGTTTCTTGTTTGAGTCTTGTGTCAATTTTTAAGTTTGGTGTCAATTGCATATTTTTAATTTTTCTTAAGATTTTCAAAAACTCATGCATGATGTTCTTCATGATCTTCAAGTTGTTCTTGATGAATTTCTTTGTTTTATCTTTAAATTTTTCTTGTTTGGTGTCTTTTCTTGTTTTTCATATGCATTTTCAATTTGTTAGTGTCTAAAGTTTGAAAATTTCTATGTTTGGTGTCTTGCGTGTTTTTCTTTTCTTAAAAACTTTCAAAAATAAGTTCTTGGTGTTCATCTTGACATTCAAGGTGTTCTTGCATGCATCATGTGTTTTGATTCATAATTTTCATGTTTTGAGTCTTTTTCTTGTTTTTCTCTTTCTTCATTAAAAATTTAAAAATAAAAAAAATATCTTTCCCTTATTCACTAATAAATTTTAAAAAATTTGAGTTGACTTTTTCAAAACTTTTTAAAATTTAGTTGTTTCTTATGAGTCAAATGAAATTTTCAATTTAAAAATTCTATCTTTTTCAAATCTTTTTCAAAAATCAAATCTTTTTCATTTTTTCTTTCATAATTTCAAAATTTTCAAAATTTATTTTCAAAATCTTTTTCTTATTTCTATTTCATATTTTCAAAATTAATGCTAACAATTAATGTGATTGATTCAAAAATTTTAAGTTTGTTACTCGCCTAGTAAGAAAGGTTCAATCTTTAAATTTTAAAATCATATCTTTTTGTTTCTTGTTAGTCAAGTAATCAACTTTAATTTTTAAAATAAAATCTTTTTAAATTTTTTTTTCAAATATTTTTCAAAATAAATTTCAATCACATCTTTTTCAAAATCAATTTCAAAATCTTTTCTAACTTATTATCTAACTTCTTATCTTTTCAAAATTAATTTTCAAATCTTTTTTTCAATTTATCTTATCTTGTTTGATTCTTATCTTTTTCAAAACTACCTAACTAATTCTCTCTCTCTCTAATTTTCAAAAATCACTAACCTCTTTTTCAAAATTCCTTTTTAATTAACTAATTGTTTTAAATTTTAATTTAATTTAATTTCATTTTTCTTCTTAAAATTTTTGAATTTTAACTTTACTTTTAAATTAAAAACAAAAATATTTTTATTTTATTTTATTTTCGAATTCTTCCATCTCTCATCTCCTTCTAATTATTTATTTATTTACTAACACTTCTCTTCTACTCAAAAATTCGAACCAACTCTTCTCCTCTGTGTTCGAATTCTTATCTTTTCTTTCTTCCATCCTTCTCTTCTTATACTCATATAAGAAGTCTCTATACTGTGACATAGAGAATTCCATATTTTCTTTTCTGTTCTCTTCCTTTTCATATAAGCAGGAACAAGGATATGAACATTCTTGTTGAAGCTGATCCTGAACCTGAAAGGACTCTGAAGAGGAAGCTAAAGCACAACTCTCTGGAGAAAATCTGACAGAAATTTTTGAAAAAGAAGGAGACATGGCCGAAAATAATAACAATGGTGGAGATGCAAGGAAGATGCTTGGTGACTTTACTGCACCAAATTCCAACTTGCATGGAAGAAGCATCTCAATCCCTGCCATTGGAGCAAACAATTTTGAGCTAAAGCCTCAATTAGTTTCTCTGATGCAACAGAATTGAAAGTTTCATGGACTTCCATCAGAAGATCCTTTTCAGTTCTTAACTGAATTCTTGCAAATCTGTGATACTGTTAAGACCAATGGGGTTGATCCCGAGGTCTACAGGCTTATGCTTTTCCCGTTTGCTGTAAGAGACAGAGCTAGAATATGGTTGGACTCTCAACCTAAAGATAGCATGAACTCTTGGGATAAGCTGGTCACGGCTTTCTTAGCCAAGTTCTTTCCTCCTCAAAAGCTTAGCAAGCTTAGAGTGGATGTTCAAACCTTCAAACAGAAAGAAGGTGAATCCCTCTATGAAGCTTGGGAGAGATACAAGCAACTGACCAAAAAGTGTCCTTCTGACATGCTTTCAGAATGGACCATCCTGGATATATTCTATGATGGTCTGTCTAAATTATCTAAGATGTCATTGGACCATTCTGTAGGTGGATCCATTCACCTAAAGAAAATGCCTGCAGAAGCTCAGAAACTCATTGACATGGTTGCAAATAACCAGTTCATGTACACTTCTGAAAGGAATCCTGTGAGTAATAGGAGGCCTCAGAGGAAGGGAGTTCTTGAAATTGATACTCTGAATGCCATATTAGCTCAGAATAAAATATTGACTCAGCAAGTCAATAAGATTTCTCAGAGTCTGAATGGATTGCGAACCGCATCCAACAGTACTAAAGAGGCATCTTCTGAAGAAGAAGCTTATGATCCTGAGAACCCTGCAATAGCAGAGGTGAATTACATGGGTGAACCCTATGGAAACACCTATAATCCCTCATGGAGAAATCATCCAAATTTCTCATGGAAGGATCAACAAAAGCCTCAACAAGGCTTTAATAATGGTGGAAGAAACAGGTTTAGCAATAGCAAGCCTTTTCCATCATCCACTCAGCAAAAGACAGAGAATTCTGAGCAGAATCCATTTAGCTTAGAAAATATAGTCTCTGATATATCTAAGGCCACTCTAAGTTTCATGAATGAAACAAGGTCCTCCATTAAAAATTTGGAGGCACAAGTGGACCAGCTGAGTAAAAGAGTCACTGAAACTCCTCCTAGTACTCTCCCAAGCAATACAGAAGAGAATCCAAAAAGAGAGTGCAAGGCTATAACCTTACTTGGTGTGGCTGAACCCAGAGAGGAGGAGAAAGACGTGAATCATAGTAAGGAAGACCTCCTGGGACGTTCACTGACCAAAAAGAAGTTTCCCTTTGAGGAACCAAAGGAATCTGAGGCTCATCTAGAGACCATAGAGATTTCATTGAACCTCCTTTTATCATTCATGAGCTCTGATGACTATTCTTTCTCTGAAGAGGATGAAGACATCAGTGAAGAGCAGGTTGCTAAATATCTAGGAGCCATCATGAAGTTGAATGCCAGTTTATTTGGTAATGATACTTGGGAAGATGAACCCCCTTGTTCACCAATGAACTTAGTGCATTGATAAGGCAGACATTGCCTCAGAAGAAACCGGATCCCGGAAAGTTCTTCATACCTTGTACCATAGGCACCATAACCTTTGAGAAGGCTCTGTGTGACCTTGGGTCAGGTATAAACCTCATGCCACTCTCTGTAATGGAGAAACTGGGAATCTTTGAGGTACAAGCTGCAAGAATCTCACTAGAGATGGCAGACAAATCAATAAAATAGGCTTATGGATTAGTAGAGGACTTGTTAGTAAAGGTTGAAGGCCTTTACATCCCTGCTGATTTCATAATCCTAGACACTGGGAAGGATGAGGATGAATCCATCATCCTTGGAAGACCCTTCCTAGCCACAGCAAAAGCTGTGGTTGATGTGGACAGAGGAGAGTTGGTCCTTCAACTGAATAAGGATAACCTTGTGTTTAAAACTCATGGATCTCCTTCTGTAACCATGGAGAGGAAGCATGAAAAGCTTCTCTCACTGCAGAGTCAACCAAAGCCCCCACAGTCAAACTCTAAGTTTGGTGTTGAACCCCCACATTCAAACTCTAAGTTTGGTGTTGGGAGGTCCCAAAAATGCTCTGAACATCTGTGAGGCTCCATGAGAGCTCACTGTCAAGCTATTGACTTTAAAGAAGCGCTTGTTGGGAGACAACCCAATGTTATTTAATTATATCTATTTATTTTTCATTGCTATTCTATGTTTTCCTTAGGTTGATGATCATGTGAAGTCACAAAAACAACTGAAAATTCAAAAACAGAATGAAAAACAGCATTAAAAATAGCTCAGCCTGGAGGAAGAGCTTACTGGCGTTTAACGCCAGAACAGAGCATGAAATTGGCGTTAAACGCCAGAAACAAGCAGCAAGCTGGCGTTTAACGCCAGACATGCATTCTAAGGGCATTTTGCACGCCTAATTGGAGCAGGGATGCTAAGTCCTTGACCCCACAGGATCTGTGGACCCCACAGGATCCCCACCTACCCCACCTCTTCTTCACTCCTCTTCGTACCTTTTCATAACTCTCTTCTCCAAATACCCTTCACCAATCACCTCCATACCTCTTCCCCAAATACCCTTAACCACTCACATCCATCCACCCTTCCCCCCACCCCTACATAAACCCCTCAACACTACTCTATTTTCACACATTACAACCACCATTCCTCCCCCTTGGCTGAATACACCTTCTCCCTCCATCTTCTCTATTTTCTTCTTCTTCTACTACTTCCTTTCTTCTTTTGCTCGAGGATGAACAAACCTTTTAAGTTTGGTGTGGTAAAAGCATTGCTTTGTGTTTTTCCATAACCATTAATGGCACCTAAGGCCAGAGAAACCTCAAGAAAGAGGAAAGGGAAGGCAATTGCTTCCACCTCTGAGTAATGGGAGATGGAGAGATTCATCTCAAAGGTCCATCAAGACCACTTCTATGAAGTTGTGGCCAAGAAAAAGGTGATCCCTGAGGTCCCTTTTAAGCTAAAAAAGAGCGAATATCCGGAGATCTGACAAGAGATTAGAAGAAGAGGATGGGAAGTTCTCTCTAATCCTATTCAACAAGTCGGGATCTTAATGGTTCAAGAGTTCTATGCAAACGCATGGATCACTAGGAACCATGATCAAAGTAGGAACCCGAATCCAAAGAATTGGCTTACAATGGTTCGGGGGAAATACTTAGATTTCAGTTCGGAAAATGTAAGGTTGGCGTTCAACTTGCCAATGATGCAAGAAAACGCACGCCCCAACACTAGAAGGGTCAACTTTGATCAAAGGTTGGACCAAGTCCTCATGGACATATGTGTGGAAAGAGCTCAATGGAAAGTTGACTCAAGAGGCAAGTGATGAGCGGATAATTTATACGTTTTTTGACATTATTTTTAGTATGTTTTCAGTAGGATCTAGTTACTTTTGGGAATGTTTTCATTGGTTTTTATGTTAAATTCACATTTCTGGACTTTACTATGAGTTTGTGTGTTTTTCTGTGATTTCAGGTATTTTCTGGCTGAAATTGAGGGACTTGAGCAAAAATCTGATTCAGAGGTTGAAGAAGGACTGCTGATGCTGTTGGACTCTGACCTCCCTACACTCAAAGTAGATTTTCTGGAGCTACAGAACTCGAAATGGCGCGCTTCTAATTGCGTTGGAAAGTAGACATCCAGGTCTTTCCAGCAATATATAATAGTCCATACTTTGGCCAAGAATAGACGACGTAAACTGGCGTTCAAACGCCAGCTTCCTACCCAAATCTGGCGTCCAGCGCCAGAAAAGGAGCCAAAACCAGAGTTGAACGCCCAAACTGGCACTAAAACTGGCGTTCAACTCCAAGGAGGACCTCTACACGTGCCACACTTAAGCTCAGTCCAAACACACACCAAGTGGGCCCCGGAAGTGGATTTATGCATCAATTACTTACTCATGTAAACCCTAGTGACTAGTTTATTATAAATAGGACCTTTTACTATTGTATTAGGTATCTTTGGACGCCTGGTTCTTAGATCAGAGGGGCTGGCCTCTCGGCCATGCCTGGACCTTTCACTTATGTATTTTTAACGGTAGAGTTTCTACACTCCATAGATTAAGGTGTGGAGCTCTGCTGTTCCTCAAAGATTAATGCAAGTACTACTATTTTCTATTCAATTCTTCTTATTTCTCTTCTAAGATATCCATTCGCACTCAAGAACGTGATGAAGGTGATGATTATGTGTGACGCTCATCATCCTTCTCCCTTATGAACGCGTGCCTGACAAACACTTCCGTTCTACATGAAATAAGCTAGAATGAATATCTCTTAGATCTCCTAACCGGAATCTTCGTGGCGTAAGCTGGAATGATGGTGGCATTCAAGAGAATCCGGAAAGTCTAAACCTTGTCTGTGGTATTCCGAGTAGGATTCAATGATTGAATGACTGTGACGAGCTTCAAACTCGCGAGTGCTGGGCGTTAGTGACAGACGCAAAAGGAGGGTGAATCCTATTCCAGCATGATCGGGAACCGACAGATGAATAGCCGTGCCGTGACAGGGTGCGTGAGCATATGATTCACTGAGAGGAGGGGATGTAGCCACTGACAACGGTGATGCCCTTGCATACAGCCAGCCATGGAAAGGAGTAAGACTGATTGGATGAAGATAGCAGGAAAGCAGAGGTTCAGAGGAACAAAAAGCATCTCCATTCGCTTATCTGAAATCCCTGCCAATGAATCTACATAAGTACCTCTATCCCTTTTATTGTTTATTTTAATCTAATAAAATATCATGTTTAAATCCGCCTGACTGAGATTTACAAGGTGACCATAGCTTGCTTCATACCGACAATCTCTGTGGATTCGACCCTTACTCACGTAAGGTTTATTACTTGGACGACCCAGTACACTTGCTGGTTAGTTGAACGGAGTTGTGATCACACGTGCCATTACCAGGGATTATTAAGATCCCAATTCATTACACCATGATCTCTTTGGGGTATTTTTGATTTCATACAAATACAAAGAGACTAACTTTGAGGATCACAATTTCGTCCACCAAGTTTTTGGCGCCGTTGCCGGGGATTGTTCGTGTATGGACAACTGACGGTTCATCTTGTTGCTCAGATTAGGTAATTTTCTTTTTATTTTCAAAAATTTTTCAAAAAAAAAAATTTTTTTTCTAAAATTTTCTCATCTGTTTTCGAAAAAAAAAAATGTTTTCAAAAATAAATTATTCTATGGCTTCAAAATTTTTAAGAATGAATTCTAGTGTTTCATGAAGCATGTTGGAGCCTGGCTGGCTGTAAAGCCATGTCTCAATCCTTATACTCAAGAGAAGAGCTTCTTTGTCTTTCTTAGCCAATTGGCTGTTGAATGCAAGGAATGTCAGGCGTGTCATGTCTGAGTTACATACTAAAGCTTGGCTGGCCATTAAGCCATGCCTGACCCTTTGATTGGAGCTTTAGAGCATAAGATTCCTGGAATTCATATTAAAAATTTTGAATCCTTATTTTTCTTTTTTCTAAATAATTTTCGAAAAATATAAGTTAAAAATCTAAAAAAATCATAAAATCATAAAAATAAAAAATATTCTTGTTTCTTGTTTGAATCCTGAGTCACATTATAAGTTTGGTGTCACTTGCATATGCATCCTGCATTTTTCGAAAATATCATGCATTCATAGTGTTCTTCATGATCTTCAAGTTGTTCTTGGTAAGTCTTCTTGTTTGATCTTGATGATTTTTTGTTTTGTGTCTTTTCATGTTTATCATATGCATTCTTGAATTCTTAGTGCGTAAGCATTAAAGAATTCTAAGTTTGGTGTCTTGCATGTTTTCTTTGCATTAAAGATTTTTTCAAAATTGTGTCTTGATGTTCATCATGACATTCATAGTGTTCTTGGTGTTCATCTTGACATTCATAGCATTCTTGCATGCATTCATTGTTTTGATCTAAAAATTTCATGCATTGCATATTTTTCATGTTTTTCATAAAAATTTCAAAAATCAAAAAAATATCTTTCCCTTTTTCTCTCATCAAAATTCGAAAATTTGAGTTGACTTTTTCAAAAATTTTTAAAATCAAGTTGTTTCTTATGAGTCAAATCAAATTTTCAATTTGAAAATCTTATCTTTTTCAAAATCTTTTTCAAAAATCAAATCTTTTTCAAAATTCATGGTTATTTTCGAAAATTCCAAAAATAATTTTCAAAAATCTTTTTCTTATTTTATATCATAATTTTCGAAAATAACATAAACAATTAATGTTTTGATTCAAAAATTTGAAGTTTGTTACTTGCTTGTTAAGAAAGATTCAAACTTTAAGTTCTAGAATCATATCTTGTGATTTCTTATGAATCAAGTCATTAATTGTGATTTTAAAAATCAAATCTTTTTCAAAACTAATTCCTATCATATCTTTTCAAAAATATCTTCTTATCTTATCTTCTTCAAAAATATCTTTTCTAACTTCCTAACTTCTTATCTTTTCAACATTTGTTTCAACTAACTAACTAACTCTTTGTTTGTTTCTTAACTTTTTCAAAACCACCTAACTAACTCTCTCTCTCTAATTTTCGAAAATATCTTCCCCTTTTTCAAAAAAATTCTTTTTAATTAACTAATTATTTTTATTTTTTATTTTTAATTTCAAAAATTTCGAAAAAAAAATAAAAAAAAAAATAAAAAAAATACTAACAACTTTCAAAAACCAATTTTCAAAAATCACTAACTCCTTTTCAAAAATAATTTTCGAAAAATTACCCCCCTCTCTCTCATCCTATTCTATTTATTCATTCATTAACTAACATTACTTCCTCACATCATCACCAAATTCGAACCCCCTACTCTATCTGTGTTCGAATTTCTTCTTCTTTTCTTCTACTAACAATAAGGATCCTCTTTACTGTGACATAGAGGATTCCTCTTCTTTTCTTTTGTTCTCCTCTTTCTTATGAGCAGGGACATAGAAAAAGGCATTCTTGTTGAAGCTGATCCAGAACCTGAAAGGACTCTGAAGAGACAATTAAGAGAAGCTAAATTACAACAATCCAGAGACAACTTGATTGAAAATTTCGAACAAGTAAAGGAGATGGCAGCCGAACCCAACAACAATGCAAGGAGAATGCTTGGTGACTTTACTGCACCTAATTCCAATTTACATGGAAGAAGCATCTCCATTCCTGCCATTGGAGCAAACAATTTTGAGCTTAAACCTCAATTAGTTTCTCTAATGCAGCAGAACTGCAAGTTTCATGGACTTCCATCTGAAGATCCTTTTCAGTTCTTAACTGAATTCTTGCAGATATGTGATACTGTTAAGACTAATGGAATAGATCCTGAAGTCTACAGGCTCATGCTTTTCCCTTTTGCTGTAAGAGACAGAGCTAGATTATGGTTGGATTCTCAACCTAAAGACAGCCTAAACTCTTGGGATAAGCTGGTCACGGCTTTCTTAGCCAAGTACTTTCCTCCTCAAAAGCTGAGCAAGCTTAGAGCTGATGTTCAAACCTTCAGACAGAGAGAAGGTGAATCCCTCTATGAAGCTTGGAAAAGATACAAACAGTTGACCAAAAAGTGTCCTTCTGACATGCTTTCAGAATGGACCATCCTGGATATATTCTATGATGGTCTGTCTGAGTTATCTAAGATGTCATTGGATACTTTTGCAGGTGGATCCATTCACCTAAAGAAAACGCCTGCAGAAGCTCAAGAACTCATTGACATGGTTGCTAATAACCAGTTCATGTACACTTCTGAAAGGAATCCTGTGAGTAGTGGGACGCCTATGAAGAAGGGAGTTCTTGAGGTTGATACTCTGAATGCCATATTGGCTCAGAATAAAATATTGACTCAGCAAGTCAATATGATCTCTCAGAGTCTGCATGGAATGCAAGCTGCATCCAACAGTACTCAAGAGGCTTCTTCTGAAGAAGAAGCTTATGATCCTGAGAACCCTGCAATAGCAGAGGTAAATTACTTAGGTGAACCTTATGGAAACACCTATAACTCAACATGGAGAAATCATCCAAATTTCTCATGGAAGGATCAAAAGCCTCAACAAGGCTTTAATAATGGTGGAAGAAACAGGTTTAGCAATAGCAAGCCTTTTCCATCATCAATTCAGCAACAGACAGAGAACTCTGAACAAAATGCTTCTAATTTAGCAAATCTAGTCTCTGATCTATCTAAGGCCACTGTAAGTTTCATGAATGAAACAAGGTCTTCCATTAGAAATATGGAAGCACAAGTGGGCCAGCTGAGTAAAAGGATCACTGAAATCCCTCCTAGTACTCTCCCAAGCAATATAGAAGAGAACCCAAAAGGAGAGTGCAAGGCCATTGACATAAGTGCCCTGGCCGAACCTGTGAGGAGAGGAAAGGACGTGAATCCCAAGGAGGAAGACCTCCTGGGACGTCCAGTGATCAATAAGGAGCTTCCCTCTGGGGAACCAAAGGACTCTGAGGCTCATCTAGAGACCATAGAGATTCCATTGAACCTCCTTATGCCCTTCATGAGCTCTGATGAGTATTCCTCTTCTGAAGAGAATGAGGATGTCACTGAAGAGCAAACTGCCAAGTTTCTTGGTGCAATCATGAAGCTGAATGCCAAATTATTTGGCATTGATGCTTGGGAAGTTGAACCTCCCTTGTTCATCAATGAACTAAGTGATCTGGATCAACTGACATTGCCTCAGAAGAGACAGGATCCTGGAAAGTTCATAATCCCTTGTACCATAGGCACCATGATCTTTAAGGCTCTGTGTGACCTTGATTCAGGGATAAACCTCATGCCCCTCTCTGTAATAGAGAAACTGGAAATTTATGGGGTGCAAGCTGCTAAAATCTCACTAGAGATGGCAGACAGCTCAAGAAAACAGGCTTATGGACAAGTAGAAGATGTATTAGTAAAGGTTGAGGGCCTTTACATACCTACTGATTTCATAGTCCTGGATACTGGAAAGGAAGAGGATGAATCCATCATCCTAGGAAGACCTTTCCTGGCCACAGTAAGAGCTGTGATTGATGTTGACAGAGGTGAAATAGTCCTTCAATGGAATGAGAACTCCCTTGTATTCAAAACTCAAGGATCTCCCTCTGCAACCATGGAGAGGAAGCAGAAAAAGCTTCTCTCAAAGCAGAGTCAACCAGAGCCCCCACAGTCAAACTTTAAGTTTGGTGTTGGGAGGCCACAACCAAACTCTAAGTTTGGTGTTGAACTCCCATATCCAAACTCTAAGTTTGGTGTTGGAAAGTTTCAACAAAGCTCTGCACATCTGTGAGGCTCCATGAGAGCCCACTGTCAAGCTATTGACATTAAAGAAGCGCTTGTTGGGAGGCAACCCAATGTTTATCTAATTTTTATTTTTATTGTTTTCCATGTTTTCTTAGGTTCATGATCATGTGGAGTCACAAAATAAATAAAAAAATCAAAAACGGAATAAAAAATAGCAGAAGAAAAATCACACCCTGGAGGAGCATCTGTCTGGCGTTCAAACGCCAGAACAGAGCATAGTTCTGGCGCTGAACGCCCAGAATAGGAGCATCCTGGCGCTGAACGCCCAGAACAAGCATGGTTCTGGCGTTCAACGCCAGAAATGGCAGCAAAGGGGCATTGAACGCCCAAAATGGGCACCAACCTGGCGCTGAACGCCCAGAGTTGTGTGCAAGGGCATTTTGCATGCCTAAATTGGTGCAGGGATGTAAATGCCTTGACACCTCAGGATCTGTGGACACCACAGGATCATCTCAGGATCTGTGGACCCCACAGGATCCCCACTTTACCTCCTCATAATCCTAGTTTTTATTTCCACATCTTCTTCTTCATCTATTCCTTCTTCTTTTGCTCGAGGGCGAGCAACATTCTAAGTTTGGTGTGGTAAAACAATTATGTAAAGGATCTATAGCTCAGTGGTAGAACATTTGACTGCAAATCAAGAGATCCCTGAGATACCTCAGGGGATTCATTTCTTCCACACAATTATTGGAAGCAACTAAGGGTGGAACATCAAGAGCACTCCATCATCCTTCATGAAATCAGAGAAGATCTTAAAGCAATGAAGGAGGAGCAGCAAAGACAAGGAAGAGACATAGAAGAGCTCAAGGACATCACTAAGGTGGACTCATTCCTTGTTCTTACTTTCTCTGTTTTTTCGTTTTATATGTTATGTGCTTATCCATGTTTGTGTCTTCATTACATGATCATTAGTAGTTAGTAACTTTGTCTTAAAGTTATGAATGTCCTATGAATCCATCACCTCTCTTAAATAAAAACTGTTTTAATTCAAAAGAACAAGAAGTACATGAGTTTCGAATTTATCCTTGAACTTAGTTTAATTATATTGATGTGGTGACAATGCTTCTTGTTTTCTGAATGTATGCTTGAACAGTGCATATGTCTTTTGAAGTTGTTGTTTAAGAATGTTAAATATGTTGGCTCTTGAAAGAATGATGACTAGGAGACATGTTATTTGATAATCTGAAAAATCATAAAAATGATTCTTGAAGCAAGAAAAAGCAGCAAAGAACAAAGCTTGCAGAAAAAAAAAAGGGCGAAAAAAAAAAAATAGAAAGAAAAAGAAAAAGCAAGCAGAAAAAGCCAATAACCCTTAAAACCAAAAGGCAAGGGAAAATAAAAAGGATCCCAAGGCTTTGAGCATCAGTGGATAGGAGGGCCTAAAGGAATAAAATCCTGGTCTAAGCGGCTAAACCAAGCTGTCCCTAACCATGTGCTTGTGGCGTATAGGTGTCAAGTGAAAACTTGAGACTGAGCGGTTAAAGTCAAGGTCCAAAGCAAAAAAAAAAGAGTGTGCTTAAGAACCCTGGATACCTCTAATTGGGGACTTTAGCAAAGCTGAGTCACAATCTGAAAAGGTTCACCCAATTATGTGTCTGTGGCATTTATGTATCCGGTGGTAATACTGGAAAACAAAGTGCTTAGGGCCACGGCCAAGACTCATAAAGAAGCTGTGTTCAAGAATCATCATACTGAACTAGGAGAGTCAATAACACTATTCAAAATCTGAAGTTCCTATAGATGCCAATCATTCTGAACCTCAATGGATAAAGTGAGATGCCAAAACTATTCAAGAGGCAAAAAGCTATAAGTCCCGCTCATATGATTGAAGCTCTGTTTCATTGATAGTTTGGAATTTATAGTATATTCTATTCTTTTTATCCTATTTTGATTTTCAGTTGCTTGGGGACAAGCAACAATTTAAGTTTGGTGTTGTGATGAGCGGATAATTTATACGCTTTTTGACATTGTTTTTAGTATGTTTTCAGTAGGATCTAGTTACTTTTGGGAATGTTTTCATTGGTTTTTATGTTAAATTCACATTTCTGGACTTTACTATGAGTTTGTGTGTTTTTCTGTGATTTCAGGTATTTTCTGGCTGAAATTGAGGGACTTGAGCAAAAATCTGATTCAGAGGTTGAAGAAGGACTGCTGATGCTGTTGGACTCTGACCTCCCTACACTCAAAGTAGATTTTCTGGAGCTACAGAACTCGAAATGGCGCGCTTCTAATTGCGTTGGAAAGTAGACATCCAGGTCTTTCCAGAAATATATAATAGTCCATACTTTGGCCAAGAATAGACGACGTAAACTGGCGTTCAAACGCCAGCTTCCTACCCAAATCTGGCGTCCAGCGCCAGAAAAGGAGCCAAAACCAGAGTTGAACGCCCAAACTGGCACTAAAACTGGCGTTCAACTCCAAGGAGGACCTCTACACGTGCCACACTTAAGCTCAGTCCAAACACACACCAAGTGGGCCCCGGAAGTGGATTTATGCATCAATTACTTACTCATGTAAACCCTAGTGACTAGTTTATTATAAATAGGACCTTTTACTATTGTATTAGGTATCTTTGGACGCCTGGTTCTTAGATCAGAGGGGCTGGCCTCTCGGCCATGCCTGGACCTTTCACTTATGTATTTTTAACGGTAGAGTTTCTACACTCCATAGATTAAGGTGTGGAGCTCTGCTGTTCCTCAAAGATTAATGCAAGTACTACTATTTTCTATTCAATTCTTCTTATTTCTCTTCTAAGATATCCATTCGCACTCAAGAACGTGATGAAGGTGATGATTATGTGTGACGCTCATCATCCTTCTCCCTTATGAACGCGTGCCTGACAAACACTTCCGTTCTACATGAAATAAGCTAGAATGAATATCTCTTAGATCTCCTAACCGGAATCTTCGTGGCGTAAGCTAGAATGATGGCGGCATTCAAGAGAATCCGGAAAGTCTAAACCTTGTCTGTGGTATTCCGAGTAGGATTCAATGATTGAATGACTGTGACGAGCTTCAAACTCACGAGTGCTGGGCGTTAGTGACAGACGCAAAAGGAGGGTGAATCCTATTCCAGCATGATCGGGAACCGACAGATGAATAGCCGTGCCGTGACAGGGTGCGTGAGCATATGATTCACTGAGAGGAGGGGATGTAGCCACTGACAACGGTGATGCCCTTGCATACAGCCAGCCATGGAAAGGAGTAAGACTGATTGGATGAAGATAGCAGGAAAGCAGAGGTTCAGAGGAACAAAAAGCATCTCCATTCGCTTATCTGAAATCCCTGCCAATGAATCTACATAAGTACCTCTATCCCTTTTATTGTTTATTTTAATCTAATAAAATATCATGTTTAAATCCGCCTGACTGAGATTTACAAGGTGACCATAGCTTGCTTCATACCGACAATCTCTGTGGATTCGACCCTTACTCACGTAAGGTTTATTACTTGGACGACCCAGTACACTTGCTGGTTAGTTGAACGGAGTTGTGATCACACGTGCCATTACCAGGGATTATTAAGATCCCAATTCATTATACCATGATCTCTTTGGGGTATTTTTGATTTCATACAAATACAAAGAGACTAACTTTGAGGATCACAATTTCGTCCACCAGCAAGCCGGTTCAATTGAGAAGACCGGGCCTTAAGCCTGTAGCTAGAGGATGGTTGTAGTTCATCCAACGCTAAATTATTCCTACTAGCAACCGGTCTGAAGTTACTGTAGACCGGGCCATCATGATCCATATTATCATGATTGGGGAGGAAGTGGAAGTTCATGAGATTATACCTCAAAAACTCTATAAGGTGGCTGACAAGTCCTCCACTTTGGCAAGGTTAGCCTTTCCTCACCTCATTTGCCACCTCTGCAATTCGGCTGGAATTGACATAGATGGAGACATCCTCATTGATGAGGACAAGCCCATCACCAATAAAAGGATGGAGCAAACAAGAGATCATGGACCTCAACAAGAGCATGAGGAAATTCCTCACCATGAAATCCCTGAGATGCCTCAAGGGATGCACTTCCCTCCACAGAACTATTGGGAGCAAATCAACACCTCCCTAGGAGAATTAAGTTCCAACATGGGACAACTAAGGATGAAACACCAAGAGCACTCTATCATTCTCCATGAGATTAGAGAAGATCAAATAGCTATGAGGAAGGAGCAACAAAGACAAGGAAGAGACATAGAGGAGCTCAAGAGCACCATTGGTTCTTCAAGAAGAGGAAGACGCCACCCTCACTAAGGTGGACCCGTTCCTTAATCTCCTTGTTCTTATTTCCTGTTTTTCGGTTTTTGAGCCTTATGATTTATTTATGTTTGTGCCTTTATTACATGATCATTAGTATTTAAGTGTCTATGTCTTAAAGCTATGAATGTCCTATGAATCCATTCCCTTTCTTAAATGAAAAATGTTTTAATTACAAAAGAACAAGAAGTACATGAATTTCGAATTCATCCTTGAAATTAGTTTAATTATTTTGATGTGGTGATAATACTTTTTGTTTTCTGAATGAATGCTTGAACAGTGCATATGTCTTTTGAATTTGTTGTTTATGAATGTTAAATATGTTGGCTCTTGAAAGAACGATGAAAAGGAGAAATGTTGTTGATAATCTGAAAAATCATAAAATTGATTCTTGAAGCAAGAAAAAGCAGTGAATACAAAAGCTTGCGAAAAAAAAGAAAAGAAAAATGGCGAAAAAAAAGAGAAAAAAAAGAGAAAGAGAAAGAAAAAGCAAGCAAAAAAAGCCAAAAGCTCTTTAAACCAAAAGGCAAGAGCAAAACGCCAATAGCCCTTAAAACCAAAAGGCAAGGGTGAAAAGGATCCAAGGTTTTGAGCATCAGTGGATAGGAGGGCCCAAAGAAATAAAATCCTGGCCTAAGCGGCTAAACCAAGCTGTCCTTAACCATGTGCTTGTGGCATGAAGGTGTCAAGTTAAAAGCTTGAGACTGAGCGGTTAAAGTCGAGGTCCAAAGCAAAAACAGAGTGTGCTTAAGAACCCTGGACACCTCTAATTGGGGACTCTAGCAAAGCTGAGTCACAATCTGAAAAGGTTCACCCAATTATGTGTTTGTGGCATTTATGTATCCGGTGGTAATACTGGAAAACAAAGTGCTTAGGGCCACGGCCAAGACTCATAAAGTAGCTGCGTTCAAGAATCAACATACTGAACTTGGAGAATCAATAACACTATCTGAATTCTGAGTTCCTATAGATGCCAATCATTCTGAACTTCAAGGGACAAAGTGAGATGCCAGCTAAGTTTCATTGATATTTTGGAGTTTATAGTATATTCCCTTTTCTTTATCCTATTTGATTTTCAGTTGCTTGGGGACAAGCAACAATTTAAGTTTGGTGTTGTGATGAGCAGATAATTTATACGCTTTTTGGCATTGTTTTTACATAGTTTTCAGTATGATTTAGTTAGTTTTTGATATATTTTTATTAGTTTTTAAATAAAAATCATATTTCTGGACTTTACTATGAGTTTGTGTGTTTTTCTGTGATTTCAGGTAATTTCTGGCTGAAATTGAGGGACTTGAGCAAAAATCAGATTCAGAGGCTAAAGAAGGACTGCAGATGCTGTTGGATTCTGACCTCCCTACACTCAAAGTGGATTTTCTGGAGCTACAGGAGTCCAAATAGCACGCTTTTAATTGCGTTGGAAAGTAGACATCCAGGGCTTTCCATAAATATATAATAGTCCATACTTTGCCCGAGTTTAGATGACGCAAACTGGCGTTCAACGCCAGCTTTCTACCCTATTCTGGCGTTAAACGCCAGAAACAGGTTGCAAAGCAGAGTTAAACGCCAGAAACAAGTTATAAACTGGCCTTTAACTCCAAGGAAGACCTCTACACGTGAAAGCTTCAATGCTCAGTCCAAGCACAAACCAACTGGGCCCGGAAGTGGATTTCTGCATCATTTACTTATTTCTGTAACCCTAGTAACTAGTTTAGTATAAATAGAACTTTTTACTATCGTGTTAAGAATCTTTTGATCATTTTTGAGACTATCCTGGTATCACTTTTGATCTCTTGATCACGTTTAGGGGGCTGGCCATTCGGCCATGCCTGGACCTTGTTCTTATGTATTTTCAACGGTAGAGTTTCTACACACCATAGATTAAGCTGTGGAGCTCTGTTGTTCCTCATGAATTAATGCAAAGTACTATTGTTTTTCTATTCAATTCAAGCCTATTTCTTCTCTAAGATATTCATTCGCACACAAGAACATGATGAATGTGATGATTATGTGACGCTCATCATCATTCTCACTTATGAACGCGTGCCTAACAAACACTTCCGTTCTACATGCAAACAAGCTTGAATGCATATCTCTTGGCCTCCTGATCTACGATCAGAGTCTTCGTGGTAATAGCTAGAATTATTGGCGGCTATTCTTGAGATCCGGAAAGTCTAAACCTTGTTTGTGGTAGTCCAAGTAGGATCTGGGAAGGGATGGCTGTGACGAGCTTCAAACTCGCGAGTGCTGGGCGTAGTGACAGACGCAAAAGGATTACTGAATCCTATTCCAGTATGATCGAGAACCGACAGATGATTAACCGTGTGGTGACAATGCATTTGGACCATTTTCATTGAGAGGACGGGATGTAGCCATTGACAACGGTGATGCCCAACATACAGCTTGCCGTAGAAAGGAGTATGAAGGATTGGATGAAGGCAGTAGGAAAGCAGAGATTCAGAAGGAACTAAGCATCTCCATACCCTTATCTGAAATTCTCACCAATTAATTACATAAGTATCTCTATCCTATTTTACGTTTTATTTATCTTTTAATTATTAAAACTCTATAACCATTTGAATCCACTTGACTGAGATTTACAAGGTGACCATAGATTGCTTCAAGCCGACAATGTCCGTGGGATCGACCCTTACTCACGTAAGGTTTATTACTTGGACGACCCAGTGCACTTACTGGTTAGTTGTGTGAAGTTGTGACAAAGAATTAAGATTATGAATGTGCGTACCAAGTTTTTGGTGCCGTTACCAAGGAATGAACAATCACGATTTCGTGCACCAAGGACATTTATTATTTTTCGCTTCAAGGCTTGTAATGTGCTAATATTAAGAACAAGTGGGTTAATTGTAGGCTCAAAGTTGGCTAACAAAGATTGATAAAAGGTAGGCTATTTGGGTAAGTGAGCTAAATGAAGTGATGGCCTCAATCATATAAATGCATGAGTACACAAAATAATAGACATAAAGAATCAAACAAATCAAAGATTACAATCATAGAAAGAGAATAATGCACATAAGAAGGAAAATAAGTGGTTATAAGATGTAACCACACCATTAGGCTCAAAACTCACAAGCTTGTGTTCTTAGCTCAAAACATGTTCCACAATATATAATTCAAGCAAGTTTAATGAAAAGATTTTCACTCAAATCAATTGGGTTGTGTGCCCTATAGATAAATTCTTGAAAATTTTCATTATTTTGACTAAGCTTATTATGTATATATATGCAATATAAGAAAATGCAATAAAATCCTAAAAGACCTAAATATGAAATGCAAAAGTGTTAGATTAGAAATTTGTCACCCAAAAGCGCCGATTGGTCGGACAACCTCCCCACACTTAAAAGTTTGCACCGTCCTCGGTGCATTATGAGATGAGCAAGAGGGTACGGTGACTTTCCAAGTTGCTACCGTCAGCTGGTAGGTCAACCGGTGCTGCGTGTTCTTTCTCCTGCTTCCATTTTTGCTTATGGTGCATCATTCATAAAAAATAAAAAATAACACCATAAGATAAGAAAAAACAAAAGCAATGAGGCATAACTTGTTGGAATGAGGTAAATAACTAGAATTGAGTGAGTGGATTAGTGTGACATTAAGGAAAGTAGGTGTGTGAATTCTAAATTAGGCGCCCTTTAGAACTCACACTAGCATAGAAAGCTATGTCACAAGAGAAGCATGCACCTCACTTATCCTAGTGTACTTGAAATGCTTTAAACTTGTAGGTTAAGACAACCAAACAAGCAATAAAGAAGCATGAAATCATTCAAGCCAAAACATATGGATGCATATGTTTAAGAAGCACAATGTATTAAGATAAATGCATAACATCCATAAATTAATTGCCTAATCAAATAATAGGATTCAAATCACATGGTGGCTAGCTACAACATGAAATTCAAAAAGATTTAGAGTGCTTGAAGGAAAATTTTTTATGAACTTGGTATTTGCAAGATTAAGCATGAAAAATCCAAAACCAAGTAGCAAATTATAACCTCAACAATAAAATTCAACAATGACAATTTACAACAATGATGTTAAACTAACATCCTATCAGTGAGCAGCAGCATTAAATAGTAAAAAAAATTAATCCAACACTTATTATGAAAATAAAAATGCAACAAAAATGAAACTAACTAGACAACTAACTAACTAAAAGGAATGGTTATGAATGGTGTTTGGTAGTGTTGGATGATGGGTGAGAGGTGGAACGAAAAGAGAAAAAGAGAGAAGAAGAGAAGAAGAGACGATGATGAAGGAAGGCTATCCACGCGTATGCGTAGGGGACGCATGCGCGTGGATGGTGGCGAAATGGGGTGACGCGTACGTGTGGGTCACGCGTACGCGTGCATGGCAAACCAGAGAGGAGACGCGTACGCGTGAGGCACGCGTACACGTGGGTTGATTTTTGTGCCTCAGGCACAATGTTGGCGCAGTGTAGGCACAACTCTCAGGTTTTTGGCTAGGAGGTGAAATTTTGCAATCCACGCGTACGCGTGGGTGACGCGTGTGCGTGGATGGTCGAAAATGCTTGGGTCACGCGTACGCATGAGGCACGCGTACGCGTGAGGCACACGTACATGATGAACGATATTTTGTGTGGTTTAGAATTCACAAATAATGAAGTCTCGTTGTAAAGTATAGTTTCTAAACCAAACAATAGTCCTTTCATACAAAAATTTGTTTGGCACAAGTACAAACCCCTAAATTTTATAAACCGAAGTATTTAAACCTCGGGTCGTTCTGCCTAAGAAATGCAATAAAGTTCCTTGTTATTGGTTATGGAGTATGTTTTGGGGTTTTTGAGATGATGGACAAGAAATATAAATGGCAAAGAAAATAAACTAACAAAAAGGTATTGGCAAGGTTAGGTGGTCAAGGATCTCTATCCTAATCACTAACCACAACATGAGAATTGGCAAGGATCAACCCCATTATGTCATCCTTTAACTAATAAAGGAAAGTCAAATGAGCTATGTCAACCCAAGTCCATAAGTCCTAGTTCTCCACCAATTCAATTAGTGAGATCTAGAGTTAATGGCTCCCAATCGTCAATCACTTGGACAATAGTAACTCAAGAGTTCCTAAGTTACCTTCCCAAGCCAAGAGCACTAAAATTATACTCTAAAATCCAACTAAGAATTTTATCAAACACTTAGAAGGCATAAAAGGAAAACATAGTAAAATAGCAAGGAAAATAAATCTACACTACTCAATTGCAAGGAATTAAACAACAACAAATCAAATCAACAATAAAGGAACATGAATCATAAATTGCATTAAAGGAAAATGGAAGAATAAAAGTGCATCAACAACAAAGTAAGCAATTACAAGAATGAAATACAAAATTAGAGAGAGGAAGAGTAGAGGAACAAGAAATTGTAAAGGAAAAGTAAATCAAAGCATGAATTAAACCTAGATCTAAGAAATTCTAATCCTAATTCTAGAGCGAAGAGGGAGCTTTTCTCTCTAGAAACTAAACTACATGATGTTATACTACCAAAAAATTACTCCCCCTTTGCCCAAGCTTGAATTCTGCATGAAATAGCATTAGAAATGAGTTGGGTTGGGCCCAAAGTGCTTCAGAAATCGCTGGGGGCGATTTCACTTTAGTGGGCCACGAGCAGCATCGGCGCGCACGCGTACATGGCGCGTGCGCGCCCCTATACGCGAAGCAACATATAACAAATTTTATATCATTTCGAAGTCCCGGATGTTAGCTTTCCAACGCAACTGAAACCTCCTCATTTGGACCTCTGTAGCTCAAGTTATGGTCGATTGAGTGCGAAGAGGTCGGGCTTGACAGCTTTACAGTTCCTTCATTTCTTCATGAGTTCTCCCACTTTGCATGCTTTTCTCCTCACTTCTTCCGTCCAATACTTGCCTTATGAACCTGAAATCACTCAAGAAACATATCAAGGCATCGAATGGAATTAAAGTGAATTAAATTTAGCTATTTTAAGGCCTAAAAAGCATGTTTTCACACTTAAGCACAAATTTAGGGAGAATTACAAAACCATACTATTTCATTGAATAAATGTGAGAAAAGTTGATAAAACCACCCAAATTAAGCACAAGATAAACCACAAAATTGGGGTTTATCAGTACGCGTAGGTTGGTGCCCTATTTTTTAAAATTTTTCTATGTTTTGCACCAAACCAAGCATTCCAAACCTCCAAACAGCCACCAAAACACCATAAAACCTTATTTAACACACCAAACTACTAACTAAAGTCAAAAACCCAATAAAAAACATGAAATTAAGCTAATTACTGATGCACGGAAACTTGTCTCTCAACAAAATTTCCTTTGGCAAGTATACCAAATTGTCGTCAAGTAAAAACTCACAATAGAGTGAGGTCGAATTCCACAGGGATTGATTGGTCAAGCAACTTTAATTAGAGGAATGTTCTAGTTGAGCGAAGCAGAAATTTGAGTTGAGTAATTGCAGGAAATTAAATGGCGGGAAAGTAAATAGTAGAAAATATAAATGTTGGAAATAAATGGCAAAATGTAAAAGGCGGAAAGTAAACTGCGGAATCTTAAATGGGGATTTGGAAAGATGAGCATAAAAGTAAATGGCAGATAATAAAGAGAATGGGTAAGATCAGAAATGGGGGATTCATTGGGCTCAGGAGATATTGTATTCTCCGAATCAAGTTCATTCTCATCTCTTCCTCAATCAATGCATTCATTGATCTCCTTGGCAATCTTACGTGATTGGATTCCAATTTATTGGCAACCCAATCTCTCAAAACTTGAATAATTTCCCAATTCCTTGATTTAATTGCTCATGAGAAGAGATGAAGTATGGTCACTGATTATACCACATGCATTCCCAAATCAAAGTATTGGTAGGATTATATGTCACTATATCCATCCAAACCCAAATTTGGTCCAACATGAGAAAGTATTTCTAGCATGATCTCTTCATTCCTCTTCCAAGGTTCCGAAGAGATCCAAGTATGAATAGCTTCTTTTCCAAGATAACTACCCAATTGGATGAAGATTGAAAGCTTTCTAGTAAAATCAAGAGAAAAGAAAGAAGAAGAATAATGAAAACTATTACTGATCCATCAAATTACAACAGAGTTCCCTAACCCAATGAAAAGAGGTTTAGTTGTTCATAGCTCTGGAAATGGAAGGCGAAAATGAAAAGTACATTCTGAAATTAAATCTAGAAGTTGCAGAGAAAGTAAAATATATAGAGTGTAGTTCTCCAAAATACCCAGCTTCCTTACTAGTTTAAAACTACTCCTATATATACTACTCTTTTGATCTTCTAGTTGGCTCTTCAAGTCTTGGATATGGGCCTTTGGATATTTAGTTGAAGCAGTTACAGTCTTTAGTGGGCTTAGATTTGCTTGCAGAGAGAAAGTGAGTCAGGCATGGTAGCAAGTTAGTTAGGACGTTAGTGGTGTTAACGTTAAGTGTGAATTTGGGTTTGAAGATGTTAGTGACGATAACCTTTTTCACTAACGCTCCAAACCTTATTTGACTTACGTTAATTTCAACGTTAGTGGCACTAACGTGACCACTAACGTTGGCTTTTGGTCCTTCGTAAATGTTATTGGCATTCACCTTTTCCAATAACGTTGCTTCTTGCTTCTTTTCCCCACGTTAGTGATCCACATTAGTGTAACTAACGTGGCCCTTAACGTGGGCATGCCCAAGCTTCGAGAGCGTTAGTGACACTTACCTTTGTTACTAACGCTTCAAACGCCCCTTCTTCCCATGTTAGTGTCTTATGTTAATTGCATTAACATGACCACTAACGTGGTGGGGATTTCCATCTCCAACGTTAGTGACAAAGGTGAGTGTCACTAACGTTGGCCCATCATTCCTTCCTCCACGTTAGCTTCCACGTTAATGTAATTAACGTGGTAACTAACGTGGGCAATATTGGCTTAGTCCAACGTTAGTGACAAAGGTGAGTGTCACGAACATTGGCGATTCCTTGTTCCTCCCACGTTAGAGTTCACGTTAATGTAATTAACGTGACTCTTAACGTAGCCAAGTGTGCCCTTTTTGGAACGTTAGTGGTATTCACTTTTACCACTAACGTTGGAGCTTCCCTTTTCCTCCACGTTAGCTTCCACGTTAATGTAATTAACGTGGCCACTAACGTGGGCTATGATGGCTTTCGAAGGCATTATTGGTGATCACTTTTTCCATTAACGTTGCAAGCTAGCTCCCACTCCATGTTAGTGGTCACGTTAGTTAGACTAACGTGGCTCTTCCTTACTTCCTTTGTCCTGAAATCAAGCAAATAAAGTGCATCAAAGCTTGGTTCTTAATCATGAGATCATGCATCATCCATTTTATCATTCAATTCATGCATAATTCTCATGAAATCATGTAAAGTTCACAATGTTTGCTTGAATCAAAATGTAAGTGAATATTTACCCAAAACTTGCTTATTTACTAAGAAAATGCATGAAACTACCCTAAAATAGTAAAGAAAAGGTCAGTGAAACTGGCCAAAATGCCCTAGCATCACAACACCAAACTTAAAGCTTGCTTGTCCCTAAGCAAGTACTGAAACATAAGAATGATGAATGAAAGAACAAGAGAAACAAGTTCTTATTATAGAAGTAAAGTTCTTGGTTTATGGGGTTTCATGCATAACAACTTAGGTTCATTCCTTTACTGGTTTCCAGGTCCTCATCATGCTCTTGAATACTTGCTTAATTGCATCCTATGAGATCTTTATTCCTTGATATCCCTTTCTTTTCAGGGTTTATTACATTCTTAGGCTAAGTGCTCTGTGAGAGGGCGACTCTTTAAAATAAGCTTTTAGCCAACACTCCCGAACCAGTTGGTTCAAGGTTTTAGGTGTTGAAACACCCCTAAGGACCTACTCCCTCAAGTCTCTCTCCCCCATACATGCACACTACAGGCATATAGTTTATTATTTTCTTTTACTTGAGGTCTTGGTGTCCAGCATCTCTTTGGATCACTAAATGTTCTGTAGCAAGGTTGCTCTTGATAGTGGATTTTCAGTTGATAATCCCGGGTTAGTTAACCCAAGTTACCAAGTGATGAAGCACTCCAGAGAACTTATTCATCCAAGCAGATCCTTTGTACAGGAACACCACAGACACATCCCTCAAGATTTAAACCCTTGGTGCCTAGCCTTATTTCTTATTATTTTTCTTTATTTTTCAAACTCTTATTGTCCTTTCTCTTTTTCTTATTGGGGTCTTGTTGTTTAGCTAGTCTCATAGAATGTGCTTCAAGCATGTAATTCAATACACATGAGTGCCCTCATACCTTATAGGTGATCCAACTTAGCTAATCTATTACCACACCACGAACCTTGAGGACTTACTTCATAAGATGAACCCCACTCTGGTTTTCCATAACATTTTTCTTTTATTTAACCTTAAAGAGCAAGCATACAATTAAGCAAGGTGAAAGTGAAAACAGGTAACTTGGACCAGCACACATATGACAAAAGTAAAGAAAACAAACACTAGATTCTAGTCATTTAGACTAAAGAGTAACTATTAACAGGGGCACATTCAGACTTCCGATTTGAGCATTCCTAAGCAGATGGAATCAAGTAACAACACAACCTTTTGGTGGTGACTTCTGGCTCTCCCTTTGTTGTCATCATCCATAAATTTTGCATCCTTCTTCACCTCCTTGGATGATGGTGCACCATTTTTCCAGAAGATTGATCGGATTCTTGCAAAGTAATTGGAAGTTGCTTATTCCCAAAGCACTTGGAAACTAGTTAGCACGCATGTATGCTTGTGAATTTCTAAACTCAATTTTGTGTGTGAACACCAAACTTAGTTTCTTGCTTAATGCAACAGATTGAATACATGCAGAAAACCTCATGTGCTTTTATTAATAAAATGACTATGGACTAGAAACTAAACTATTGTTAAGTGGTTTCCCTGATTGGTTGGGGCTAGCAACTTGTCATTGAAGAGGTGTAGTGTGATTCTAACTGAAATCTTTGGTGAAACACCAAACTTAGAATTACACATTCACTCTTGGATTGTTTTGGTGTGCAACACCAAACTTAGCTCCTCACAATACAGGGAAAACTACTTGTAACTTTTATTGAAATGATCGTGAAAAGGAAACTACCTTAGGTTGGGTTGCCTCCCAACGAAGCGCTCTTTTAGCGTCGCTAGCTCGATGATTTCTCCATTAGTTGAGATGATACTTCATTTTGGGGTTTTCCCCCATGTTGCCCATGTAGTTTGAGCCTTTGTCCGTTCACAGTGAAAGTCCTCTTTGAACTTTCCTCCATGATTTCTATGTGTCCATATGGCGAGACCTTTGTGACAAGAAAGGGTCCTGACCACCTTGATTTGAGTTTCCCAGGGAAAAGTCTCAATTTGGAGTTGTAGAGGAGCACTTGCTGTCCTTTTTCGAAGCTCCTAGGTGTCAGATTGAGGTCGTGCCTTCTCTTTGCCTTTTCTTTATAGATCTTGGCATTTTCATAGGCTTGAGATCTAAACTCCTCCATCTCCTACAGCTGCAAGACCCTTTTTTCACCAACAGCAATGCTATCAAAATTTAGTAGCTTGAAAGCCCAGAGGGCTTTGTGTTCTAGCTCCAATGGTAAATGTTGTTTTGAATGCCGTTCTGTATGCCCAAAGAGCATCATCTAGCTTCTTCGACCAGTCCTTTTCTTGATGCTCCTACGGTCTTTTCCAGAATCCTTTTCAGCTCTCTGTTAGATATCTCGGTTTGCCCACTTGTTTGGGGGTGGTAAGGTGTGGCAACCTTGTGTTTTACCCCGTATCTTAGGAGAAGAACTTCTAGTGGTCTGTTGCAAAAATGGCTCCCTCCATCACTGATGAGCGCTCGTGGGACTCCGAACCGGCTAAAGATATTTGATGAGCGGATATTTTAGACGCTTTTTGGGGGTAATTTCATGTAGTTTTTAGTTTGTTTTAGTTAGTTTTTAGTATATTTTTATTAGTTTCTAGGAAAAATTCATATTTATGGACTTTACTATGAGTTTGTGTATTTTTCTGTAATTTCAGGTATTTTCTGGCGGAAATTGAGGGAGCTGAGCAAAAATCTGATTCAGGCTGAAAAAGGACTGCAGATGCTGTTGGATTCTGACCTCCCTACACTCAAAATGGAATTTCTGGAGCTACAGGAGTCCAAATGGCGCACTCTCAATTGCGTTCGAAAGTGGACATCTAGGGCTTTCCAGCAATATATAATAGTCCATACTTTTCTCAAGGATAAAGACGTAAACTGGCGTTCAACGCCAGTTCTATGTTGCATTCTAGCGTTACACGCTAGAAACAGGTTACAAGTTGGAGTTAAACGCCAGAAATAGGTTACAACCTGGCGTTTAACTCTGGAAACAGCCTAGGCATGTATAAAGCTCAAGTCTCAGCCCCAGCACACACCAAGTGGGCCCCAGAAGTGGATTTATGCACTATCTATCTTAGTTTACTCATTTTCTGTAAACCTAGGTTACTAGTTTAGTATTTAAACAACTTTTAGAGATTTATTCAAGGACCTCATGACATTTCAGATCTGAACTTTGTACTCTTTGATGGCATGAGTCTCTAAACTCCATTGTTGGGGGTGAGGAGCTCTGCTGTGTCTTGATGAATTAATGCAATTATTTCTGTTTTCTATTCAAACACGCTTGTTTCTATCTAAGATGTTGATTTGCACTTCAATATGATGGATGTGATGATCCATGACACTCATCACCATTCTCACCCTATGAACGCGTGCCTGACAACCACCTCCATTCTACCTTCGATTGAATGAGTATCTCTTGGGTTCCTTAATCAGAATCTTCGTGGTATAAGCTAGAATCCATTGGCAGCATTCTTGAGAATCCAGAAAGTCTAAACCTTGTCTGTGGTATTCTGAGTAGGATTTAGGGATTGAATGACTGTGACGAGCTTCAAACTCACAAGGGTTGGGCGTAGTGACAGACGCAAAAGGATCAATTGATCCTATTCCAACATGAGTGAGAACCGACAGATGATTAGCCGTGCGATGACAGCGCACCTGGACCATTTTCACTGAGAGGACGGATGGTAGCCTTTGACAACGGTGATCCACCAACATACAGCTTGCCATAGGAGGAAACTTGCGTGCATGAAGAAGATGACAGTAGGAAAGCAGAGATTCATAAGATAAAGCATCTCCAAAACTCCAACATATTCTCCATTACTGCATAACAAGTATTTATTTCATGCTCTTTTATTGTTCCCAATTCAAACTGATAATCATAATTAATCTCCTGACTAAGATTTACAAGATAACCATAGATTTCTTCAAGCCAACAATCTCCGTGGGATCGACCCTTACTCACGTAAGGTATTACTTGGACGACCTAGTGCACTTGCTGGTTAGTTGTGCGGAGTTGTGAAAAGTGTGAATCACAATTTCGTGCACCATATTTTTGGTGCCCTTGCCAGGGATTGTTCGAGTTTGGACAACTGACGGTTTATTTTGTTGCTTAGATTAGGAAAAATTTTTATTTTTGGTTTAGAGTCTTTTATTATTGTTTCTGGTTAAATTTTTTTTAAATCCTTATTTTCTCTTTATAAATTTTTCGAAAATTTTTACAAACTAATAATTGAGTTTTCCTGTTTGAGTTTAGTTTCATATTTTAAGTTTGGTGTCAATTGAATATTTTTTTATTTTCTTTTAAATTTTGGAATTTATGTTCATTGTTCTTTCTTAATCTTCAAGTTGTTCTTGTTTATTTTTCTTGTTTGATCTTTAGTTTTTCTTGTTTTGTGATTTTTCTTGTTTTTCTTGTGCTTTTTCAAAATATCAGTTTTCAAAAAAACTTTATACATTAAATACCTTATGAAAACACTTTAAATTTATAACTCAATTGGCTAGAGCGTTGTGTTTATGTTCCTGGCAATTAGGAATTTTCCTTTTAAAACTTTTTCAAAAATAATTTTTCTTTGATTAAATCTGGTGCCAAACTTTTAAGTTTGGTGTTCTCTTGTTATTTTTCTTTAATTTTTGAAAAGTTATTCTTAGTTTCTAAAAGTTTTAAGTTTGGTGTTCCCTTTTATGTTCTTGAATCTTTGAACCTTGTTCTTGTTGTTCTTGTGAGTCTACAAGGTGTTCTTGAGTCTTCTTTGTATTTTGATCTTAAAATTTTTAAGTTTGGTATTCCTTGGTGTTTTCCCTCCAAAATTTTCGAAAACAAGGAGCATTGGATCTAAAAAATTTTAAGTTTTGTGTCTTTTTATTATTTTTCTCTTTTCTCATTGAATTCAAAAATATCTTTTCCCTTTATTTTAACTGATTTTTCGAAAATTACCTTTAAAAATTTAGATTTTTATTTTAAAAATCAAATCTTTTCAAAATTCAAAATCTTATTCAAAAATCATATTAAAAAAATTTCAAATCTTTTCAATTAATCAGTCAATTCAACATTCAAATTTCTTTTTATTTTCTTTTTCTTTTAATTTTCGAAATCTATATTTTATTTTCTAATTATTTTACTTTATTTTATTTCATTTTTTTCGGTTATTTTTAATTAAATAAAACAAAAAAATAAAAATATATTTTACTTGCAATTCACATCATCTCCCTTTCTTTGTCATGGATCTAAGTGGAAATGAACAGTCCAGAAGGACTCTGGGATCATATGCTAACCCCACTACTGCTGCATATGGGAGTAGTATCTGTATACCCTCCATCAAAGCAGGCAGTTTTGAGCTAAATCCTCAGCTCATTGTCATGGTGCAGCAAAACTGCCAGTATTCCAGTCTTCCACAGGAAGAACCTACTGAGTTTCTGACACAATTCTTGCAAATTGCTGACACAGTACGTAACAAGGAGGTAGATCAGGATGTATACAGACTGTTACTGTTTTCGTTTGCTGTAAAAGATCAAGCTATAAGGTGGTTAAATAACCAACCCACAGCAAGCATAAGGACATGAAAACAGTTATCAGACAAATTCCTGAATCAATATTTCCCTCCAAAATGGATGACACAGCTACGGCTGGATATCCAAGGCTTTAAACAAGAGGATGATGAATCCCTTTATAATGCCTGTGAAAGGTATAGATGGATGCTAAGGAAATGCCCCTCTGAAATGTTTTCAGAGTATGTGCAGTTAGACATCTTCTACTATGGGCTTACAGAAGGAGCTCAGATATCCCTAGACCACTCAGCTGGTGGATCTATACACATGAGGAAAACTATTGAAGAGGCTCAAGAGCTTATTGATATAGTTGCCAGAAACTAGCATCTGTACATAAGTAATGGGTCCTCCATAAAAGAAGAAGCCAAAGCAGTATCTACTAAACTTGGTCCTCCAGAATAAGTTGCTGAACTCAATCAATAATTGTGCTTTCTAACAAAACAGCTAGCAGAATTCAAGGAGATGCTACAAGACACTAAAAATGCTAATAAAAATATAGAGGCACAATTGAATCAGACAAAACAGCAGTTATCAAAGCATATAACAGAAGAGTGCCAGGCAGTTCAATTAAGAAGTGGGAAAACATTAAATACCTCGCTTCAGAGCAGCAGAAAGCCAGGGAAAGAACAACTGACAGAGGATGAGCAAAATATCATCCAAAATCCCTCTGAGGACAGTAAGTGCCCAGAGAGGAATGATTCTGGCGCTCAAACATCAGAAAAGGATGAAGAGCTGGTGTTAAACACCCAACCCATGCTCAGTTCTGGCATTCAAACGCCACAAACAAGCAAGGAGTTGGCGTTAAACGCCCAAAGGAAGCTCAGTTCTGGCATTCAAACGCCAGGAGCAGGTAAGGAGTTAGTGTCCAACGCCAATCCAGCTTCCACCCCTGGCATTCAAATGCCAGTGAGGGATCAGACACACACAAGTGCTGATAACAACCCCTCTAAAAAGGCTTCTCCAACCACCTTTGTAGGAAATAAACCTGCAGCAACCAAGGTTGAAGAATACAAAGCCAAAATGACTTATGCTCAAAAATTCCACCAAGAGGAGCAGGATAGGCAATTTGTTTGCTTTGCAGACTATCTCAGGACTCTTGAAATAAAGATTCCATTTGTAGAGGCACTTGAGCAAATACCTTCTTATGCCAAGTTCATGAAAGAAATCTTGAGTCATAAGAAGGATTGGAGAGAAACTGAAAGAGTTCTCCTTACTGAAGAATGCAGTGCAGTCATTCTGAAAAGCTTCCAGAAAAGCTTAAAGATCCTGGGAGCTTCATGATACCATGCACATTAGAGGGTAATTGCACCAAAACAGCTTTATGTGATCTTGGGAAAAGTATCAATCTAATACCTGCATCCACTATCAAAAAGCTTGGTTTAACTGAAGAAGTCAAACCAACCCGGATATGTCTCTAACTTGCTGATGGCTCCATTAAATACCCATCAGGCGTGATTGAAGACATGATTGTCAGGGTTGGGCCATTTGCCTTCCCTACTGAATTTGTAGTGCTGGAAATGGAGGAGCACAAGAGTGCTACTCTCATTCTAGGAAGACCTTTCCTAGCAACTGGACGAACACTCATTGATGTCCAAAAGTGGGAAGTAACCCTGAGAGTCAATGAGGATGAGTTTAAGTTGAATGCTGTCAAAGCCATGCAGCATCCAGACACACCAAAAGATTGCATGAAATTTGATCTTATTGACTCTTTGGCAGAGGAGATCAACATGGCTGAGAGTCTCGAATCAGAGCTGGAAGACATCTTTAAAGATGTTCAGCCTGATCTGGAGGATTCAGAGAAATTGAAAGAGCCTCTGAAAATTCCTCAGGAAGAGGAAAAACCTCCTAAACCTGAGCTCAAACCATTACCACCATCCCTGAAATATGCATTTCTGGGAGAAGGTGACACTTTTCCAGTGATCATAAGCTCTGCTTTGAATTTACAAGAAGAGGAAGCACTACTTCAAGTGCTAAGGACACACAAGACAGCTCTTGGGTGGTCCATAAGTGACCTTAAGGGCATAAGCCCAGCTAGATGCATGCACACGATCCTATTCGAGGATGATGCTAAGCCAGTGGTTCAACCACAGAGGCGGTTAAATCCAGCCATGAAGGAAGTGGTGCAGAAAGAGGTCACCAAGTTACTGGAGGCTAGGATTATTTATCCTATTTCTGATAGCCCCTGGGTGACCCCTATTCAAGTTATTCCTAAAAAAGGAGGCATGACAGTAGTTTATAATGAAAAAAATGAACTGGTTCCTACAAGAACAGTTACAGGGTGGCGCATGTGTATTAACTACAGAAGGCTCAATACAGCCACCAGAAAAGATCATTTTCCTTTACCATTCATAGACCAAATGCTAGAGAGACTAGCAGGTCATGATTTTTACTGCTTTTTGGATGGCTATTCAGGTTACAACCAAATTGCAGTAGATCCCCAGGATCAAGAGAAAAATGCATTTACATGTCCATCTGGAGTATTTGCCTACAGAAGGATGCCATTTGGGCTGTGTAATGCACCTGCAACCTTTCAGAGGTGCATTTTCTCTATTTTCTCTGATATGGTGGAAAAATTTTTGGAAGTCTTTATGGATGACTTCTCAGTATATGGAGACTCATTCAACTCTTGTCTTGATCACCTGACACTAGTTCTGAAAAGATGCCAAGAGACTAACCTAGTTTTAAACTGGGAAAAATGTCACTTTATGGTGACTGAAGGGATTGTCCTTGGGCATAAAATTTCAAACAAGGGAATAGAGGTGGATCAAGCTAAAGTGGAAGTAATTAAAAAATTACCACCACCTGCCAATGTTAAGGCAATCAGAAGCTTTTTGGGGCATGCAGGATTCTATAGGAGGTTTATAAAGGATTTTTCAAAAATTACAAAACCTCTGAGCAATCTGCTAGCTGCTGACACGCCATTTGTGTTTGACACAGAGTGTCTGCAGGCGTTTGAAACTCTGAAAGCTAAGCTGGTCATAGCACCAGTTATTTCTGCACCAGACTGGACATTACCATTCGAATTAAAGTGTGATGCCAATGATCATGCTATTGGTGCAATATTGGGGCAGAGGCATGACAAGCTTCTGCAAGTCATTTATTACGCTAGCCGTGTTTTAAATGACGCCCAGAAAAATTACACAACCATAGAAAAAGAATTGCTTGCAATGGTTTATGCCATTGACAAGTTTAGATCATACTTAGTAGGATCAAAAGTGATTGTGTACACTGACCATGCTGCTCTTAAATATCTACTTACAAAGCAGGATTCAAAACCCAGGCTCATAAGATGGGTGTTGCTTCTGCAAGAGTTTGATATAGAAATAAGAGACAAAAAAGGGACAGAAAACCAAGTGCCTGATCACCTGTCCTGAATAGAACCAGTAGAAGGGGCGTTCTTCCCCTCTATTGAGATCTCTGAAACCTTTCCGTATGAGCATTTGTTCGCTATTCAGGAAACACCATGGTTTGCAGACATTGCAAACTATAAAGCTGCAAGGTTCATACCAAAGGAGTACAGCAGGCAACAAAAGAAAAGATTAATTACTGATGCAAAGTACTACTTGTAGGATGAACCTTATCTCTTTAAGAGATGTGCAGACGGAATAATCCGTAGGTGTGTGCCTAGAGAAGAAGCATAGAAGATCTTATGGCATTGCCATGGGTCACAATATGGAGGTCATTTCGGAGGTGAGCGAACAGCCACCAAGGTCCTCCAATGTGGTTTCTACTAGCCTACCCTTTATAAAGATTCCCAAGAGTTTGTACGTAACTGTGACAGTTGCCAGAGAGCTGGTAATCTGCCTCATGGTTACGCCATGCCTCAATAAGTGATCTTGGAGATTGAGTTGTTTGATGTATGGGGTATTGACTTTATGGGGCCTTTCCCACCATCATATTCAAACACTTATATTCTGGTGGCAGTTGACTACGTATCCAAATAGGTAGAGGCAATTGCCACACCCACTAATGATACTAAGACAGTGCTGAAGTTCCTCCAGAAACATATCTTTAGCAGTTTGGTGTCCCTAGAGTGCTAATCAGTGATGGGGGCACCCACTTCTGCAACAAACAGCTTTATTCTGCCATGGTCTGGTATAGAATTAGCCATAAAGTGGCAACTCCATATCATCCACAGACAAATGGGCAAGCTGAAGTCTCTAACAGAGAACTGAAAAGAATCCTGGAACGGACTGTAAGTACTCGTAGAAAGGATTGGGCAAGAAGCTTGGATGATGCTCTGTGGGCCTACAGAACAGCATTCAAGACTCCTATAGGGACCTCTCCATACCAGCTTATGTATGGTAAGGCCTGTCATCTGCCCGTGGAACTGGAATACAAAGCCTATTGGGCAACTAGATTCCTAAACTTTGATGCCAAATTAGCTGGAGAAAAAAGATTGCTCCAGCTGAATGAGCTAGAGGAATTCAGACTCACTACTTTTGAAAATGCTAAGCTTTACAAAGAGAAAGCAAAAAGGTGGCATGACAGAAAGCTGTCATCTAGAGTCTTTGAACCAGGATAGAAGGTTCTGCTGTTTAACTCTAGGCTCAGGCTATTCCCTGAGAAACTGAAATCCCGGTGGAGGGGACCATATGTGATTAAAAGTGTGTCACCATATGGCTATGTGGAGCTTCAAGACATTGATTCTAATAAGAAGTTCATTGTTAATGGACAGAGAATCAAACATTATCTTGAAGGCAATATTGAGCAAGAATGCTCAACGCTGAGGCTAGATTAAAAAGCTCAGCAAGGTCCAGCTAAAGACAATAAAGAAGCGCTTGCTGGGAGGCAACCCAGCCATTAGCAAAACTCTTTTTGTTATTTTTATTTTATTCTATTCTTCATTTTATTTATTTTTAAAGCATATAAGTTCAATATTAACAAGGTAAAGAATCAATTGCATAAGTTCACAGGGCTACAGAAGGATTCAGAGCACAAAACAGGAAAAAGGAGCTCACTGGCAAGAAAACGCCAGTAAGAGGCACAATTGGGCGTTAAACGCCCAAAAGGAGCATCTACTGGGCGTTTAACACCAGTAGAGATAGCCATCTGGGCATTAAACACCAGAAAGAAGCAGCTTCTGGGCTTTTAACGCCAGATTTACAGCATCCTGGGTGTTCAGAATAAGGCCCAGTGACAAAGGAGTTTCTGGCGTTTAACGCCACCTGGAAGCAACAGCTGGGCGTTAAATGCCCAGACCAAGCACCAATTGGGCGTTAAACGCCCAAAACATGCAGCAGTTGGGCGTTTAACGCCAGGATTGCGGGGAGTAGGCAATTTCATTTTCAATTCAAATTTTTTCCATTTTTTCTGTTTCAATTCATGATTTCTTGCACAAACATGTTACAAATCCTAATTTTTCAAATCCTTTTTCAAAAGATATCAAATGTATCTTAATTTATAAACCATTTTTTTAATCCTCTTCAAATTATTTTCAAATCTTTTTCAAAACAAATCTATCTCTTTTCATTCTAAAATCTTTTCTACTCATCAATATCTTTTTCAAATCTTCACAACATCTTTTTCACAATTTAGATTTATCTTTTTCAAATATCTTTCATATCTTTTCAATTTTAAATTACATCTTTTCCTATCATACTTATCTTTTCCAAATCACTTTTCTATCATATCTTTTTCAAACAATTTTTGAAACCCACCCCCTTCCCTTTAAATGTTGGTTCGGCCTCTCCCCCTCTCCTCCACAAGTCAAACTTGGCTCTCCCTCTATCCCTCTCCTTTCTTTTCTTTTCTTTTGCTTGAGGACAAGCAAACCTCTAAGTTTGGTGTGTTTATCCGTGATCACTAAGCCAATACCAACTAAGATCATGGCTCCAAAGGAAAAACAAACCAACTCAAGAGGCAAGAAAGAGAATATTCCAAAACTACTTTGGAATCAAGGGAAGTTCTTAACCAAAGAACATTCAGACCATTACTACAAAATAATGGGTCTAAGGTCAGTGATCCTGGAAGTTAAATTCAATCTGAAAGAAGACGAATATCCAGAGATCCAAGAGCAAATTCGAAACAGGAGCTGGGAAGTCATAGCTAATCCTGAAACAAAGGTGGGAAGAAACATGGTTCAGGAATTCTACGCAAATCTATGGCAGATGGACAGGCTGAGAATAGCGGGAACTGCATTCTATGACTATAGAACTCTGGTCAGAGGGAAGATTGTTCACACCCACCCTGACAAAATAAGGGAGATCTTCAAGTTGCCTCAACTGCAAGATGACCCAGACTCTTTTAATAGGAGAATGATGAGATCAAACCTGAACTTGGACAAGATCCTAGAGGACATATGCCTCCCTGGAGCTAAATGGACAACCAACACAAAGGGTGCCCCGAACCAACTAAAAAGAGGAGATCTCAAACCAGTCGCCAGAGGCTGGCTGGACTTCATTGGGCGCTCTATATTGCCCACTAGCAACCGCTATGAGATCACCATCAGAAGAGCAGTGATGATTCATTGCATTATGCTGGAAAAAGAAGTGGAAGTTCATCAGCTGATTGCTTGTGAGCTTTACAAGATTGCAAACAAGAACTCCAAAGATGCCAGATTGGCTTATCCAAGCTTGGTCTCTTTATTATGTAAAGATGCTGGGATAAAAATGGGAGTAGATGAGTACATCCCAATTGAGCTACCAATCACCGAAAAGTCTATGGAAGGACAACAAGTGTAGGACGAACCCATCAAGAGGATAGCACAGGAGTTCCTCTTGGAAATCCCTCAAATTGAATACTGGGAGCGCCTAGAAGTATCTGTCACCAAGTTGCAAGAAGCTGTGGATCAAATGAAGGAAGAATAGCAAAATCAAAACAACATGCTCTGCAAACTGCTTAGAGAACAATAAGAGCAAGGGCGTGAACTGAAGGAACTGAAGCGCCAGAAGCTATCTCTTGAAGGGCCAAGCACTCCACAGACTAAAGAGGCATCCACCTCCCAAATTCAAGGTTGTTGAGTTCTAATCTTAGCCTTAACTCCGTGATAATTGTTCTTATTAGAAATTTACCTTAGAAGTTATATATGAGTAGTAGTAATTAGTATCTCTATTTTGATTTTATCTCCAATTAAGCTATAATTTATTTTTCTCATCATTATCAAACATGAATAAAATAGCAGATTTTTAGAATAAGGAGGCAATATTTTTTCGAGTTCTTAATAAGGAAAATTCTAATTATCTATATGTGGTGGCAATGCTTTTTGTCTTCTGAATGAATGCCTGAATAGTGCATGTTTTTGATATTGAATTTTATGAATGTTAAAATTGTTGGCTCCTAAAAGAATGATGAACAAGAGAAATGTTATTGATGATCTGAAAAATCATGAAATTGATTCTTGAAGCAAGAAAAAGCAGCAAAAAAAAAAAAAGAGAAATAGAGAAAAGAGAAGGAGTAGTAGAAAAAGCCAATAGCCCTTAAAACCAAAAGGCAAGGGTAAAAAAAGGATCCAAGGCTTTGAGCATTAATGGATAGGAGGGTCAAAAAGGAATAAAATCCTGGCCTAAGCGGCTAAACTAAGCTGTCCCTAACCATGTGCTTGTGGCGTGAAGGTGTCAAGTGAAAACTTGAGACTGAGTGGTTAAAGTCGAGGTCCAAAGCAAAAACAAATTGTGCTTAAGAACTCTGGACACCTCTAATTGGGGACTTTAGCTAAGCTAAGTCACAATCAAATGGAACGCTCTTAATTGCGTTGGAAAGTAGACACCCAGGGCTTTCCATAAATATATAATAGTCCATACTTTGCTCAAGGATAAACGACGTAAGCTGGCATTCAATGCCAGTTTCATGTTGCATTCTGGCGTTAAACGCCAGAAACAGGTTACAAGTTGGAGTTAAACGCCAGAAACAGGTTACAACTTGGCGTTTAACTCTGGAAACAGCCTAGGCACGTGTAAGCTCAAGTCTCAGCCCCAGCACATACCAAGTGGACCCCAGAAGTGGATTTCTGCACTATCTATCTTAGTTTACTCATTTTCTGTAAACCTAGGTTACTAGTTTAGTATTTAAACAACTTTTAGAGATTTATTCAAGGACCCCATGACATTTCAGATCTGAACTTTGTACTCTTTGACGGCATGAGTCTCTAAACTCCATTGTTGGGGGTGAGGAGCTCTGCTGTGTCTCGATGAATTAATGCAATTATTTCTATTTTCTATTCAAACACGCTTGTTTCTATCTAAGATGTTCATTCGCACTTCAATATGATGGATGTGATGATCCGTGACACTCATCACCATTCTCACCCTATGAACGCGTGCCTGACAACCACCTCCGTTCTACCTTCGATTGAATGAGTATCTCTTGGGTTCCTTAATCAGAATCTTTGTGGTATAAGCTAGAATCCATTGGTAGCATTCTTGAGAATTCGGAAAGTCTAAACCTTGTCTGTGGTATTCTGAGTAGGATTTAGGGATTGAATGACTGTGACGAGCTTCAAACTCACAAGGGTTGGGCGTAGTGACAGATGCAAAAGGATCAATGGATCCTATTCCAACATGAGTGAGAACCGACATATGATTAGCTGTGCGGTGACAGCGCACCTGGACCATTTTCACTGAGAAGACGGATGGTAGCTATTGACAACGGTGATCCACCAACATACAGCTTGCCATAGGAGGAAACTTGCGTGCATGAAGAAGATGACAGTAGGAAAGTAGAGATTCAGAAGATAAAGCATCTCCAAAACTCCAACATATTCTCCATTACTGCATAACAAGTATTTATTTCATGCTCTTTTATTCTTCGCAATTCAAACTGATAATCATAATTAATCTCCTGACTAAGATTTACAAGATAACCATAGATTGCTTCAAGCCAACAATCTCCGTGGGATCGACCCTTACTCACGTAAGGTATTACTTGGACGACCCAGTGCACTTGCTGGTTAGTTGTGTGGAGTTGTGAAAAGTGTGAATCACAATTTCGTGCACCAATATTCTTTCTGAGGAAGTTCATGACCACCTTATTATCATTCGTTGGGGTTGCAATAGCCTCTACCCACTTGGACATGTAATCCACTGCTACCAAGATATACTTGTTTGAATATGAGGTTGGGAATGGTCCCATGAAATTGATTCCCCATGCATCGAACAGTTCCAGCTCTAAGATGAAGTTCTGTGGCATCTCATTTCTTTTGGGTAAGTTTCTATTTCTTTGGCATTCATTGCGGTTCTTTACTAGTTCTTTGGCATCCTTGAAAAGGGTGGGTCAAAAGAATCCACTTTGTAACACCTTGGCTGCAGTTCTTTCCCCTCAAAAGTGGCCTCCATAGCACGAGCCATGGCAGTTCCATAGGACTTCTCGTCCCTCTTCTTCTGAAACACATCTTCTCAGGATTCCATCTGAACACTTCTTGAAGAGATATGGCTCATCCCAGACAAAATATTTAGCATCATTAATGAGTTTTCTTTTTTGATATTTGTTGATCTCTGGAGGCAAGGACCCAGTTGCCTTAAAATTGGCAATGTCTGCAAACCAGGGTGCTTTGTAAACCGTCATTAACTGTTCATCTGGGAAGAACTCATTTACACTTGCATCATGTGTTCCACCTTTATCATGAGGGATTCTGGACAGGAGATCTGCTACCTTATTCTCTACTCATTTCTTGTCTCTAATCTCAATATTAAATTCCTGCAACAATAAGATCTATCTTATCAGTCTTGGTTTTGATTCCTGCTTGGCAAAAAAATATTTAAGTGTTGTGTGATCTGTGAAAACAATCACTTTGGAACCAATGAGGTATGATCTAAACTTGTCAAATGCAAAAACTATTGCCAGCAATTCCTTTTCAGTAGTGGTATAATTTCTTTGAGTGTCATTGAGGACCTTGCTGGCATAGTATATCCATGGACCAAATTATCTTTCCTCTGTCCTAACACTGCCCCAACTGCAAAATCATATGCATCACACATCAGTTCGAATGGTAAGTTCCAATTAGGTGGGGAAATGATAAGGGCGGAGGACAACCTCTTTTTCAAGTTTTCGAATGCTAGCATGCACTTCTCATCAAAGGTAAACGGTGTATCATATACAAGGAGATTGCTTAAGGGCTTGGCTATCTTTGAAAAATCTTTAATAAATCTTCTGTAAAAACCATCATGTCCTAGAAAGCTCCTAATTGCCTTGACATCACTTGGTGGGGGTAATTTTTCAATGAGTTCCACCGTAGCTCTGTCTACCTCAATGCCTTGGTTAGAAACTTTATGGCCAAGGACTATTCCTCCTGTCACCATAAAGTGGCATTTTTCCCAATTTAAGACCATATTGGTCTCTTGACATCTTTTTAACACCAAGGCAAGGTGATTTAGGCAATTAGGAAAGGAATCCTCGAATACTGAAAAGTCATCCATGAAGACTTCAATGAATTTCTCTATTATATCTGAGAAGATAGAAAGCATGCAGCGTTGAAACGTTACAGGAGCATTACATAGCCCGAATGGCATGCGCCTGTACGCAAACACTCCATATGGGCAAGTAAATGATGTTTTCTCCTGGTCTCTCGGATCAACCACTATTTGATTATATCCTGAGTAAACATCGAGAAAATAGTAATATGCATGTCCTGCAAGTCTTTCCTGCATTTGATCCATGAATGGGAGTGGGAAGTGATCTTTTCTTGTAGCTTCATTGAGTTTTCTATAGTCAATGCACATCCTCCATCCTGTGACCGTTCTTGTAGGGATAAGTTCATTCCTCTCATTGGGTACTACAGTGATTCCTCCTTTCTTGGGGACCACTTGGACAGGGCTGACCCATGGGCTATCCAAAATTTGGTAGATTACCCCTCCCTGCCATAGCTTCATGACTTCCTTCTGTACCACTTCTTTCATAACTGGATTCAGCCTCCTTTAGGGTTGAATGGAGGGTTTGGCATCATCTTCCAACAATATCTTATGCATGCATATGGCCGAACTGATTCCCTTCAAGTCAGTGAGGGTCCATCCAATGGCATCCTTATGCCTTTGTAATACTTGGAGTAGTTCCTCCTATTGTTCTTGGCTGAGGGCTGAGTTTATGATCACTGGGTAACTTTCATTCTCTCCTAAATATGCATATTTGAGAGTGGGCGGCAGTGCCTTTAGTAAAAGTTTGGGTGCCTCTTTTCTTTCATTCTCCTCCTCTAGTGTGCCATGAACATGAACCTCAGCTGTTGCAGCCTCTTCGCTTGATGCTGATTCCTCTTCTTCTGTTAACCCCTCAAATTCTTCTTCTTCAAAAGTCTCTTGTACTGCATCTTCTAGTGAATCCAACCTCATACATTCTCCTAATGGTTCTTGTGGGTAACTCATGGCCTTGAATACATTGAATATCATCTTCTCATTGTGTAGTCTAAGGGTAAGCTCACCCTTTTGGACATCAATGATAGCTCCGGCAGTGGCTAAGAATGGTCTTCTCAGGATGATAGAAGCCTTGGCCCCTTCCTTCATATCCAACACTACAAAGTGTGCTGGAAAGATAAAGTCTCCTATCTTCACCAACAAGTCTTCTACTATGCCGTGGGGAAACTTGAATGATTGGTCTACTAGTTGCAGGGCCATTTTTGTTGGCTTGGCCTCCTCAATCCTCATTTTTCTCATCATTACTACGGATATCAGATTTATGCTGGCTCCTAAATCACATAGAGCCTTTTCCACTGTGATTTCCCCTATAATACAAGGAATCTGGAAGCTCCCAGGATCCTTCAATTTCTGGGGTAGTTTGTGCTGAATGATGGCACTACATTCTTCGGTTAATATCACAGTCTCGTTGTTCTTCCAGCTTCTCTTCTTGGTCATCAATTCCTTCAAGAACTTGGCATAGAGTGGCATTTGCTCTATTGCTTCAGCAAAGGGTATGTTAATCTATAGTTTCTTGAAGATTTCTAAAAATCTTGAGAATTGACTGTCATCCCCCTTCTTCTTCAATTGCTGAGGGTATGGGACTTTTGGAACGTATGGCTTCAGCACTTCTCCTTCTTGATGTGAATTGGAAGTGGGAACTTGAACTTCATCTTGTTCCTTTTCCTTTTTATTTGAGTCTTTCTCTTGTGGTTTCTTGGAGGTCTCCCTCAATTGCTTCCCACTTCTGAGGGTGATAGCCTGACATTCCTCCCTTGGGTTTGAATCAGTGTTGCTGCAAAGGTTGTGGCTGGAAACTTGCTTAAAAAGGTAGCCGATTTGTGTTTCAAGTTTCTTGATAGCAGCATCTTGATTCTGCGTATTGGATCGCACTTCCTCTTGGAAAATTTTATTGTCTTGAACTTCTTTGCATATACGTTCGAGTAGAGTCTCAATCCTTGAGAGTCTATCTTCGGATGATGGTGAGTTGAGATTGGAGGGATGAGAAGGGCCATTTTGGTTTTGATATGGATGTTGAGAGGTATTGTTAGGTGGGTGCTGATATGATCTCTGTGTGGAATGTTGGTGAGCTGCATTATTGTTGGGGCTGTGACGTCTCTGATCTTGGCCTTGATCTTGATGATTTCCCCACCCAAAGTTTGGGTGGTTCCTCCAACCAGGATTATAAGTTTTGGAGTATGGATCATGGGTCTGCCTGGGTGAATTCCCAATGTAGTTGGCTTGTTCCTGGTCACCCTCATCCTCTACATTCGCTCCTTCTTGGGCTGCTGATGAGGTGGTGACTACTGCCACCTGGTTCCTTTCCATCTTCTTGGTAAGGTCAGCCAGCTGCTTGGTGATCATCTTATATTGAGCCAGCAGTGCATCCATGTTGTTCAGCTCCATCACTCCTCTAGTATTGCCCATTTCAGAAGCATAGAAGTAATCATTCTTAGCTACAGTCTCAATGACATCTATGGCTTCTTCACTAGTCTTCTTCTTGTTCAGAGATCCCCGGATGAGTGGTCTACTGCCTTCTTTGATTCGTAAGAAAGACCCTCATAGAAAATATGTAACTGCACCCATTCATTGAACATGTATGGCGGGCACCTTCTTGTCAAGTCCTTAAACCTCTCCCATGCTTCATAGAGAGTTTCACCATCTTGTTGCCTGAAGGTTTGTACCTCAGCTCTCAACCTGTTAATTCTTTGAGGAGGGTAGAATCTTGCCAAGAATTTGTTCACCACCTCTTCTCAGGTTGTCAGACTCTCCTTCGGGAAGGATTATAGCCATTTAGCTGCTTTATCCTTGAGTGAGAAGGAAAACAAAAGTAGTCTATAAGTGTCAGGATGAACACCATTAGACTTCACAGTATCACATATCCTTAGGAAAGTGGTGAGATGTTGATTGGGGTCTTCTTGGGCACTTCCTCCGAATGCACCGTTGTTCTGGACTAGGGTGATGAGCTGGGGCTTTAGTTCAAAGTTATTGGCATGTATGGTTGGCTTTTGGATGCTACTTCCACAGTTTCCTGGGTTTGGATTAATATAAAAGCCTAGAACTCTTCTCTCTTGCCCAGCATAATTCACTGGACCTTCTCTGCCATGGTTGTGAGCCTCTTCTTCATAGTAGTTCTCCATATTCTCCTCCATGTCTGGTTCAAAGTACTCTTCCTCCTCCTCAGCACCAACGACTCTCTTTCCTCTTGCTTCCCTCCTTAATCTAAGGAAGGTCCTCTCAGGTTTGGAACCAAAGGAAGTTGAAGCCCCGCTTCTTCTACCTGTCATACAACCAACAAGGCAAAAAGCAAGAGAGAAATTGAATGGAGAAATTACTCTTGTTAGGAATGCTGTTAGTGTGAGTGGTGCAATATATCAAACAATTAGTGGGTTGGTTAACTGACTTGTAATTAATGACGAAAAACACAACAAATTGGTAAGGGTTAAAGGGGAGAAAATAAGTAAAACTGAAAGTAAATCACTTAAATGGAATTAAAATAAAACAAAAGAAAAAAAATGCTCAATCTAGTTATATTCCAACTTAATTATTGTTGATACAAAATCAATCCTCGGCAATGGTGCCATAAACTTGATGCACGGAAACTTGTCTCTCAACAAAATTTCCTTCGGCAAGTATACCGAATTGTCGTCACGTAAAAACTCACAATAGAGTGAGGTCGAATCCCACATGGATTGATTGGTCAAGCAACTTTAATTAGAGGAATATTCTAGTTGAGCGAAGCAGAAATTTAAGTTGAGTAATTGCAGGAAATTAAATGGTGGGAAAGTAAATAGCAGAAAATGTAAATGCTGGAAATAAATGGCAAAACGTAAAGGGCGGAAAGTAAACTGTAGAATCTTAAATGGGGATTTGGGAAGATGAGCATAAAAGTAAATGGCAGATAATAAAGAGAATGGGTAAGATCAGAAATGGGGGATTCATTGGGCTCAGGAGATGTTGTATTCTCCGGATCAAGTTCATTCTCATCTTTTCCTCAATCAATGCTTTCATTGATCTCCTTGGCAATCTTAAGTGATTGGATTTCAATTCCTTGGCAACCCAATCTCTCTAAACTTGAACAATTGCCTAATTCCTTGATTTAATTGCTCATGAGAAGAGATAAAGTATGGTCACTGATTATACCACATGCATTCCCAAATCAAAGTATTGGTAGGATTATATGTCACTATATCCATCCAAACCCCAATTTGGTCCAACATGAGAAAGCATTTCTAGCATGATCTCTTCATTCCTCTTCCAAGTTTCCGAAGAGATCCAAGTATGAATAGCTTCTTTTCCAAGATAACTACCCAATTGGATAAAGATTGAAAGCTTTTTAGTAAAATCAAGAGAAAAGAAAGAAGAAGAATAATGAAAACTATTATTGATCCATCAAATTACAACAGAGCTCCCTAACCCAATGAAAAGGGGTTTAGTTGTTCATATCTCTGGAAATGGAAGGGGAAAATGAAAAGTACATTCTAAAATTAAATCTAGAAGTTGCAGAGAAAGTAAAATATACAGAGTGTAGTTCTCCAAAATACTCAGCTTCCTTACTAGTTCAAAACTACTCCTATATATACTACTCTTCTGATCTTCTAGTTGGCTCTTCAAGTCTTGGATATGGACCTTTGGATCTTTAGTTGAAGTAGTTACAGTCTTCAGTGGGCTTAGCTTTGCTTGCAGAGAGAAAGTGAGTCAGGCATGGTAGCAAGTTAGTTAGGACGTTAATGGTGTTAACGTTAAGTGTGAATTTGGGTTCGAAGACGTTAGTGACGATAACCTTTTTCACTAACGCTCCAAACCTTATTTGACTTACGTTAATTTCAACATTAGTGGCACTAACGTGACCACTAACATTGGCTTTTGGTCCTTCACAAACGTTATTGGCATTTACCTTTTCCAATAATGTTGCTTCTTGCTTCTTTTCCCCATGTTAGTGTAACTAACGTGGCCCTTAACGTGGGCATGCCCAAGCTTTGAGAGCGTTAGTGACACTTACCTTTGTCACTAATGCTTCAAACGCCCCTTCTTCCCACGTTAGTGTCTCACGTTAATTGCATTAACATGACCACTAACATGGTGGTGATTGCCATCTCCAACGTTAGTGACAAAGGTGAGTGTCACTAACGTTGGCGATTCCTTGTTCCTCCCACGTTAGAGTTCACGTTAATGTAATTAACGTGACTCTTAACGTGGCCAAGTGTGCCTTTTTTGGAACGTTAGTGGTATTCACTTTTACCTCTAACGTTGGAGCTTCCCTTTTCCTCCATGATAAACCACTATTTTATGGTTTATCTTGTGCTCAATTGAGTGATTTTTATTAACTCTTTACCCACTTATTCATACTATTTGCATGGTTTTACGTTTGCCTTCCTAATTATGTGCTTTGATTGAAAACATGCTTCTTTGATCTTATATTTGCTTATTATTAATCCTCTCTTATTACCATTAGATGCCTTGATATGTGTGTTAAGTGTTTTAAGATATTATAAGGAAGGAATGGCTTGGAGGATGGGAAGAAAGCATGCAAAAGTGGAAGGAATGCAAGAAGTTAGAGAAATTGCTAAGCTGTCCAGCCTGACCTCTCTTCACTCAAACAGCTATAACTTTAGCTACAGAGGTCCAAACGACACGGTTTAAGTTGCGTTGGAAAGCTAACGTCCGGGGCTTCGATTTGATATATAATATGCTATAGTTCCCTTGACGCTAGGCGACGCGACCGCGTGATCCATGCGGCCGCGTCGTAGTGACGGAAATCCAGCGTGGCAAAATTCGAAACCAGCGAATTCTGGACTGTTTTTGACCCAGTTTGCGGCCCAGAAAACACAGATTAGAGGCTATAAAGTGGGGGAATGCATCCATTCATGAAGGAGGCTCTCATACTCACAATTTTAGGAGTAGATTTAGTTTTTAGAGAGAGAGGTTCTCTCCTCTCTCTTAGGATTTAGAATTAGGATTCTTTTCACTTCATGATTATTTCATCTTTTGCGATCACAGGTTCAATGTTCCTTTTATTTATTTTTCTAATTTAATTTATGAACTCTTCCATGTTACATTTGATATCTTTATTAGTGCTAATTTGAGGTATTTTCAGATCTATGATTGCTTTTCTTTATTTAAATAATTTAGATTTTTCCCTTTTGGCTTTGGTTGATTTATTGGTAATGCTTGAGCTGTCAGGCTTTGGTTGATTTATTGGTAATGCTTGAGTTGTCAAATAAAGCAGTGGTTGAAATTGGAAGTTGCTCCAATAACTCTAGTCTTTCCATAGGAATTGACTAGGACCTGAGGATCAAGCTAATTAATCCACTTGATTTACCTTCATAGTTAGAGGTTAACAGAGTGGGATTAAAACCCAAATTCTCATCGCAATTGATAAGGATAGGACTTCCAGTTCTCATACCTTGCCAAGAGATTTTATTATTGTTAATTTATTTTACTTGTCATTTAAATATACCTGTGCCCATTGCCCAAACTCAACATTCCCCAGAAAACTCATAACCAATAATAAATACACCTCCCTGCAATTCCTTGAGAAGACGACCCGAGGTTTAAATACTCGGTTATCAATTTTAAAAGGGGTTTGTTACTTGTGACAACCAAAACATTTGTACGAAGAGATTTCTGTCGGTTTAGAGACTATATCTACAACGCGACTATTTTTATGAAATTCTTTACCGGCAAAAATCCTAACGTCACTCCACGTTAGCTTCCACGTTAATGTAATTAACGTGGCCACTAATGTGGGCTATGATGGCTTTCGAAGGCATTATTGGTGATCACTTTTTCCATCAACGTTGCAAGCTAGGTCCCACTCCACGTTAGTGGTCATGTTAGTTAGACTAACGTGGCTACTAACGTGGCTCTTCCTTGCTTCCTTTGTCCTGAAATTAAGCAAATAAAGTACATCAAAGCTTGGTTCTTAATCATGAGATCATGCATCATCCATTTTATCATTCAATTCATGCATAATTCTCATAAAATCATGTAAAGTTCACAATATTTGCTTGAATCAAGATGTAAGTGAATATTTACCTAAAACTTGCTTATTTACTAAGAAAATGCATGAAACTACCCTAAAATATTAAAGAAAAGGTCAGTGAAACTGGCCAAAATGCCCTGGCATCACAACACCAAACTTAAAGCTTGCTTGTCCCTAAGAAAGTACTGAAATATAAGAATGATGAATGAAATAACAAGAGAAACAAGTTCTTATTATAGAAGTAAAGTTCTTGGTTTATGGGGTTTCATTCATAGCAACTTAGGTTCATTCCTTTACTGGTTTCCAGGTCCTCATCATGCTCTTGAATACTTGCTTAATTGCATCCTATGAGATTTTTATTCCTTGATATCCCTTTTTTTTCAGGGTTTATTGCATTTTTAGGCTAAGTGCTCTGTGAGAGGGTGACTCTTTAAAATAAGCTTTCAGCCAACACTCCCGAACCAGTTGGTTCAAGGTTTTAGGTGTTGAAACACCCTTAAGGACCTACTCCCTCAAGTCTCTCTCCCCCATACATGCACACTATAGGCATATGGTTTATTATTTTCTTTTACTTGAGGTCTTGGTGTCCAGAATCTCTTTGGATCACTAAATGTTCTGTAGCAAGGTTGCTCTTGATAGTGGATTTTCAGTTGATAATCCCGGGTTAGTTATCCCAAGTTACCAAGTGATGAAGCACTCCAGAGAACTTATTCATCCAAGCAGATCCTTTGTACAGGAACACCACAGACACATCCCTCAAAATTTAAACCCTTGGTGCCTAGCCTTATTTCTTATTATTTTTCTTTCTTTTTCAAACTCTTATTGTCCTTTCTTTTTTTCTTATTGGGATCTTGTTGTTTAGCTAGTCTCATAGAATGTGCTTCAAGCATGTAATTCAATACACATGAGTACCCTCATACCTTATAGGTGATCCAACTTAGCTAATCTATTACCACACCACGAACCTTGAGGACTTACTTCATAAGATGAACCCCACTCTGGTTTTCCATAACATTTTTCTTTTATTTAACCTTAAAGAGCAAGCATACAATTAAGTGAGATCTAGAGTTAATGGCTCCCAATCGTCAATGACTTGGACATTAGTAACTCAAGAGTTCCTAAGTTACCTTCCCAAGCCAAGAGCACTAAAATTCTACTCTAAAATCCAACTAAGCATTTTATCAAACACTTAGAATGCTTAAAAGGAAAACATAGTAAAATAGCAAGAAAAGTAAATCTACACTACTCAATTACAAGGAATTAAACAACAATAAATCAAATCAACAATAAAGGAACATGAATCATAAATTGTATTAAAGGAAAATGGAAGAACAAAAGTGCATCAACAACAAAGTAAGCAATTTCAAGAATGAAATACAAAATTAGAGAGAGGAAGAGTAGAGGAACAAGAAATTGTAAAGGAAAAGTAAATCAAAGCATGAATTAAACCTAGATCTAAGAAATTCTAATCCTAATTCTAGAGAGAAGAGGGAGCTTCTCTCTCTAGAAACTAAACTACATGATGCTATACTACCAAACAATTGCTGCCCCTTTGCCCAAGCTTGAATTCTGCATGAAATAGCATTAGAAATGAGTTGGGTTGGGCCCAAAGTGCTTTAGAAATCGCGGGGGGTGATTTCACTTTAGTGGGCCACGAGTAGCATCGGTGCGCACGCATACATGGCACGTGCGCGCCCCTATACACAAAGCAACATATGGCAAATTTTATATCATTTCGAAGCCCCGGATGTTAGCTTTCCAATGCAACTAAAACCGCCTCATTTGGACCTCTGTGGCTCAAGTTATGGTTGATTGAGTGCGAAGAGGTCGGACTTGACAACTTTACGGTTCCTTCATTTCTTCATGGGTTCTCCCACTTTGCATGCTTTTCTCCTCACTTCTTCCATCCAATACTTGCCTTATGAACCTTAAATCACTCAACAAACATATCAAGGCATCGAATGGAATTAAAGTGAATTAAATTTAGCTATTTTAAGGCCTAAAAAGCATGTTTTCACACTTAAGCACAAATTTAGAGAGAATTACAAAACCATGCTATTTCATTGAATAAATTTGAGAAAAGTTGATAAAACAACCCAAATTAAGCACAAGATAAATCACAAAATTGGGGTTTATCAGTACGCGTGGGTTGGTGCCCTGTTTTTTAAAATTTTTCTATGTTTTGCACCAAACCAAGCATTCCAAACCTCCAAACAGCTACCAAAACTCCATAAAACCTTATTTAACACACCAAACTACTAACTAAACTCAACAACCCAATAAAAACATAAAATTAAACTAATTACCAATATGTACAAAAGAGAAAAAAGGAAAGATTTTACCATGGTGGGGTGTCTCCCACCTAGCACTTTTGTTTATTATCCTTAAGTTGGATATGGGGAGCTCCTCTCAAGGTGGCTTGTGCTTAAATTCTTCTTGGAACTCCTACCAATGCTTGGTTCTCCATTATGACCCAAGATTTCTCATGAGTTGTACCAAGTCTTGGTGGAGTTCTTCACAAGCTTGGGGCTCCCAAAGTTGATCCACTTCTTGTAATCCGGGATCCCACACTTTATTTTCACACTTGTCTTGAAGTTGATCATTTTTAGTCCATCCGGGTGGCAAGCAAGATGAATTCTTAATGAAGTGACCAAACATCCTTCTAGACCCACCTAATTGAGTACTAGTCCAACCCTTGTATTTAACCCTTGAAGTATCAACCAAAATGATCCTTGATTTGCAACGCCAACCACGAAACATCTTTCTCTTACGCTTCATCCCGCAAAGCATCCTAAGTTGACCATCCGTTTCAAGCAAGCCATACTCAAGTGGGACAATAAAGCTAATAGAGATGAAATTTACCCACTCAAGTGAAGGAGTAGATGATAACCTAGGTAAAGAGGCTTCCAAGGATCTTGACAAAGCGTATCCAACTCCCGTCCTTCTTCTTCTAAGGACTTCCACCTCTTCACAAGATTCCTCAAATGTAATCCTTTGTTCAACAATTTTATCTAAGCCTTTTCCCTTACTCAAATCATAATTGGGAGGATGAGAGATGTTTACCTTCACAACACTTTCAATTTCACCGGGAGAAGGTTCTTTAAGTTCAAATGATTCTTCACCACAAAGCCTTGATAAGGTCTTCATTGCCAAGGGAACTCAACTCTTGCTCTATCCCGTCCAATTCTTCATAAGGGATATGCCTTGGGGGTTGTGCACATTCCTCCTTAACATCAAATTCAATCTTCTTGGAGGGGTTTTCTTCAACTCTATATTCCTATGAAGGTTCCGCATCTCCTAAGTCTTCATCCACTTCTTTCTTTTCTTCAACAATTATGGCTTCCTCCAATTATTCTAACACAAAGCAATATTTCTCATCATCTAATCTCTCCTTCATGCTATGCACTTTCTTGGATTCTTCACATGTAGCCATGGGAGTTCCTTGAGTGTCCAAGCATTGGGATGCTAACCGGTTTACCACCTCGTCTAAGGCAGCCATGAATTGTTGTACATCCCTTTTCATCTCCGCTTGCCCTTGAAGAAGAACACCAAGGATGTCATCCATTGGAGGTTGGGGTAGATGAGAGGGTTCATTATATCAGAGGGAGGGTTCATAATAGGAAGGTGGTTCATCATAGTAGGGATGTGGTGGTTCCATATTCTCCATTTGTTCTTCTTGTTTCCCAACATACTCCAATCCATTTTTCTCAAGTTGAGATTCTACGATCTCCTTCAAACTACCCTCTTCGGTTGCTCTCCCGAAATCATCCGTGGACATGTAGTATGCGTCCCATGCATCTAACTTTTGATGGACGGTTACTTGAAGCCGATCCATTGTTTCTTTGAGGCGATCCTTTGATTCTTGTTCTAAATTTCTAGCATAAGTAGGATCATATTGCTCTTGGATTGATGGACATGGATACTCTTCCATGGAGGGTTGTGGTGGAGAGTAGAATTCATCTTGTGGTTGAAAATTTATGTACATTGGAGGTGGCTCATCTTGGTCATGGTATGGAGGAGGTAGTTCTTGGAATTGTTGAGGTTGGAATGGTGGTGGTTCTATATGTGACTCATATGGCTCGAAAGGTGGTTGGTATGGTGTATATGGGTTAGGGTCATATGGAGGTGTTTAGTAGAAAGGGGCTTGTAAGTGTGGTTGAGGATTATGTTGAGGATATGGCTCATAGGCATATGGTGGTGGTTCTTGAAAGTTACAAGGAGACTCACCATAGCCATTTAATTGGTATGTATCATAGAATGGCTCTTGTTCATAGTGCATTGGTGGGGGTTGTTGCCAAGAGGATTGATCATATGCATATGGCTCCTCCCACCTTTGATTGTCCCATCCTTGATACACATCCTCATTGAAGCTTCCATTTCCTACAACATAGTTATAATCACACTCATAGCCAAAGTGAGAATTGATAATGAAAAAGAGAAATAGGAACAAAAGCTAGTAAGAAATAATGAAACAAAGTCCTAAAACTAGCAAAAACTAACAAGCAATCCAAGAATAAAGCTATTCACAATATTCACATATATACAATAACCAATAACATAACACCATTGCAACTCCCCGGTAACGGTGCCGTTTTGATGAATGGATAATTGACGATTTAGAATTTCACTAATAAATTCTCGTTGCAAGTATAGTTTCTAAACCAACAATAATCCTTTCATACAAAAAATTGGTTGTCATAAGTAACAAACCCTTATAAAAATAATCGAAGTTTTCAAACCTTGGGTCGTTCTCCCTAGGAATTGCAATAAAGTGTTCTTGTTATTGGCTATGAAGTATGTTTTGGGGTTTTTGAATTAAGAGATAAAAAATGTAAATGGCAAAGGAAATAAACTAACAACTAGAAAAGCTCTTGGCAAGGTATGAGAACTAGAAGTCCTACCCTAGTTATCCTTATCAATTGTGATGAGAATTGTCCATTGCTCCCACTTAGTTAACCTTTAACTATGAAGGAAAGTCAAGTGGATCAATTAACTTAATTCCACAAGTCCTAGCCTAATCATGATGAAAGACTAGCTTTAGTGGCATTTAAGTCAATTAGCAACTTCTAATCATCAATCAACAAAAGAATTAGATAAATCAAGAGTCACTAATTACTCTACCTAGGCCAAGAGGAACAAAATCTAACTCATAGCTAAAAGAAGTATTTCATCAAACACATAAAAAGAAATAAAGGTAAACAACATGAATTGCAAGAATTAAAGAGAGATCTAACTACAATGGCAAGAGATCAATAATAGAAAACCAAATCAAACATGAAAAGACATGGAATTCATAAATTACATTGAAAGGTAAATGGAAATCTACATAAGAATTTATAAAGCAAAAGAAAAATTGAAGCAAGAGAAGAAGTAGATCTAGATCTAAGAAATTAACCTAAACCTAATCCAAATTCTAGAGAGAAGAGAGAGCTTCTCTCTCTAGAAACTAACTTTCCCTCCAAAACTAAACTAAACTAAACTAAACTAATGTGATGTAATCTCTAATGTGTGTTGATTCCCCTTCAATCCTTGGGTTAAATAGCATCAGAGAAGAGTTGGATTTGGGCTTGGGATGCCCAGAAATCGCCCCCAGCGGATTCACTTTAAGTGGGTCATGTGCGAGCACCGACGCGTGCACGTGGGTCACGCGTACACGTCGCTTGACAAATTGCTATCCACGCGTACGCGTCATGTGCACGTACGCATTGCCTTGCGATGTCACTTTCCATGCGTGCACGTCTGCTGCGCGTACGCGTCGATCTCAACATCTCAAATCCTTGTTTCTTCATGAGTTCTCTACTTGCATGCTTTTCCTCTCGACCCCTTTGATCCATTCGTAGCCTTTCCAATCTGAATTCACTAACAAACATATCAAGGCATCTAGTGGAATTAAAGGTGAATCAAAATTAGCAATTAAGGGCCTAAAAAGCATGTTTTCACACTTAAGCACAAATTAGGAGACAATCATGAAACCATGCTATTTCATTGAATAAATATGGGTAAAAGGTCATAAAATATCCTAAATTAAGAACAAAATAAACCCTAAAAATATCATGCCTATACCAGTGTTACCTATTCTCAAAGGCTATGCTTTTCTGTTGATAACGAAAAAAATTAATTCTTCCGTAATAACTACCGGCCAGTGCACCGGGTGGTATCAAGTAATAAAACTCACAAGAGTGTGGTCGATCCCACGAAGATTAACAGATTAAGCAAGCAATAGTTGATTAATTATTCTAGTTAGATGGTCATAATTGTGATGATAAACAACAAGGGTTGTTGGTTAAGGATCTTTATCCTTGTTACTAACCACAACATGATAATTGCAAAGATTAATCTCATTAAGTCATCCTCTAACAAGTGAAGGAAAGTCAAATGAACCACACCAATCCTAATCCATAAGTCCTAGCCACCTCACTAATTAACTTAGTGGAAGCTAGAGTCAATAGACACCAATTATCAAGACTTGGACATTAGCAACTCAATTTCACCTAAGTTACCATCCCAAGCCAAGAACACAAAATCTACTCTAACATCCTTCCAAGCATTTTGTCAAACACTTGGAAGGCACAAAAGGAAGGCAGAATAAGATTGCAAGAAATATAAATCTACAACTACCAATTCCAAGGAAATTAACAACAACAACTCAAATCAACAATAAAGGAACATGAAACATAAATTGCATTAAAAGAAAATAAAAGAAACAAGAGTGAATCAACAATAAGGTAAACAAATACAAAGAGTAAAATACTTAACTAGGGAAGCAAAGGTAAAGGAACAAGAATTTATAAAGGAAAAGTAAATCAAGGCATGAATTAAACCTAGATCTAAGAAATCCTAATCTACATCTAACCTAATTCTAGTGAGAAGAGAGAGCTTTTCTCTGTAGAAACTAACTAAAGCATGATAAAAAATCCACTATGTGCTCCCCCCTTGACTCCTCTTGAATTCTGCATGTAATAGGCTCAGAAAATGAGTTAGATTTGGGCCTGGGAAGCTCAGAAATCGCCCCCAGCATTTTCACTTTAATGAGGTCACGTGCGAGCTGCGACGCGTACGCATGGGTCACGCGTACGCGTCGATTGGCATTTTCACTTCCCATGCGTATGCGTCATGTCACGCGTATGCGTCGCCATGCGACTTCATATTCACGCGTACACGTCGTTCCACGTGTGCGCGTTGATGAATGCACTCAAAATCCTTGATTTTCCATGATCTCTCCACTTTCTATGCTTTTCTCTTCCCTCCTTTGATCCATTCCTAGCCTTTACAACCTGAATTTAGTAACAAACACATCAAGGCATCTAGTGGAATCAAAGGTGAATTAAAACTAGCAAATTAAAGGCCTAAAAAGCATGTTTTCACTCTTAAGCACAAATTAGGAGAAATTCATGAAACCATACTATTTCATAGAATAAATGTGAGAATAATGGACAAAAATCCACTCAATTCAGCATAAAATGTACCACGAAATAGTGGTGCATCAAACTTCACACCAAATAGATATCCAAGCCTAGCAAAATAAATAACTTAAACCATAAAAAATAAACAGGATTATCTAAACTTAGGAGATTTCTAACTAATACTAATCACACCGCTGTATCCCACAGCCTTCGCCAACCTAACCTCTGTGCGATCCTATCGCCACCGTCACCGCCCCCTAACCTCCTCAACACCAGACAATCACAGATAATGCAAGGATGTAAAACACAAGCAATATACATATATAGCAGGTAATTCAACTAGCATTTAGGCATGTTATTCAAATAGGCATAACTCAAGTAATCAAAGCAAGCAAGCATATAGAAGATGCATATGATGAATGTCTATCCTATTTGGCTCGTGATATCACTTGTCGGTTCAAAATGCCAACCTGACAAATCTCCGGAGATGTTGCCTTTCTGCCACGACCAGGGATATAGCGCCCTGCTCACTCTCACAGCAGAGAATCTGCCATGCTAGAGATATAGTGCCTTGCACACTGTTGACCCATGGATATAGTGTCCGGCACACTCTTTCGAGTTATAGTGCCCAAGTTCACTCTGGTAGTAGAAAGGTTATGTGAGTGGGAGACTGCCACAGCTGTCACACCTCAACATAGGCGGGAGACTGCCTCGGCCCCTACACTGGCACCGCTACCTCAGACAAGCGGAAGACTACCACAGCCCTTGTCCGAGGCGCATAGCAACTTACCAATCATAACAATTCAGTAATACAGCACGGCTCATAGCATAATTCTATTGATCTAAGTAGCAGCAACAAAAGAAAACAAAAGAAAAAGAAAATCAAAGAACAAGGTCCAAGGCTCTGAGCATCAATTACGAGGAAGAAAAAAAAGAAACAAGAACTCAAAGTGTTATTATCCTAGCTAAATGCTTGTGGTGGATTTGTGTCAAGGAGAGAGGCTTGAGCAAGTAAATCCTAAGGGGTGCTTCAATACCTAATACCTTAAACTAACTGGTTTGGGAGTATTGATTGAAAGCTTATCTTAAAAGCCGCTTTGAGACATGACACTTAGAGTCGAGGCCAAGATTCAAAAAGAAGAAAAATGCAAGAAAATAAGTGCTGCTTCAAGGTGACAATCTATAAAAAGACTTCCATAATATCATTTGAATGAAATTCCTAAGATCTAAGATTTCCAAAATGTAAGGACGAATGAGCACTGGAATCGTTGCATATGCATACAAATTGGAGTTCACCCCACTGTCACTTAATCACTTCACTCACTAAGGCATCCTAAGTAATTCTTCAATCCATTCCAATTAAGAGAATTCTTTGTGCATAGTTCTTTTCTTGTTTGGGGTCAAGAAAGGTTTAAGTTTGGTGTTGTGATGCATGTGCATCATTAGTGGTTTTTAGTTATTATTTTAATAGTTTTTACTTAAGTTTCATACAAATTTAGCCAATAAACAAGTAATTGCATGAAATGTATCTGCAAGCATTAGTTCATCAAGCATAAGTGGAATTTGTAGCTATTTTCATGAAAATACAAGAATTATAATGTAAGAAGTGGTGCTAAAGAAATGAATTGATTAAGTGAATTTTATTGCATTTAGATAGGATGAAATATCTTGTATTAAAACATTGAATATCAAAGCATTGAGGCACAATGTTTAATGCTTGGAGGAGTCAATGAGAAGAGCATGTAGAGCACAAAACACCCTGATGAGCGGATAATTTATACGCTTTTTGGCATTGTTTTTAGTATGTTTTTAGTATATTTTAGTTAGTTTTTATTATGTTTTTATTAGTTTTTATTTAAAAATCACATTTCTGGACTTTACTATGAGTTTGTGTGTTTTTCTGTGATTTCAGGTATTTTCTGGCTGAAATTGAGGGACCTGAGCAAAAATCTGATTTAGAGGCTGAAAAAGGACTGCAGATGCTGTTGGATTCTCACCTCCCTACACTCGAAGTGGATTTTCTAGAGCTACAGAAGCCCAATTGGCATGCTCTCAATTGCGTTGGAAAGTAGACATCCTGGGTTTTCCAACAATATATAAGAGTCTATACTTTGCACGAGATTTGATGGCCCAAATAGGCGTTCCAATTCAGCTCAAGAATTTTGGCGTTTAACGCCAGAACTGGCATAAAAGCTGGAGTTAAACGCCCAAACTGGCACAAAAGCTGGCGTTTAACTCCAAGAAAAGTCTCTACACATGGAAGCTTCAATGCTCAGCCCAAGCACACACCAAGTGGGCCCGGAAGAAGATTTCTGCATTAATTACTTATTTCTGTAAACCCTAGGCTACTAGTTCTCTATAAATAGGACCTTTTGCTATTGTATTTTGTATCTTTGGACGTTTAGTCCCTAGACCTTGGAGGCTGGCCATTCGGCCTTGCTTACACCATTATCACTTTTGTATTTTCAACGGTGGAGTTTTTACACACCATAGATTAAGGTGTGGAGCTCTACTGTTCTTCATGAACTAATACAAGTACTATTGTTTTTCTATTCAACTCAAGTCTATTTCTTCTCCAAGATATTCATTCGCACCCAAGAACATGATGAATGTGATGATTATGTGACACTCATCACCATTCTCACCTATGAACGCGTGACTGACAACCACTTCCGTTCTACATGCAAACAAGCTTGAATGTGTATCTCTTGGGTTTCTAATCTAAGATTAGAACCTTCGTGGTATAGGCTAGAATTATTGGCAGCCATTCCTGAGATCCAGAACATCTAAACCTTGTTTGTGGTATTCCGAGTAGGATCTACAAAGGGATGACTGTGATGAGCTTCAAACTCGCGATTGTTGGGCGTGTGACAGACGCAAAAGGATCAATGGATCCTATTCCAACATGATCGAGAACCGACAGATGATTAGCCGTGCGGTGACAGCGCATTTGGAACATTTTCACTGAGAGGACGGGAAGTAGCCATTGACAACGGTGATACCCCACATAAAGCTTGCCATGGAAAGGAGTATGAATGATTGGAAGAAGGCAATACAAAAGCAGAGGTTCAAGAGGAACAAAGCATCTTCATACGCTTATCTGAAATTCCTACCAATGAATTACATAAGTATCTCTATCTTTATCTTATTTTATGTTTTATTCATCTTTTAATTATCAATCCTCCATAACCATTTGAATCCGCCTGACTGAGATTTACCAGATGACCATAGCTTGCTTCAAGCCGACAGTCTCCGTGGGATCGACCCTTACTCACGTAAGGTTTATTACTTGGACGACCCAGTGCACTTGCTGGTTAGTTGTGCGGAATTGTGACAAAGTGTGATTCACGTTTGAGAGCTCCAAGTCCTTTGGCGCCATTGTTGATGATCACAATTTCGTGCATCAAGTTTTTGACACCGTTGCCGGGGATTGTTCGAGTTTGGACAACTGATGGTTCATCTTGTTGCTTAGATTAGGTACTTTTCTTTTTATTTTTCAAAATTTTTAAGAATGAACTCTAGAGTTTCAAGGTGATGTTCTTATCATCACAAAAGCTGATTGATTCTCATCAATTTAGCTGCTGAATGTAATGTCCTGCTGAAGCTTGGCTAGCCATGTCTAATCTTTTTAGACTGAAGCTTTAGACTAACATTGCATGATTCCTGGAATTCTTATTAAAAGTTTTGAATCTCTTTATTCTCTTTTCCATATGATTTTTGAAAAATCACAAAAAAATTTATAAAATTATAAAAATAAAAAATATTTTATGTATCTTAGTGTCAATTTTTAAGTTTGGTGTCTTGCATGCATTGTTTATTTGATCTTAGTTGCATTTTTTATTGTTTCTCATCATTAAAAATTCAAAAATATGTTCAAAATTGTGTCTTTTCAAGTCAATAATACAGAGAATTGAAGATTCAGAACATTCAGCGGAGGAATTAAACAGAAAAAGCTGGGCATTCAAAACGCCCAGTAAAGAAGGAAAACTGGCATTTAAACGCCAGCTAGGGTACCTGGCTGGGCGTTTAACACCCAAAAAGGTAGGATTTTGGGTGTCAAACGCCAGAATGGATGCCATTCTGGGCGTTAACGCCAGGAGGACACTAGAGGGAAGATTTTGTTTTAATTCAAATCTTTTTCAAATTTTCATAATTTTTCAAAATCAAATTTTTTTCAAATCATATATTTTCAATCATATCTTTTCAAAATCAATTTCTTTTCAGTTTTTATTTATTACTATTTTCGAAAATCCTTGCTACAATTAGTAATTTAATTCAAAATTTTCTAGTTGTTACTTGCCTATTAAGAAAGGATCAAAAGTTTTAATTCTAGAATCGTATCTTCTAATTTCTTATTAGTCAAGTAATCAACTTTAATTTTAAAACTTTCTCTTTTTAATTTGATTTTCAATCATATCTTCTCAATCATATCTTTTCAATCTCATCTTTTTCAAAATTAAGTCTCAATCATATCTTTTTTATTTCTAATTTCAAAATCCTTTTCAAAAATCACTTAATTTCTTTCCCAATCTTAATTTTCGAAAATCTCAATGAAATTTTCAAATTTCTTTTTATTATTTCAAAATCTTTTCAATTTATTTTTGAAAATTCTTCCCCCCTTCTCACATCCTTCTATTTAAGGGACTAACACTCCTCCTCAAGGTGCAATTCGAACTCTATCCCTCTTGATAAGTTCGAATTCTCTTCTATCTACCTCCTCCTTCTATTCTTCTTTTCCTCTGACACCTCAAGGAATCTTTATACTGTGACATAGAGGATTTCCTACTTTCTTGTTCTCTTCTCTTTCATATGAGCAGGAGCAAAGATAAAGGCATACTTGTTCAAGCTGATCCTGAACCTGAAAGGACCTTGAAGAGAAAGCTAAGAGAAGCTAAAGCACAATTCTCTCTAGAGGGCCTAACAGAGCTTTTCAAAGAAGAAGAAACAATGGCAGCTGAAAACAACAATGCCAACAATGCAAAGAAGGTGCTGGGTGACTTTACTGCACCTACTCCCGACTTCTATGGGAGAAGCATCTCAATCCCTGCCATTGGAGCAAACAACTTTGAGCTTAAGCCTCAATTAGTTTCTCTAATGCAACAGAATTGCAAGTTTCATGGACTTCCATTGGAAGATCCTCATCAGTTCTTAGCTGAATTCTTGCAAATATGTGACACTGTCAAGACCAATGGGGTTGATCCTGAGGTCTACAGACTTATGCTCTTCCCTTTTGCTGTAAGAGACAGAGCTAGGACACGGTTGGACTCACAACCTAAAGAAAGCCTGAACTCTTGGGAAAAGGTAGTCAATGCCTTCTTGGCAAAGTTCTCTCCACCTCAAAAATTGAGTAAGCTTAGAGTGAAAGTCTAAACCTTCAGACAAAAGGAAGGTGAATCCCTCTATGAAGCTTGGGAAAGATACAAGCAATTGATCAGAAAGTGTCCTTCTGACATGCTTTCAGAATGGAGCATCATAGGTATCTTCTATGATGGTCTGTCTAAACTGTCCAAGATGTCATTGGACAGCTCTACTAGAGGATCTCTTCATCTGAAGAAGACGCCTGCAGAAGCTCAGAAACTCATTGAAATGGTTGCAAATAACTAATTCATGTACACTTCTGAAAGGAATCCTGTGAATAATGGGACAAATCAGAAGAAATGAGTTCTGAAATTGATACTCTGAATGCCATATTGGTTCAGAATAAGATATTGACTCAGCAAGTCAATATGATTTCTCAGAGTCTCTCTGGAATTCAAGAAGCAACAGGCAGTACTAAGGAAGCTTCCTCTGAAGAAGAAGCTTATGATCCTGAGAACCCAGCAATGGAAGAGGTGAATTACATGGGAGAACCCTATGGAAACACCTATAATCTTTCATGGATAAATCATCCAAATCTCTCATGGAAGGATCAACAGAGACCTCAACAAGGTTTCAACAATAATAATGGTGGAAGAAACCGGTTTAGCAATAGCAAGCCTTTTCCATTATCTTCTTAGCAACAGACAGAGAATTCTAAGCAGAGCCACTCTGACTTAGCAACCATTGTCTCTGATCTAATCAAAACCACTCAAAGTTTCATGACTGAAACAAGGTCCTCCATTAGAAATTTGGCGGCACATGTGGGTCAGCTGAGTAAGAAAATTACTGAACTCCCTCCTAGTACTCTCCCAAGCAATACAGAAGAGAATCCAAAAAGAGAGTGCAAGGCCATGACCACAACCCACACGGCCGAACCTGGAGAGGAGGAAGAGGCAGTGATCTCCACTGAGGAAGACCTCAATGGACATCCACTGGCCTCCATGGAGTTCCCTGATAAGGAACCATGGGAATCTGAGGCTCACACAGAGACCATAGAGATTTCATTGAATTTACTTCTGCCATTCATGAGCTCTGATGAGTAAGATGTTACTGAAGAGCAAGTTACTAAGTACCTTGGAGAAATCATGAAGTTAAATGCCAGGTTGTTTGGTAATGAGACTTGGGAGGATGAACCTCCATTGCTCATCAAAGAACTGGATGACTTGACTAGGCAGAAATTACCTCTGAAGAGACAAGACCCTGGAAAGTTCTCAATACCTTGTACCATAGGCACCATGACCTTTGAGAAGGCTCTGTGTGACCTAGGGTCAAGCATAAACCTCATGCCTCTCTCTGTAATGAAGAAGCTGGGGATCATTGAGGTACAAGCTGCAAGAATCTCACTAGAGATGGCAGACAATTCAAAGAAACAGGCTTATGGACTTGCAGAGGATGTCTTGGTAAAGGTTGTAGGCCACTACATCCCTGCTGACTTTATAATCCTAGAGACTGAAAAGTGTATGGATGAATCCATCATCCTTGGTAGACCCTTCCTAGCCACAGCAAAAGCTGTGATTGATGTTGACAGAGGAGAATTGATCATTCAAGTGAATAAAGACTCCCTTGTGTTTAAAGCTCAAGGATATTCCTCTGTAACCATGGAGAGGAAGCATGAAGAGCTTCTCTCAATACAGAGTCAAACAGAGCCCCCACAGTCAAACTCTAAGTTTGGTGTTGGGAGGCCACAACCAAACTTTAAGTTTGGTGTTGAACCCCCACATTCAAACTCTAAGTTTGGTGTTGGGAGGTTCCAACATTGCTCTGAACATCTGTGAGGCTCCATGAGAGCCACTGTCAAGCTATTGACATTAAAGAAGTGCTTGTTGAGAGGCAACCCAATCTTTAATTATCTATGTTAAATTTCTATTTTCTTTTGTTATTTTATGTTTTCTGTAGGTTGATGATCATGTGAAGTCACAAAAATAATTGAAAAAGCAAAAACAGAAGGAAAAATAGTATTAAAAATAGAACACCCTGGAGGAGAAACTTGCTGGCGTTTAAACGCCAGTAAGAGTAGCAGAATGGGCGTTAAACGCCCAGTCTGTCACCATTATGGGCGTTAAACGCCCAGTCTGTCACCATTCTGGGCGTTTAATGCCAGAAATGGGCACCAGACTGGCGTTTAACGCCAGGAATGGGCAAGAATTTGGCGTTAAACGCCAGAAATGGGCAGCATCCTGGCGTTTAACGCCAGGATTGGCAGAAAGGGGCATTTTTGCACGCCACTTGGTGCAGGGATGAGATATCCTTGACACCTCAGGATCTGTGGACCCCACAGGATCCCCACCTACCCCACCTCTCTCTCTCTTCTTCACCCATTCACCAATCACCTCAATACCTCTTCCCCAAAAAAAAAAAAACCCATCACCTATCAATTCCTACCATTCTATTCACCACTCACATCCATCCTTCATAAAACCCCACCTACTTTACCATTCAAATTCAAACCACTTTCCCACCCAAACCCACCCATAATGGCTGAACCATACCCCCCTCTCCACTCCTATATAAACCCATCTTCACTCCTTCCTTTTCACACAACATACACACTACTTCTCCCCCTTGGCCGAAATACTAAGCCCACTCCATCTCCTTTATTTCTTCTTCTTCTACTCTCTTCTTTCTTCTTTTGCTCGAGGACGAGCAAACCTTCTAAGTTTGGGGTGGTAAAAGCTAAAGCTTTTTATTTTTCCATAACCATTTATGGCACCAAAGGCCGGAGAAACCTCTAGAAAGAGGAAAGGAAAGGCAAAAGCTTCCACCTCCGAGTCATGGGAGATGGAGAGATTCCTCTCAAGGGTGCATCAAGACCACTTCTATGAAGTTGTGGCCAAGAAAAAGGTGATCCCCGAGGTCCCTTTTAAGCTCAAAAAGGGCGAATATCCGGAGATCCGACATGAGATCCGAAGAAGAGGTTGGGAAGTTCTCACCAACCCCATTCAACAAGTCGGGATCTTACTGGTTCAAGAGTTCTATGCCAATACATGGATCACCAAGAACCATGATCAAAGTGTGAACCCGGACCCTAAGAATTGGCTTACAATGGTTCGGGGGAAATGCTTAGATTTTAGTCCGGAGGATGTAAGGTTGGCATTCAACTTGCGCATGATGCAAGAAGATGCACACCCCTACATTAGAAGGGTCAACTTTGATCAAAGGTTGGACCAAGTCCTCATAGACATCTGTGAAGAGGGCACTCAATCGAAGAGAGATTCAAGAGGGAAGCCGGTTCAACTAAGAAGGCATGACCTCAAGCCCGTGGCTAGGGGATGGTTGGAGTTCATCCAACGCGCGATCATTCCCACTAGCAACTGGTCTGAAGTTACTATAGACCGGGCTATCATGATTTATAGCATCATGATTAGAGAGGAAGTAGAAGTTCATGAGGTTATATCCCAAGAACTCTACAAGGTGGCGAACAAGTCCTTTACTTTGGCAAGGTTAGCCTTCCCTCATCTCATTTGTAACCTCTACAATTCGGTTGGAATTGACATAGAGGGAGACATTCTCATTGATGAGGACAAGCCCATCACTAAGAAAAGGATGGAGCAAATAAGAGAACCTCACCAAGAGCATGAGGAATTTCCTCATCATGAAATCCCTGAGATGCCTCAAGGGATGCAATTTCCTTCACAAAACTATTGGGAGCAAATCAACACCTCCTTTGGAGAATTAAGTTCCAACATGGGATAACTAAGGGTGGAGCACCAAGAGCATTCCATCCTCCTCCATGAAATTAGAGAAGACCAAAGAACCATGAGAGAGGAGCAACAAAGGCAAGGAAGAGACATTGAGGAGCTCATGCACTCCATAAGATCTTCAAGAGGAAGAACAAGCCGCCATCACTAAGGTGGACCCGTTCTTTAATCTCCTTGTTCTTTATTTTATGTTTTTCGAAAATTATGCTTTATGTTTATTTATATTTGTGTCTTTATTACATGATCGTTAATGTCTAAGTGTCTATGCCTGAAAGCTATGAAAATGAATCCATCACCTTTCTTAAATAAAAAATTTTTTTAATTGAAAAAGAAAAAGAAGTGCATGAATTTCAAATTTTAAAACAGTTTAGTTATTTTGATATGGTGGCAATACTATTGTTTTTCTGAATGAATACTTGAACAGTGCATATTTTTGATATTGTTGATTCATGAATGTTAAAATTGTTGGCTCTTGAAAGAATGATGGAAAAGGAGAAATGTTAATTGATAATCTGAAAAATCATAAAATTGATTCTTGAAGGAAGAAAAAGCAGTGAAAAGCTTGCAGAAAAATATATATATATATATATATATATATATATATATATATATATATATATATATATATGCGAAAAAAAGAAAAAAAGAAGAAAAAGCAAGCAGAAAAAGCCAATAACCCTTTAAACCAAAAGGCAAGGGTAAAATAAAAAGGACCCAAGGCTTTGAGCATCAGTGGATAGGAGGGCCCACAAGAATAAAATCATGGCCTAAGCGGCTAAACCAAGCTGTCCCTAACCATGTGCTTGTGGCGTGAAGGTGTCAAGTGAAAACTTGAGACTGAGCGGTTAAAGTCGTGGTCCAAAAGCAAAAAAAGTCTGCTTAAGAGCTCTGGACACCTCTAATTGGGGACTCTAGCAAAGCTAAGTCACAATCTGAAAAGGTTGACCCAGTTATGTGTCTGTGGCATTTATGTATCCGGTGGTAATACTGAAAAACAAAATGCTTTGGGTCACTGCCAAGACTCATAAAGTAGCTGTGTTCAAGAATCAACATACTTAACTAGGAGAAACAATAACACTATCTGGATTCTGAGTTCCTATAGAAGCCAATCATTCTGAACTTCAAAGGATAAAGTGAGATGCCAAAACTGTTCAGAAGCAGAGAGCTAAAATCCCCGCTCATCTAATTAATACTGATCTTCATAGATGTTTTTGGAATTCATTGTATATTCTCTTCTTTTTATCCTATTTGATTTTCAGTTGCTTGGGGACAAGCAACAATTTAAGTTTGGTGTTGTGATGAGCGGATAATTTATACGCTTTTTGGCATTGTTTTTAGTATGTTTTTAGTATATTTTAGTTATTTTTTATTATATTTTTATTAGTTTTTTTTTAAAATTCACATTTCTGGACTTTAATATGAGTTTGTGTGTTTTTCTGTGATTTCAGGTATTTTCTGGCTGAAATTGAGGGACCTGAGCAAAAATCTGATTCAGAGGCTGAAAAAGGACTGCAGATGCTGTTGGATTCTGACCTCCCTGCACTTGAAGTAGATTTTCTGGAGCTACAGAAGCTCAATTGGCACGCTCTCAATTGCGTTGGAAAGTAGACATCCTGGGTTTTCCAGCAATATATAATAGTCTATACTTTGCCCGAGGTTTAATGGCCCAAACAGGCGTTCCAAGTCAGCTTAAGAATTCTGGCGTTTAACGCCAGAACTGGCACAAAAGCTGGAGTTTAACTCCCAAACTAGAACAAAAGCTGGCGTTTAACTCCAAGAAAAGTCTCTACACATGGAAGCTTCAATGCTCAGCCCAAGCACACACCAAGTGGGCCCGGAAGAAGATTTCTGCATTAATTACTTATTTCTGTAAACCCAAGGCTACTAGTTCTCTATAAATAGGACCTTTTGCTATTGTATTTTGTATCTTTGGACGTTTAGTCCCTAGACCTTGGAGGCTGGCCATTCGGCCGTGCTTACACCATTATCACTTTTGTATTTTCAACGGTGGAGTTTCTACACACCATAGATTAAGGTGTGGAGCTCTGCTGTTCTTCATGAATTAATACAAGTACTATTGTTTTTCTATTCAACTCAAGTCTATTTCTTCTCCAAGATATTCATTCGCACCCAAGAACATGATGAATGTGATGATTATGTGACACTCATCACTATTCTCACCTATGAACGCGTGACTAACAACCACTTCCATTCTACATGCAAACAAGCTTGAATGTGTATCTCTTGAGTTTCTAATCTAAGATTAGAACCTTCGTGGTATAGGCTAGAATTATTGGCGGCCATTCTTGAGATCCAGAACGTCTAAACCTTGTCTATGGTATTCCGAGTAGGATCTGCGAAGGGATGAATGTGATGAGCTTCAAACTCACGATTGTTGGGCGTGTGACAGACGCAAAAGGATCAATGGATCCTATTCCAACATGATCGAGAACCGACAGATGATTAGCCGTGCGGTGTCAGCGCATTTGGAACATTTTCACTGAGAGGACGGGAAGTAGTCATTGACAACGGTGATGCCCAACATAAAGCTTGCCATGGAAAGGAGTATGAATGATTGGAAGAAGGCAATAGGAAAGCAGAGGTTCAAGAGGAACAAAGCATTTTCATACGCTTATCTGAAATTCCTACCAATGAATTACATAAGTATCTTTATCTTTATCTTATTTTATGTTTTATTCATCTTTTAATTATCAATCCTCCATAACCATTTGAATCCGCCTGACTGAGATTTACAAGATGACCATAGCTTGCTTTAAGCCGATAGTCTCCGTGGCATCGACCCTTACTCATGTAAGGTTTATTACTTAGACGACCCAGTGCACTTGCTAGTTAGTTGTACGGAATTGTGATAAAGTGTGATTCACGTTTGAGAGCTCCAAGTCCTTTGGCGCCATTGTTGATGACCACAATTTCGTGCACCACATCCCGTGAGGCAAAGAAAAGAAGAGTATGCCCAACAATGAAGACTGGGCGCTCGAATAGGGGCTCGAATTGAAGATTGGTGCTGCTCTGGGACGAGTCGCGCTCGTTTGGACGCTCAGGAGCTCAACGTCAGTGAAGGTCACACATACGTGTGACCCACGTGTACGCGTGACAGTGAAACGAGCGCCAGGATTGAATGAGCACTGAGATGGGCGCTTGTTTAATGAGCGCCTGCAAAGAGGGTCATGCGTACGCGTGGGCGACGCGTACGCGTGAGGATGAAGATTTGTGCCCCTGAAGGTGAGACTTGGTGCTTAGTTACACGCTCGTTTAACGAGCGCATTTGATAGCGGTCACGCGTATGCGTAGGCAACGCGTACGCATGACAAGTGAAGTCAGTGGCCAATATGAAGGGCGCTCGATAAACCAGCACGAAAACCAGTGCCCATACCTGCCAAATGACCCCTGGAGCTTCATCTTAGTTCAATTAAATTCACTCCAAGTCCACTTAATCTTCAAGCAAGCAAGCCCACAATTGTCAACCAATCAAGACCACAAGAAGCATCTAGAATAGTGAATTTTCATTTGATTGTAATGTGCTTTTAATTCCATTTGAGTTTGTAATTTAGGATAACCTATATATAGGCCTTAGTTTCATGATGTTAGGGCGATCAATCAATAATTCTGGAGACACACACACACCATTTTGAGCACAGACCACTAGGAGTGGGTCTTCAGACCCCTCCCTTCCCATTTTCTTCTTCTCCTCCATTTCTTCCATATCACTCTTGTAAATATTATGGGTCTCTAATCCTCATTTGGGAAAGGAGTCTGTTGCAATTTTAATTGAATTGATGTTATTTTCTTCTCTTCTTGATTTTATCTTCATACATAGAAGAGAGTTCTATTCTTTAAAGATCCAATTGGATCTATTAGAATGCTATGATAACCTTGGCCTAGGAGTCATAGTAATTCAGCTTGAACACTCCTCTCATAATGATTTTGATCTTGAATTAAAGTTGGAATGTGACATGTAACCTCTCTAATATTGGGGTCTTTGAAGTTATATGGTATGTAGGGGTGTTCAAAACCAATCCAAACCTAACAAAACCGACGAACCGAACCAAAAAAAACTAAAAACCAAAATAAACGAAAACTAAAATAACCAAAAAATTATGTTTTTGCAGTTTTTTGTTTGGTTTGGTTCGGTTTTCGGTTTTGGTTGAGAAAACATGAACCAAACCAAACCGAACCGGTATATAAATAAAACATTTAAATTACCCTAACCTTAATGTAAAGCTGATAAACCACTTTTTTATGGTTTATCTTGTGCTAATTTGAGTGGTTTTCATTAAGTCTTTGCTCATTTATTCATATGATTTGCATGGTTTTACAAATCCTTTCTTATTCTGTGATATAGTTGAAAACATGTTTCCTAGACCTTTAAACTGTTAATTTTGAATACCCTTTATTACCATTCGATACCGTGATTTGTGTGTTAAGTATTTTCAGGCTTTATAGGGCAGGAATGGCTTAGAGGACGGAAAGAAAACATGCAAAAGTGGAAGGAATGCGAGAAAATGAAGTTTTGAGAAACTGGCAGCGACGCGCACGCATGGATGATGCAGACGCGTGCCTAGCATAGAACACGAGTGACGTGTATGCATGACTGACGCATACGCGTGAAAAGGAATTCGCCAAATGACGCACACGCGTGACCTACGCGTACGCGTAACATGCGCCACGTGCAGAAAATTACAAAAAGCGCTGGGGGCGATTTCTGGGCTCCGTTTTGGCCCAATTCCAAGCCCAAGAACATAGAATAGAGGTTGGAGAATGGGGGAATCATGGAGCATTCATTCATTATACACATTCTAGGTTTTAGATGTAGTTTTCTAGAGAGAGAGGCTTTCTCCTCTCTCTTAGGTTTTAGGATTTAGGAATTCTCTTTGGTTCATCTATTTCTCTTGTTAATTACTTATTTTCCCAATTTGGTTTATGAACTCCATGTTAGAGTCGATTTTCTTATTTAATGCAATTTGAGGTATTTTAGATTTATGATTTTAATTTAGCTTTTTACATTCTTGGCTTGAATTGATTAATTGGATACACTTGAGTTATCAAACTCCTTTGTTGCTTGTTAATTGAAAATTTTTGGTTGGTTTGGATCCCTCTAAAGCTAGTATTTCCATAGGAGTTGACTAGGACTTGAGGAATCAAATTGATTAGTCCACTTGAATTTCCTTTATTTAGTAAGGGTTAACTAAGTGGGAGCAGTGGACAATTCTCATCACAATTGATAAGGATAACTAGGATAGGACGTCCAGTTTTCATACCTTGCCAAGAGTTTTTCTTAATTATTAATTTACTTTCTTGCAATTTACTTTTCTTATTCCTTATTCAAAAACCCCAAAAAGATACTTTTCTATAACCAATAATAAATTACATCTCCCTGCAATTCCTTGAGAGACGACCCGAGGTTTAAATACTTCGGTTTAATTTTATTGGGTTTGCTTTAGTGACAACTAAAACTTTTGTACAAAAGGATTATCTGTTGGTTTAGAAACTATACTAGCAACGAGAATTTATTTGTGAAATTCTTTACTAGCAGAAATCCGTTCGTCAAAAAAAATGGCGCCGTTGCCGGGGAATTGCAAACGTGTGCCTTATTATTGGTTATTGTAAATATTTGCTTTCGCTTGTTTATTTGTTTTTGTTTTTAATTTTTCTTAGCTACTCTGAACTCTCAACCCTCGTCTTCCACTCTCCTCTGCCATCCTCCAAAGTCCAGACTGCAGCAGCCACGAAGGAGCCTTTCTCCCCCTTATCCCCTCCTTCTCCCTCTCCCTTTTTCGTACCCGCTCTCTCTCCATCGTCTCCCACGCAGTGAAACAACAGCAGTAGTGCAGCACACACCAGCAGCCACCGACTCGTTGTGTCAACGTCCATGTATCAATAGCCCTGTCTCGCCCTCTGTGAAGCGCAGCGCAGTCCAGCCGCCTTGTCTTCCGTCACACAGGTTTATTCCTGATTTTCATTTTGAATTTTCATTCTCTATCTGCCATTTTTCCTTTTCTATTTTTGTTATAATTTTCTTCTTGATTATTGATTGGTGTTTTTTATTTTAATTTGTTTTCCAGTTCTTCTAGCCTCGTCGCCTCCGTCGCAGCATCTCCCTCAGTCGCAGCATCTCTGTGGTCCTCTGTAATAGAGCCTAAGCCTCAGGTTTGTTTTTTTGTTCTAATTCTATTTTTTTAATTCTGGTTTAGTATTCTTATTGATTCTAATTTGGGATGAACACTTGGTTGGCTTGGTCTTGATTCTATGGCTGAGTTGTTGATTCTGATTTTGTTTTTTAATTCTAAATTTTTTGTTCTGTTTCATTTAGGGTAATTCTTGTTTAGGGTTGATTCTGAATATCTTGTTTATTCAATGTTAATGCAGGAAAGGAGAAGGTGAAAGAGGAAGAATTTGTGGAATTAGTGTACTACATGAAAATTTTTGGAATCAGATTGGTTTTATTTCTGATTTAGTTTGGTTCTATTTCTGATTCAGTCTCTTGCCTTTTTTTTTTTTTTGCTTCTTGATTTTTCTGAGTGAGGTTGATTATTGTTCCATCGTCTACTTCCCTATTTTTAGAAAATTGTTTGATTTCAATTTGTTATGTTTTTACTACTTTGTTAATGATTTGAGTCAAGTTGATTACTTGTTAGTGACTTTGGAATCAGTTTGGTTGTATTCAATGATTGTGTTTGTAAACTGTGTTTATTTGCTGAAACTTGTTATGATTCTAATTTTGAAAATAATGTAAAAATTGAGGAATGGCCTTGTTCCCCTAATTTGAAGATTGAGAATCAAGAATACCTAAACATTTAGAGGCACATTTTTAGTTTAGTTAAGCATTCATACTACTGTTTTAACATTCATTTTTTCCTTAATATACAACCCCATTTGGTATTAATTGTTATAACTCAATTTTTGATTTCAGGTTCTTTGTTTGTTGAATAGTTTTTTGCGATCTTGCTAGGGAACATCAAAGTATGGCTGCTTTGCTGTACAAATAAATGGAAGCAACTTTTTTTTCTTTTTATTGTGTTGAACTTTTCATGATTTTCGATTGTTGTATTATAATTTCTTTTGTTGTTGAATTTCTTGTATCAAGATTTTTGTTAGTTATTATGTTGTATGACTGTATTTATGACTTTGTGAAATTAAACTTGTTATTTTGTTGCATATATTTTTGTTGAAAATAATATTGGACAGAGTTTTAGTGCATGGGAAATAATTGGAACTGAATACATTTTTTGAGTTGAAAAACCGAATAAACCGAACCAAACTAAACCGATTTTAATTGGTTTAGTTTGGTTCGGATGGTCTCAGTAAAAAGACCGAACCAAACCGAACCGAACTACTAATATAAAATTGGATCGGATGGATTTTTCTTTAAAAACCGAACCAAACCGCACCGCGAACACCCCTAATGGTATGAGAATAGAAATTGTGTTTTGTTTATCTAAGAGAGGGCTTTTTTGCTTCAAAGATCCAATTGGATCTATTAGAATTTTATGATAACCTTGGCCTAAGAGTAATAATAATTCAGTTTAAAGCCTTCTTCTCACAATGATTTTTATTTGGATTCAAAGTGGATACGTGACATATAATCCCTTTGATATTTGGATCCTATGAGTTGTGTGGCTTTATGTTAGCAATCAATCATCATCTCTACCTATGAGCAATTAGATCAATGATTTGGCAATTGATCAAGTGAAGAGAAATTGTGTAAGAACTGGAGTTTTCACGAAAAATCGCTTAACTAGAATAGAATAAATTAATTGCCTAGAATAAGTTCGAAAACATAAAAATATTTTTCTTAAAATATAATGGTGAGATTCGGATTCAGTGGATTTTTTTGAGTGGAAAAATGTTCTCTTTTGAAAATTTTCGCCTAAAAATGCGTACCGATAGATTAGCCGGCAGTACCGGCATAAGTCTGTCCAGTACTGTGTGAAAGAGAGTGAAACAGTAGGAAACCTTAGAACAGTTTTTAAAATAGTAAACTGGGCACTTATCCTAAAGGTTTGGCCCAAAGTTGGGCCAAACGAAGCAAAAATGCTACACGGTTGGACCAGGGCCAAGTTGGGCCAAAGTCCAACTTATATAAAGCCATAAATGAGCCAAAGAAGCTCATTTCAGCACAAAGAGAGAGAGAGAGAGAGAGAGAGAGAGAGAGAGAGAGAGAGAGAGAGAGAGAGAGAGAGAGAGAGAGAACTCAGATAGGGAGAAAAGAGGAGAAGGAAGCCATTGTCACTATTCATCTCCCCCTTCAAAGCTCCATAACTTTTGATCCGGAGCTCCGATTGACGAGCCGTTTACAGCCATGCGAAGCTTTCAATGAGCTCTTCAATTCTAGCTAAAGAAAGTAGGTACAAACTCGAATTTCAGACTCATCCTTTCAGCCCTAACAGATTTCACAATTTTGGATATAGTATTTTAGTAGATTTTAAGATTTTGGTTGTTTAGGTGAACTCTAGTAGCAGGTAATTGTTGGGATTTGCCCCAATCCCCTTTGGACAAGGTAAAGTTCCTCCTATACCCTTGCAGTGTTGTTTGTTGTGGTTTCTAGGTTTTGATTTTGGTGATATATGTGTTGTTAGTTTGAGCTTTGGTGCTTTTTGGAGTTGTCTTGGCTTTTTGGTGCTTTTGTGCGTGGAGGATAATCGGCCAAGGTATGGTTTCGGTTTCCTCTATGTAATATATAATATTTCTGAATACTTAGGCTAGTTGACTTTAAGATAGGATTGAATTAAATAAATGGTGGATTGGATTATGTATGTGGCATGTGAATTGTGATGAAGATTTCATGAGTTGTGTATGTTAGAGTTTGATTATGATACTGATGAGAAAATTGATGATTGATATTATTGATGGGAATTGATAAATGATGTAGTGGTGTTGTGTGGAAGAAATTGGAATAACAATGATGATGATTATATGATTTGATAATGAATGATGATAATTAGGTATATGGCTTATTATGGAATAATGTTATTGTAATTGGGGGTTATGGAATGAATTGGGGAGTGGAATTAATTTGGGTACTTTGGTAGTGATGTGTGTTTGATTGATTAGGTACATGAAGTATAGGATTGGGAATTGGGTATGTTTTAGTTTGGTTTGGCTATGAAATTTGGAAATTGAGAACTTTGATATTTTTGTGAAAAACTTGATTTTGGCAAACTTTGGCGGATCATAACTTGAGCCTCAGTTTTCGAAATTGTTTGCTTTTTATCTCAATTTAACGATGATTTTAAGAGCTTTAAAATAATATAAAGTTTGGAGAAAACAAAATTTTATAGAGGAGGTTATGAGTGTTTAAAGTTTGGTGTTTCAAACAGAAATTCTGCAGCATTTAATTTTTCTAAGTCTGATACAGCATGCGTACGCGACCACCTGCACGCGACGCAACCAACCCTTTTAGGTTTGGTATCTTGCTTACGCGAGCAAGGTGCATGTGTAAACGAGCAGAGGAAAACGCTCCCACGCGTACGCGTGGCCCACGCGTACGCGTGTCCCTTGTTTTGCTAAAAATGTATTTTTCTTCACTTTTAAATGTTCTCTAGCTTTTCAAACTTCTTTAACTACTCTTTAAGACTTGTGAATGGTAATTAGACTCAAAGACTAGTAAGGATGGGTTAGTTAATTTGAATTGGTGATTTTCTTTGATATGAGTTTAGAGCCGGTGACTTAGGCTTTGAGAGGTTTGTGGATGAGGTTAGTAAATGTGGTATGGTAAGGCACTTCTTTGATGGACTTTGAAATTGGGAATGCTTATGATGAATTTGAGAAGTTGGAAACTGGTGATGGTTATGATGAGTTGAGAACTTGGAAAGGAATGATGAAATTATTAGATTATATGAGAGTGTGCGGGGCCTATATCCCTGGCGTGGCAGATTTCTCTGCTTCATCAGTGTGCGGGGACTATATCCCTGGCATGGCAGATTTTTTTACTGCATGAGTAGTTGTTGTTGTTTCCTTCTCTGCTGCATGAAGTGTGCAGGGCCTATATCCCTGGCGTGGTAGACTCCCTGCTGCATGAGTGTGCAGGAAACTATATCTCTGGCATGGCAGAAAGGCTACATCCGGGAGGATGTGTCGGGTTGGCAATTATGGACCGACAAGTGATATCACGAGCCAATAGGACAGGCATTCATCATGTGCATTTGCTATGTGGTTGATTGCTTTGTTTACTTGCATACTATGCCTAATTGAATAACATGCTTAAGTGCTTCTTGATTTACTTGCTATACATGATAATTACCTGTGTTTTACTTATATGAATTACTTGTGTCTTCTACTAGGATTGAGGAGGATCGGAAGGTGGTGGCAATGGGATTGCATGGAGGTTAGGCTGGTGGAGGTTGTGGGACAGCGGTGAATTGATAGTTTAGAATTCCCTAAGTTAGAGTACCTCATTTCACTATGGTTTTAAAGTTAAGGTATAAAAATTTACTTATGTTATAAGCTTGAATCTCATGATGGATGTGACATTCTAGGATGGCCTCTGGCCTCTCAGAGTCTTATATCTTACATCATTGGGCACTGTTACTGTACTGAGAACATCCGATTCTCATTCCATACTCTGTTGTTATTTTTTATATGCAGGTCGTAACCCACCTCGGTGAGTTGCTTGATGGTGACAGAGTAGAGGATCTTTGCTATGTTTTGAAGTCTTTTGGTTTATTTTGTGTAGATCTCTCACTTTTGTATTTATCTTTGCCTTAGAGGCTTACTTTGTGAGGAAGTCTGTATAAGCTGTTTTACTTTCAAAACTCTGTATGTCTATATATAACTAGTCGGCTTAAACTCCGTGGGTGGCGGCTAGATCTTTATATATATATATATATATATATATATATATATATATATATATATATATATATATATATATATATATATATATATCTGTGTGTGTGTGTGTGTGTGTGTCTTGATATATGTACATATATCGTGTGCCTCGATTAGTGTAGCTTCGTTTGAACGTTTTGCATTTTTCAAACCCTGTTTTTGAGCTTAATCCTTTTTTAGGCTTCTAGAATTATTATTTCCTCCTATATATAAATATGTATAAGCCTTAGGATTGTCTTAACCTTTGATTAACCTTTGCTTTACAGCATGAGGTAAGGCTTAGGGTAATTAGGGTGTTACAGATTGAATAACCAAGACCTTGGGGTTCAATCACTTATAACTTCCTATATATCTAAACATTGCATGAACAAGAGGAAGAAGCGGTTCATTGATTCAAGAGAGATCAACATCTCCAATCCCTAATGTTTTCTATCTTTAATTTCAAGTACTTTACATTTCTTGCACTTTACATTTTCAGCACTTTATTTTATTGTACTTTACATTCATGTCATTTACTTTTCAGTACTTTATTGCTTTCTTTTACTTTCAAGTCATTTACATTTCTTGTTTGATTATCACTCAACTATGATTGCCTAACTAGAATAATAAACTAACTATTGATTACTTAATCCTTTAATCCTCGTGGGATCGACCTCACTCTTGTGAGTTTATTACTTGATGCGACCCGGTATACTTGTCGGTAGTTATGCGGATTAATTTTTCCATATCATACGCGCCACATGGTGAAATCTTAGGTCACGAGTACGCAGAAGGTCATGCTACGCGCAATCGGCAGATTTCCAAAACTTCTTTTCTTCATGAATTCTCCACTTTTGTATGTTTTTTTTTCATTTCTTCAATCCAATATTTGCCTTCTAATCCTGAAATAACTTAACAAACACAATGGAATTAAAGTGAATTAAATTTGGCAAATTAAGGGCCTAAAAAGCATGTTTTTACTCTTAAGCATAATTTAGTAAGAATTTACAAAACCATGCTATTTTAGTGAATAAACGTAGGAAAAGTTAATAAAATCTACCAAATTCAATACAAGATAAACCATAAAATTGTAGTTTGTGATCGTACCCCCGCCTGCAGTTCTCAATTTGTAGGCATCCCCTCTATATAATCGGCAGCAAAGCCCAATCCACATTAACCTTTCAGTTTTCTTTTTTCTATTTTTATATAGCCTTTTCAGTTCCCTTCTCTGTTCGTTCTCTGTTCCTTTTCCTTCACATTCCTTTTTAATGATCAGCTCTCAATCTCTATAACTCCTCTTAGTTCCTCTTTCTCTTTAATTCCTTTTTCTCAACTACATTCTTCGGTATCCACTTTTCTATCCTTTAGGTTTAATAATCCGCTTTTATAAATCTCATTTCTCTTTTTTCTTGTATTTAATGTGTTCACTTAATATTCTTACTCTTTCTTTAATACTATTACCAATTATATTCCTGTTTTTGAGCCTCTCCCTAGGTGTTTTATGAAGAAAAATCCTAGAGTTAGGCTATTTAGTTTTCTACGCCTTTTGTTGTAATTACCGTTATTTTCTTAAACTCTTACATTACGTACTTCACCTTTTACTTAAATTCTTTGTGTATCTTTTAACTTTTAAATAGTACACTTAAACTTAGAATTCTAGTTACTTATAATTTAATCTCTAACCTTTTAATTAATTATATTAATTCCACAATATTTTAATTATTTACCATTTGCCTTTGTTACTTAATAAATTATGTTTCTCCTCTTGTTATTTCTCATACACCTCTCAAAATCATTAGGGTGTTTAATAGCTTCAAACACATTAAGGACCACCTATTTTTCATTGATCCCCAGGGTTAATTCACCCTTTTGCACATCAATCAAAGCTATACCTATAGCTAAAAAGGGTCTTCCAAGAATAATAAAGGACTTTTTATCCTCTTCCATATCCAATATGACAAAATCAGCAGGAAAAATAATGGACCCACTTTCACAACTAAATCCTCAACAACCCCCACAAGAATTTTAATAGAAAGATCAGCAAGTTGAAGAGAAATGTGAGTTGGTTTTACTTCTTCAATTTGGAGCTTCTTCATCACTGAAAGTGGCACCCAAATTATTTTGTACTTCTAGGAACATCAAAACGTCACGTAAACACAGTTTTATTTTTTAAACAATCAAGCATAAAAAAATAACTCATTCATGTTTACTTTACTGAACCTTACCACTCTGTGTTATGTCACAAAAACCGATTCAAGTCTAGATGAAGTAAGATACATAAGAGAACCAACCATCCCTCTATATCTAGTTTCTTCCACATCTTTCCCAATTTCATCCTTCTCTAGCTTCGAATTTGGATGCATTGGAGTGCTCATAGGCTTGGCATTCTCCAATCTAAATTTTTTAACTAATTCCTTAGCATACTTCTCTTGATGTATAAAAGTACGATTTGAAGTTTTCTTAATTTGAAATCCAAGGAAAAAGATAAGTTCTCCCATCATGCTCATGTCAAACTCACTTGTCATGAGCTTCCTAAAATCAACACAAAGGGATTTATCAGTTGAACCAAACATAATGTCATGAAAATATATTTTTACAAGAATGAAAAAATCATTAGAATTTTCAATGAATAGAGTAGTATCGATGGTGCCTCTTTGAAAAATATTTTTCAAAAGAAAAGAGCTAAGTCTTTCATACCAAGCTCTAGGAGCTTGTCTTAAACCATAAAGTACCTTTTAAAGTTTGAAAACATGGTTTGAAAATTCTTTATTTTCAAATCTGGGAGGCTAGGCCACATATACTTCTCTATTTACAATTCTATTTAAAAATGTATATTTCACATTCATTTGAAAAAGTTCAAAATCATAATGAGAAGCATAAATTAGGAGAAGTCTAATTGCTTCTAATCGGGCTACTGATGCAAAGGATTCATCAAAATATGTTCCTTCTACTTGGTCATATCCTTGAGCGACCAATCTTGTCTTTTTCCTAGCTATGCTTCCTTCTTCTCCTAACTCGTTCCAAAATATCCACTTTGTTTCCATCACTTTCTTTCCAATTAGATCAGGAACAAGTGTCCATACATTATTTATCTCAAATTGTTGCGACTCTTCTTCCATGGATTTGACCCAAGAAGGATCACCAAGAGCTTCATTAACATTTTGAGGCTCAATTTGAGACATAAGTGCCAAATTATTTTGAAAGTAACAATGATTGCGTGATTTACTTAGTTAGACAAATAGAAAATAGTGTTTTGAAAATTCAAAAGCCTTAACGGTAAATTCAGAATATCAGAGAGCAAGCAGTAAACATGTTGTTAATTTTATGGAGAAAACAGTTAAGGCTTCAGAGATATTTATTTTTTGGATTAACTTTTCTTACCAACTATTTTAATCATGCAAGATTCAATTCATGGCAAACTATATGTGACTAAACCCTAATTTCTTAGACCTTTTTAGTCTCCTCTAACCTTCATCAACTGCTAATTCCTTGGTCACTTGATTCCAATTAGAGGGTTAAGTTCAATTCTAGTTTATATACCACAGAAACCCTAATTATCCAAATATAAGAGGATTATATGTCACATATCCCATTAAGTCTAGTTAATTAGAAATTTGGGAGAAATTTTTTTCAAGCTATTGTTCAAGCAAAGAGCTTTTCCAAGTTTTACAAGAACTCAATTAGAACAAGGGTTATACTTCCGTTCCACCCAGATTCATAAGATAAAGAACGAAAACAATTCTTGAATTTGAACTTAATACATAAATTAAAATAGAACAGTAATAGTATTAATCCATAGAATAAACAGAGCTCCTAACCTTAACAGTGGAGGTTTAGTTGCTCATGGTTCAGAGAGAAAACTAGGGTTTTGTAAAACTGTAAAGTGCGGAATGAGGTAAGAGAGGAAAGAAGAGCCCAAAGGGCTGATTCTTTTCACTTTTATATCTAATCCTAATTAATGTAAAATGTATTTTCTAAAACTAAATAATATCTTTTCCTATTTATAAATAAAATAAAAGTTTAATCAAAATTAAATGAGGATCTTTGTGGCTTTGCAATTGAGAAGCGTGGGGACCATTGGGAATCATTAGTGTGGAGCCTAACTTGAATGACTTGGTGCCTAACTTAGAGGAGGCAGCAAGGATTGGATGTGACTTGCTTGACCTGGCACCTAACTTGGTGGATTGTGGCGCCTAGCTTGAAAGAGGCAGCAAGGAATGAGTGTGAGGGTTGTGTCTGGCGCCTAATGTAAGAACTGAGACTAATTAACCGTCTAATTAAATAATTAATAATTCTCAAAATAGGATCCAAAAATTTAGAATGAGAATTGGAGGATTTAAATATGATTTTTTGACTCAGTAGATTTTTCTGAGACAGAAAATGTATTTTCTATGAAACACTGAGTAAAACTACGATCCGACAGCCAAACCGGTCTAATCGATTTAAGTCTGTCCGGTACTGTGCGAGAAAAATTAAAAACAGTCAGAAATCCTAGAAAAATATTAGAAATGAAAAACCGAGCATTAATTTTAAAGGTTTGGCCCAAAGTTGGACCAAACGGGCTAAAATGCTAACGGATTGGACCGGGCCCAAGTTGGGCCCAAGCCCAACATATATATAGGTTCATTAAATGAACCCTTTCACTCTCATAAACACACACACTAGCTGAAAAGGGGAAGAAGGAGAGAAACCCCCATTAACACTATTCATCATCAACTTCCCAAGCTCATAACTTGAGATACAGAGCTCCGATCGTCGCACCGTTTGTGGTCACGCGATCCTTGCTAAGAGCTCTACAAAACCCACCTAAGAAATTGGTAAGAAAACCAAGAAATCCTTCTCAGTTCTTCCTTCCAAAATTTCGAAATTTTAGAGCTTTGTGTTGAATTAAATTTTGTGATTTTGGGTGTTTAGGTACACTCTATCACTTGATTTCTATTGAGTTTTACCCCAATCATCATTGGGTAAGGTGAGCACTTCAACTCTCTTGTGGTTCGGTGGATTTGACAAACCCTAGGTTGAATTATTGTAAATTATGTGTATATAGATTGAGATTGTGATTGTTGGCACTTAATTGGAGTTTTGGAGTAATTGTTGATGCTTGTTGGAGTTGATTTATGGCTTGGATTGTGGTTAAAATCTTGAATCGTGCTCAATTGGGGTTTTGGTATATATTGGGAATCGGCCAAGGTTATGGTTTTGGTTTTCTCTATGTAATATATAATATTTCTGGACACTTAGGCTAGTGACCCAAAGGATATGATTGAATTAAATTGGTTGTTGAAATTGTTGTATGATGATTTGATGATTTGGGGTGTTGATGAATTGAAATGTTGATGTTGTTAGTATGGTATTGGAGATTGAGATTGATAATGGTGGAATGATATTTGATAAATGTGTTGGTTGAAAAATGAATGTATTGTTATGTGTTTGAGAATGGGGATTGATGATTGTATAAGGTGGAGTGGTGAATTGAGATATGAAAAATGTGAAATTGATGTATTTTGGGAGTTTGATTGGTTTAGTTTTGGTTGTGAAATTGGAAAATTGAGAATTTGTGAACTTTTTGTAAAACTGAAATTTTGATGAATTTCAATGAATCATATCTTGAGCTACCGTACTTAAAATTCAATGCATTTTATATCAAATGAAAGATAATTGAACAAGCTATAAAATGGTTTAAATTTTGTGGAAATCCAAATTTGGTAGAAGAAGATATGATTGTTGAAAGTTTGGTGTCAAAATCTGAATTCTGCAATGTTGTAGAATTTTGTGATTCCTGGTTTGTGTGCGCACGCACAGCCTTGTGCGCACACACACCCCTGTGAGTTTCTGAACCTGTGTGCACACACAGCCTTGTGCGTACGCACACATAGGGGAAGGCTTACTGATGGGAGCACTAGCACGCCCTATGCGCACACATAACCAACGAAGTTCTGAATGTTGTGCATACGCACACTCCTGTGCCCACGCACACGTTGGAAGGTACATTCTTTTGAGGGCGTTCGCACGCCTTGTGCGAGTGAACAGAATTGAAAATTTTAACACATATGCGTACGCACACCTCTATGCATATGCACACTTTTGAAAATCCTCTTGGGCGTGCGCACGCACACCCCTGTGCGTACGCACATGCCCTGTTTTTCAACTAAATTCTTGTTTTTAACTATTTCACCTTCCCAAAAAGCTTGTAACCTTCTGTGACACCATTTTAAGACTCTTTGGCTTATTTTTTGGGTATCAAAACATGGGAAAGGACCTATGAGATTTAATTTGGTACTTAATTAAAAAAGTTAGAGAACAGAGGCTTAGGTTTCTGGTGTACTAAGGATGGCTTTGGTGGAGTGAGAAGGAAGAATGGTATATGAATTGAGAAACTGATAAACTAACGAGTTCGGAATGGAAATTTTGAATTGGCAGTGGTTGAGATGAGTCGAGGAGTCGGAATTGCAATGATGAATCATTGATATACTGAAAATGTTTTCTAAAAACCACTGTATCTTTGTTTTATATTGAGATTGTTGAGACGCTATGTGCCCGGCAGGGACGGTGGTTGGATCCCTCCTGTCGAGGTAGCGGCAGTAGTGTAAGGGCGGTGGTTCGTCCCGCTTGTGTTGACATGTGAGGTCCGTGGCAATAGTATTCCGCTCGCATCCCTTCGGATCACTAAAGTGTGTAGGCATAAAATCCTAGACGGTGTTCTGAACACCATATTTCGGGGGTTCCCAATTATGATTCCGAATGGCGACATTGATAAACCACTATTTCATGGTTTATCTTGTGCTTAATTGAGTGGTTTTTATCAACTCTTTACCCACTTATTCATACTATTTGCATGGTTTTACATTTGCCTTCCTAATTATGTGCTTTGATTGAAAATATGCTTCTTTGGCCTTAAGTTCCCTATGTTTAAATCCTCTCTTATTACCATTAGATGCCTTGATATGTGTGTTAAGTGATTTCAGAGATTACAGGGTAGGAATGGCTCAGTGGATGGAAAGGATGCATGCAAAAGTGGAAGGAATACAAGAAGTTGGAGAAATTGCTAAGCTGTCCAGCCTGACCTCTTTGCACTCAAACGCCTATAACTTTAGCTACAAAGGTCCAAACGACGCGGTTCCAGTTGCGTTGGAAAGCTAACGTCCAGGGCTTCGATTTAATATATAATATGCCATAGTTTCCCTGACGCTAGGTAACAAAAACGCGTGCTCCACGCGGCTGCGTTGCAGTGACAAAAAATCAGCGTGTTTGAATTCGCAACCAGCGAAGTCTGGGCTGTTTCTGACCCAGTTTGCGGCCCAGAAAACACAGATTAGAGGCTATAAAGTGGGGCAATGCATCCATTTATAAAAAAAAGCTTTCACATTCACAATTTTAGGAGTAGATGTAGTTTTTAGAGAGAGAAGTTCTCTCCTCTCTCTTAGGATTAGGATTTAGGATTTCTCTTAGTTTTAGGAGTGCCTCTCAATCCCAGGTTCAATGTTCTTTTACTTTATATTTATCTCTTACTTTCAGATACTTTAATGCTTATATTAGTTATGTTGCCTATTTGGCTTATGCTACATTCAGGTTATGATTTTCTTAATTAATATTATTTGAGGTATTTCAGATTTAAGATTACTTTGCTTTATTTATATTGATGGTTTTGATTTAATTTAGATATTTTCTCCCTTTTGGCTTGAGTTAAGTAATTGGTAACACTTGAGCTGTCAAATAAAGCAGTGGTTGAAATTGGAAGTTGCTCCAATAACTCTAGTTTTTCCATAGGAATTGACTAGGACCTGAGGATTAAGCTAATTAATCCACTTGATTTACCTTCATAGTTAGAGGTTAACAAAGTGGGATTAAAATCCAATTCTCATCACAATTGATAAGGATAGGACTTCCAATTCTATTACCTTGCCAAGAGTTTATTTTATTATTACTATTTTATTTTTCTTATCATTTAACATACTGCTTCCTTACTTTCAAAACCCCCAATTTACAAGACTCATAACCAATAATAAGAACATACTTCCCTGCAATTCCTTGAGAAGATGACCCGAGGTTTAAATACTTCGGTTATCAATTTCAAAGTGGTTTGTTACTACTGACAACCAAAAACGTTTGTACGAAGGGATTTCTGTTGGTTTAGAGACTATATCTACAACGCAACTGTTTTTATAAAATTCTTTACTGACAAAAATCCTAATGTCAAAATGGCGCCGTTGCTGGGGAATTGCAAACGTGTGCCTTATTATTGGTTATTGTAAATATTTACTTTTTGCTTGTTTATTTATTTTCATTTTTATTTTTATTTTTGCTCTTTCGTAAATTAAGAGGTTATTATTTTTTATTTAGTTATATAAAAAAAAATTTGTTCTTGGTGTTCATCTTGATCTTCAAGTTGTTCTTCGTGTTCATGTTGACCTTCAAGTTGTTCTTAACTATTTTCTTCGTTTTGATCTAAAAATTTTAAGTTTGGTGTCATTTTATTGTTTTTCTCTTTCCCTCATTGAATTCAAAAATTCAAAATTTAAAAATTCAAATTTCAAAATTTCAAATCTCAATTTTCAAAATTCAAATTTCAAAATTTAAAATTCAAATCTCAAATTTCAAAATTTAAATCTTTTTCAAAAAAAATCATATCCTTTTCAAAATCTTATCTTATCTTATTTTAAAAATCAAATTTCAATATTTAAATTTCAGATTTCAAAATTTAATTTTCAAGTTTAAAAATTTAAATTTCAATAACCTTTTAATTTAAAATTTGTTTTTATTTTCGTTTTTAATTTTTATTTGTTACTATGAACTCTCACCCCATCGCTATGAGTCTGGTTACAATTACATTGCAGGAAGAGGAAATTACAATGAGAACAGGCATCAAGGCTGGAACAATCAAAGATGGGAGGAGCCACAAGAATTTTATAAACCCTCATGGCAACAACCACCTCCAATGAACTATCAACAACCACCACCATATGCCTATAAACCCTCTCCTCAACATGACTTTGGACCACCATACTCACAAGCCCCTTTCCGCCAATCACCTCTATATGACCCTAACCTGTATCCACCATACCAACCATCTTATGAGCCAAATGAACCATACACAGAACCACCACCTTTCCAACACAACTACTCTCATGAACCACCACCTCAATATTCACCATCTCTATATCATTATCAAGATGAACCACCTTCCTATTATGAACCCTCTCTCCCAACCAATGAATCCTCATATCCACCCCAACCTCCAATGGATGACAGACTTCGTGTTATTCTTCAAAGGCAAGAAAGGGTGAATAAGAGTGTGCTAAATTTCGTGGCCGCCTTAGGCGAGTTAGTAAATATAATAGCTTCCCAATATCTGAGCACTCAAAGAACTCTCATGGCTACATGTGGAGAATCAAAAGAAGAGCAAAGCATGAAGGAGACACTAGAAACTTCGGTGGACAATGAGGAACACGACTTTGTATTGGAATAAATGGAGGAAGCCATAATAGTTGCAGAGGAAGAAGTGCTTGAAGACTTAGGAGATGCTGAACCTCCATGGGAAAGTCAAGACATAGAACCTCCTTCCAAGACGGTTTCATTTGATGTTGAGGAGGGTGTACAACCTCCAAGGCATATCATAGTTGAAGACTTGGAAGAGGTTGGTCAAGAGATGGAGATTATAGAAGAAGAAGCACAACCTCCCATGCCCTTGGTAAGCAATGAAGAAGAGATCAAGTTGGAAGAAAGCTACCAAGAGGAAGAGGTTAATATTGAAGAAACTTGCAAAGAGGTGGAAGTTGTCAGAGAGGAGCACAAGGGAGTGGAGCTTGCAAATTTGTTAGAAATACCTCCCCCTAAGTTGCCATCATCCTTCACAACATTCAAGTGGGTAAAATTCATATCCCTTAGCTTTCTAATTCCACCTGAATATGGGCTGCTGGAGACGGATGGTCAACTTAGAGCTCTTTGTGGCATTAAGAGTAAGAGAAAAATGGTCAGTAGTAAGAATTGTCCTGCAAGGTTCATTATGGTTGGAAGCTTTAAGTTTAAATGCAAAGGTTGGTGTAAAGCTCAATTGAATGGGTCTAGGAAGCTGTTTGGTAGCTACAGTGAGAATTCAAATTACTTATCACCCCGCTGGAAAAATACAAATCCGAACAAAAATGGGTGTAAAAGCAAGATTTGGGATCCTGGAATCTGCTCTGACATCTGTCACCCCGAGAGCCTAAGAATCTGTTTGAAGCTTCTTAAGGGCTTTACATGCCTGGTTTGGGATCCCGGAGGCCATTGGAATTACAAACATTGGTGGAGATTCCTGGATGAGTTCAAAGCACAAGCCACCATAAGAGGAAGCTCACCAAATGTCCAACTTAAGGACTTTAACTAAAAGTGCTAGGTGGGAGACAACCCACCATGGTATGATCGTTCCTTTTTCATTTTTATTTATTTTTATTTGTTTTTGAGTTTTATTTTATTTTATTATATTGAATCTAGAGTTTTGCATCACATTCATATTAACACTGCATTCTGCATTTTTTCAGATATAAAAAAAAAGAACGCACGCGACGCGGCAGCGTCGCTGACGCGTCCGCGTCACCAGTGCAAATGGAAGAAAAGAAAACGAACAGAAAGTCACGCGAGAGCGTGGCTGGAGGCGCGCCTTTAGCATAATTTGATCCCACGCGACCGCGTTGCTGACGCGTCCGCGTCAGGTGGGAACATTGGCCTCCGACGCGATTGCGTCACCCACGCGGCCGTGTGACCTGAAAATCGACGTCAAAAGGGTGCATGGCCGAAAGATGAGCTGGAGTGATGCTGGACTGGCGCTAGACGCCCAAACCTTATCACGCGATCGCGTGCCCCACACGTCCGCGTCTTATCCCAATATTGGCCAACCACGCGATCGCGTCCCCCACGCGACCGCGTCACCCCAAAATTTGGCAATATGAGCTTCAAACAGAAAGTTATGCGACCGCGCGGCTGCCCTTGCGCTAATGGCACAGATCGATCCACGCGACCGCGTGGATGACGCGTCCGCGTCAGTTCATAGAAGCGCTATCCGCGCGACCGCGTCACTCACGCGTCTGCATCACGAGCGGCACACAGAATATCCAGATCAGCCAATTTTCTTATCTTTTCTTCTCTAATCCTAATTTTTCTATATTTTCTTATTCTTTCTTCTTTCTTTCTTACTTTATTTCTTTCACTTCTCATTCCTTTTCACCTTCATTCTATTTTTATTTAATTTAATTGCATATTTTTATTCATTGCATATTTTTATTTTTCTAAATTTATTATTTTACCATTGGTGTTCAAATGTTCTTATTCAACTGTTACATCTTTTCTGGTATTTTCTTGGTGCTTAGTGACTTGTTTAATTTTGATTGAGTAATATTATTTAAATCAATGCCAATCTTTTATATCTGTATTACTTTTGCATTGACATAAATTTATATTATCTCTCCTCCCCCACTCTCTTCCCCATTGTTAAAAATTTTGCACCATTGGTATGCCATGGCTTCTATTGTTTTCTCACGTACATGTTGAAGCTTCCATATAAATGAGACCCTTTTTATTTGGCATTAACCCACCCATACTTCATTTATTTTCTTATCTCTATTTCTAGGTTACTTTTCTTACCTTTTTCTTTCAGGATGGCCACCCGGAAGGGAACCGGAAGACGTTTACATGGGGAGACAAACAAGTCCATCAGCACAATCCTTGGAGAAAAGCGCCAGTTGGAACAACCCGTCCACCTGCACATCTCAGCATGCACCGAGGACGGTGCAATCTTTAAGTGTGGGGAGGTCGATACCGACTTCCAGGGGTTAGTTACCTTCTTTTCAACACCAATACTCTTATTTTCTTTATTTGTTTATTGTTGCATCTGTATATTTGATTGCATATTTGTTTGATTTTATGCATTTAGTTACTACTTGGTTGAAGTAATATTTTCTTTTTCAAGAAATTTTATAGTATTTCACTAATTTAAATCAAAAGTTTTGTGTTAAATTTGTTTGAAGTTGTATTTGGAACATGATTTTTGAGCTAAAGAACACACAACCTGTGAGATTTGAGCTTATTTATATGGTTACATTATTTAACCATAAATATTTTATTCCTGTGTGTTTCCTTCTCTATAATTGTAATCTATATTTTGTTCCAATCTATATGTCCATTATTTATTGTATTTACATGCTTGCATATGATTGAGGCCATTGTTTGATTTTAGCTCACTTATCCCAAATAAGCCTACCCTTTAAATCACCCTTGTCAGCCACTTTGAGCCTTTTAATCCCCATTTGTTCTGTATTTTACCACATCACTTGCCTTAAACAGAAAAACAATTAAATATCTCAATTGAATCTTTGGTTAGCTTAAGATAGAGATTGTGCAACTATTAAGTGTGGGGAAACTGTGGGAACTTGGGTTAATAAGGGAATGTATCATGTTTCTAATTTTGAATATTGGAAAATTTGGGTACCTACTTATGTAAAATAGAAAATTAAAAATTCCATATGCATTGATATGTTATTCTAGTTTTTATGTCTCTCTAAAAAAAAAGAGAAAAAGAAAAAGAGAAAAAAATATATAATATAAATAAATAAATAAGGGGACAAAATTACCCCAATGTTAAGTTAATAAAAGATCAATGCATATGTGATAAAATTAAAGAAAAATTGATACATGAGTATGTAATGCAAAAGTGAAGACTATGGGTAGCTAGGCATGATTCTAGAGTTATATAGAGTATATGTATGTTAGGTGAAAGCTTAGGTTAATTAAAGATTCAATTTATAAAGCTCACTTAGCCATATACATATACCCTTACCCTTACCTTAGCCCCATTACAACCTTGAAAAGACCTCATGATGTTTGCATTGGTATATTAAATATTGTTGATTGGTTAGATGAAAAACAAGGTTTAGAAAGCATGACTAGAGAAGAGTATAGTGAATAACCCTATACACTTGAGAGATTAGAGTGATATACAATATCAGTAAGGGTTTAATGCTTAATTCTATGTTCCCTGCTTTCATGAGCTGTCTTTTTACAAGTTTACTTGCTTTTTATTATAAGATTTGAATTAGTGAAATCTGATTTATGTTTGTTTTGGAGAACTTATTTATTTTTTTTAACCAAGTAGGTAGAAACATTTTGCATGTAGTTGCATTCATACAGATATGTTGCATTTCATACATTCTATCATTCCTCTTCACTCCTTTATGGCTTCTCTTGAGCTTAGCATGAGGACATGCTAATGTTTAAGTGTGGGGAGGTTGAGAAACCACTATTTCATGGTTTATCTTGTGCTTAATTGAGTGGTTTTTATCAACTCTTTACCCACTTATTCATACTATTTGCATGGTTTTACATTTGCCTTCCTAATTATGTGCTTTGATTGAAAACATGCTTCTTTGGCCTTAAGTTCCCTATGTTTAAAACCTCTCTTATTACCATTAGATGCCTTGATATGTGTGTTAAGTGATTTTAGAGATTACAGGGCAGGAATGGCTCAGAGGATGGAAAGGAAGCATGCAAAAGTGGAAGGAATACAAGAAGTTGGAGAAATTGCTAAGCTGTCCAGCCTGACCTCTTTTCACTCAAATGGCTATAACTTTAGCTACAGAGGTGGAAACGATGCAGTTCCAATTGCGTTAGAAAGCTAACGTCCGGGGCTTCGATTTGATATATAATATGTCATAGTTTCCCTGACACTAGGTGACGCGAACGCGTACTCCTTGCGGCCGCGTCGCAGTGACGAAAAATCAGCGTGTTTGAATTCGCAACCAGCGAATTCTGGGCTGTTTCTGACCCAGTTTGCGGCCCAGAAAATACAGATTAGAGGCTATAAAGTGGGGGAATGCATCCATTCATAAAAAAAAGCTTTCACATTCACAATTTTAGGAGTAGATGTAGTTTTTAGAGAGAGAGGTTCTCTCCTCTCTCTTAGGATTAGGATTTAGGATTTCTCTTAGTTTTAGGAGTGCCTCTCAATCCCAGGTTCAATGTTCTTTTAGTTTATATTTATCTCTTACTTTTAGATAGTTTAATGCTTATATTAGTTATGTTGCCTATTTGGCTTATGCTACATTCATGTTATGATTTTCTTAATTAATATTATTTGAGGTATTTCAGATTTAAGATTGCTTTGCTTTATTTATATTGATGCTTTTGATTTAATTTACATATTTTCTACCCTTTTGGCTTGGGTTAAGTAATTGGTAACGCTTGAGCTGTCAAATAAAGCAGTGGTTGAAATTGGAAGTTGCTCCAATAACTCTAGTCTTTCCATAGGAATTGACTAGGACCTGAGGATTAAGCTAATTAATCCACTTGATTTACCTTCATAGTTAGAGGTTAACAAAGTGGGATTAAAATCCAATTCTCATCACAATTGATAAGGATAGGACTTTCAATTCTATTACCTTGCCAAGAGTTTATTTTATTATTACTATTTTATTTTTCTTATCATTTAACATACTGCTTCCTTACTTTCAAAACCCCCCAATTTACAAGACTCATAACCAATAATAAGAACATACTTCCCTACAATTCCTTGAGAAGACGACCCGAGGTTTAAATACTTCGGTTATCAATTTCAAAGGGGTTTGTTACTTGTGACAACCAAAAACCTTTGTACGAAGGGATTTCTGTTGGTTTAGAGACTATATCTACAATGCGACTGTTTTTATAAAATTCTTTGCTGACAAAAATCCTAATGTCAGACATCTCCATGGAGATGTGTCGGGTTGGCAGTTGAATCGACAATGTGATATCACAAGCAGTAGGACAGGCATTCATCATATGCATATTCTATCTATTTGTATACTTTGCCGACTTGAAATTGCTTGCCTAATTGTATAATATGCCTAATTGCTTATTTGAATTACTTGATATACATGCCTATACTTGTGTTTTACTTGCATTGTAATTAATTGTGTTTTCTACTGGGATTGAGGAGGCTCGGGAGGCGGTGGCGATGGTATCGCATGGAGGATAGGTTGGTGAAGTCTGTGGGACAGCAGAGAACTGTTAGATTAGAAATCCCCTAAGATAGATTACACCTTTTATTATGTTATGGTTTTAAGTTATGCTTTATAGTTTTAGTTATGCTTTAAGATGAATCTTGTGATGGATATGAGGTTTTAAGATTGCCTCTGGCATCCCAGAGTCTTATATCCTACATCACTGGGCACTGTTACCATAGACCATATTCTGTTGTTGTTTTTCAGATGTAGTTCGCAACCCACCTCGGTGAGTTATTTCGATGGTGACAGAGCAGAGGATCCTAGATATATTTTGGAGTCTTTTTGATTATTTTGCTTAGATCTCTCATCTTTTGCATTTACTTTTGCCTAGAGGCTTGCCTTGAGAGAAAAACTTGTATAAGCTATTTTTTTTAAACTTCAAATTTCTGTATGGTCTGTATATAGCTAGCTGGCTTAAACTCCGCGAGCCGTGGCTAGATCTTCATACTATTCTCCTCTTATATCTTGTTATATTATATATATATATCTTGTGCGTTAAGTTTGTAGCTTCATGAGTACGTTTTGCGCTTTTCAAATCCTGTTTTGAGTTGTATCCTTCATCGGGCTTCTAGACTATATTAATTCTTTCTATATATTATATGTATGAGCTTAGAACTATCATAAACTTAGATTAACATTTTCTTTACGACGCGAGGTAAGGCTTAGGGTAATTAGGGTGTTACATTTAGTGGTATCAAAGTGGTTCGTCATCGTGAGCCTAAGAAATGGACTGATTGTGCTTCATTGCATACTCTGTGTGTCTTTTCTTTGATGCTATTAGGTTAACTGTTTGATATATGCATAGTATGCTTGTTTGAGAGTGCCTTTTGGGATAATTGAAGCACTAGGCTTTTGATATTGAGACCAATCACCTTGATATCGATAGTTTGGTGTAGACAGGAACCTTAATGGCCACTCGCGGATGAGGTCATACACGTTCACGAGCAGAGAGTACGAATGAGCAATCGGCCGATAACCATGCCGAGTTCATGACGGCAATGGCGAATCTTGCGAACACCATAGAAGCTAATGCTGCTGCGACTCTGCAAGCTGTGCAGAGGTTGGGCCAACCAGCCGGGAATGGAATTGGAGATAAAAATGGGAATGATAATGTGGAAGGAAATGGCAATAACAAGGGAGGTACTCCGATGACCTTGGCTACTTTCATCAACGTTCATCCGTCAAGTTTCTGAGGTTCAACCAACCCTACAGAAGCGGATAACAGGTTCCAGGCCATGGAGCATGTGCTGCAAGCACAGCATGTCCCGAACAACCAGTATGTGGAGTTTTCTGCATATCAGCTTTTAGGAGAGGCTCAACATTGGTGGCAAGGCGAATGCCACTTGCTACAGCTTCAGAATGCAGATGTTCCTTGGGATGTATTCCAAACAGCTTTCTATAAGAAGTACTTTCCTGAATCTGCTAGGGAAGCGAAGGAGATGGAACTTATGCTGCTGAAGTAAGGTTTTTTTGTCTGTGGCGGACTACACTAACCGATTTTAGGAGCTCTGTAGGTTTTCTAGGTTGTGGCTCCTATGGAGATTCGTATTTTCTCCGATCTGGTGAATAAGGCGAGAGTTGTTGAGGAATGTGCAAAGATGGTAGCCTTGTCATAGGACACTCATGGAGGGAACACTAGTCAGGGACGTGGCAAGTACTTTCAGCTGAGGGGTGATGAGCGGATAATTTATACGCTTTTTGGCATTGTTTTTAGTATGTTTTTAGTAGAATCTAGTTACTTTTAGAAATGTTTTCATTAGTTTTTATGTTAAATTCACATTTCTGGACTTTACTATGAGTTTTTGTGTTTTTCTGTGATTTTAGGTATTTTCTGGCTGAAATTGAGGGACTTGAGCAAAAATCAGATTCAGAGGTTGAAGTAGGACTGCTGATGCTGTTGGATTCTGACCTCCCTGCACTCAAAGTGGATTTTCTGGAGCTAAAGAACTCACAATGGCACGCTTCCAATTGCGTTGGAAAGTAGACATCCAGGGCTTTCCAGCAATATATAATAGTCCATACTTTGGCCGAGTTTAGATGATGCAAAAGGGCGTTGAACGCCAGTTCTATGCTGTAGTCTGGAGTTAAACGCCAGAAATACGTTACAAACTGGCGTTCAACTCCAAGAATGACCTCTCCACGTGTAAACTTCAAGCTCAGCCCAAGCACACACCAAGTGGGCCCCGGAAGTGCATTTATGCATCAATTACTTACTTCTGTAAACCCTAGTAACTAGTTTAGTATAAATAGGACTTTTTACTAGTGTATTTGACATCCTGGATTGTATTTTTGATCCTGTGATCATGTTTTGGGGGCTGGCCATTTGGCTATGCCTGAACCTTCATCACTTATGTATTTTCAACGGTAGAGTTTCTACACTCCATATATTAAGGTGTGGAGCTCTGCTGTTCCTCATGAATTAATGCAAAGTACTACTGTTTTTCTATTCAATTCAACTTATTCCGCTTCTAAGATATTCATTCGTACTTCAATGTGAATGTGATGAACGTGACAATCATCATCATTCCCCCACGAACGCGTGCTTGACAACCACTTCCGTTCCACCTTAGATTGAATGAGTATCTCTTGGATCTCTTAATCAGAATCTTCGTGGTATAAGCTAGATTGATGGCGGCATTCATGAGAGTCCAGAAAGTCTAAACCTTGTCTGTGGTATTCCGAGTAGGATTCAGGGATTGAATAACTGTGACGAACTTCAAACTCACGAGTGCTGGGCGTAGTGACAGACGCAAAAGGAGGGTGAATCCTATTCCAGTATGATCGAGAACCTTCAGATGATTAGCCATGCAGTGACAGCGCATCGGACCATTTTCACAGAGAGGATGGGATGCAGCCATTGACAACGCTGATGCCTCCAGATGATTAGCCATGCAGTGACAACGCATCGGACCATTTTCACAGATAGGATGAAAAGTAGCCATTGGACCATTTTCACAGATAAACCCTAAACCCTTACATAAAGCCATCCATGGAAAGGAGTAGGACTGATTAGATGAAGACAGCGGGAAAGCAGAGATTCAGAGGAACGAAAGCATCTCTATACGCTTATCTGAAATTTTCACCAATGAATTACATAAGTATTTCTATCTTTATTTTCTGTTTATTTATTATTTATTTTCAAAAACTCCATAACTATTTGATATCCTCCTGATTGAGATTTACAAGGTGACCATAGCTTGCTTCATACCAACAATCTCCGTGGGATCGACCCTTACTCTCGTAAGGTTTTATTACTTGGACGACCCAGTGCACTTGCTGGTTAGTTATGCGAAGTTGTGAAGTTATGTTTGGACCATGGTTCTGTGCATCCGTTTTTGGTGCCATTGCTAGGGAAAGAACGAACAAATAATTTTACAACCTAATCTGAGTAACAATTTCGCATTACCAAGTTTTTGGCGCCGTTGCCGGGGATTGTGCGAGTTTGGACAACTGACGGTTCATCGTGTTGCTCAGATTGGGTAATTTTCTTCTTATGTTATTTTCAAAAAGTTTTCAAAAATTTTTCAAAAAAAATTTTCTTCTTTTTCGTTTTTCCCAATTAATTTTCAAAAAAAAAAATTTTCAAAAATCTTTCAAAAATTTCTCATCTGTTTTCGAAAATTATTTCAGAAATTTTAAGAATGAATTCTAGAGTTTCATGAAGCATGTTGAAGCCTGGCTGGCTGTAAAGCCATGTCTAAATTCATTTAGACTGAGGCTTCCAAGTCATCATTACAAGAGCAAGCTAGTTGTTGCTAATAAAATTTGTTATTGTATGACTGATTTGTATCTTCTAAAGCTTGGCTGGCTATTAAGCCATGCCCAACCCTCAGATTGGAGCTTTAGACTAAGAGTACAAGATTCCTGGAATTCAGATTAAAAATTTTGAAATCCTTATTTTTCTTTTTCAAATGATTTTCGAAAAATATACAAAAATACAAAAAAAAAAATTTAATAAAATCATAAAATAAAAAAATATTTTGTGTTTCTTGTTTGAGTCTTGAGTCAATTTCAAGTTTGGTGTCAATTGCATTTTTTTTCTAAAAATTTATGCATTTTTTCGAAAATTCATGCATTCATAATGTTCTTCATGATCTTCAAGTTGTTCTTGGCCAGTCTTCTTGTTTGATCTTCATATTTTCTTGTTTTGTGTCTTTTCTTGTTTTTCATATGCATTCTTGCATTCATAGTGTCTATGCATGAAAAATTTCTAAGTTTGGTGTCTTGCATGTTTTCTTTGCATCAAAAAATTTTTCAAAAATATGTTCTTGGTGTTCATCATGATCTTCATAGTGTTCTTGGTGTTCATCTTGACATTCATAGCATTCTTGCATGCATTCATTGTTTTGATCCAAAATTTTCATGCATTGCATCATTTTCATGTTTTTCTCTCTCATCATTAAAAATTCAAAAATAAAAAAAATATCTTCCCCTTTTTCTCTGTTAAAATTTTGAAAATTAGATTTGACTTGTTCAAAAAATTTTAAAATTTAGTTGTTTCTTATGAGTCAAATCAAATTTTCAATTTAAAAATCTTATCTTTTTCAAAATCTTTTTCAAAAATCAAATCTTTTTCATTTTTCTTATTTATTTTTGAAAATTTTTAAAATATTTTTCAAAAATATTTTTCCTATCCTTACTTCATAATTTTCGAAAAAATCAAATCTTTGTTACTTGCTTGTTAAGAAAGATTCAAACTTTAAGTTATAAAATCATATCTTGTGATTTCTTGTGAGTCAAGTCATTAATTGTGATTTTAAAAATCAAATCTTTTTCAAAACTAATTTCAAAATCATATCTTTTTAATCACTTCTTACCTTCTTATCTTTTTAAAATTTAATTTTCAAAATTTGTTTCAACTAACTAACTAACTTTTTGTTTGTTTCTTATCTCTTTCAAAACTGCCTAACTAACTATCCCTCTCTAATTTTCGAAAATCCCTCCCTCTTTTTCAAAAATTCTTTTCAATTAACTAATTGTTTCAAATTTTAATTTATTTCTTCTTTTAATTTTTGAAAATCACTAACTCTTTTTCAAAAATTATTTTCGAAAACTTTCCCCTCTCATCTTCTTCTATTTATTTATTTATTTACTAACATCTCTTCCTCACTCACCAAAAATCCAAACCTTCTCTCTCTCTTTGAGTTCAGATTTTCTCTTCTTCTTTTCTTCTACTCTTCTTTTCTTCTACTCACATAGGGGAACCTCTATACCTGGGCAAAAAGGATCCCTATTATTATTATTTTTCTGTTCCTTCTTTTTCATATGAGCAGGAGCAAGGACAAGAACATTCTTGTTGAAGCAGATCCAGAACCTGAAAGGACTCTGAAGAGGAAACTAAGAGAAGCTAAATTACAACAATCCAGCAAGCACCTTTCAGAAATTTTTGAACAGGAAGAGGAGATGGCAGCCGAAAATAATAATAATGCAAGGAGGATGCTTGGTGACTTCACTGCACCTAATTCCAATTTACATGGAAGAAACATCTCCATCCCTACCATTGGAGCAAACAATTTTGAGCTTAAACCTCAATTAGTTTCTCTAATGCAACAAAACTGCAAGTTTCATGGACTTCCATCTGAAGATCCTTTTCAGTTCTTAACTGAATTCTTGCAGATCTGTGATACTGTTAAGACTAATGGAGTAGATCTTGAAGTCTACAAGCTCATGCTTTTCCCTTTTGCTGTAAGAGACAGAGCTAGAGTGTGGTTGGACTCTCAACCCAAAGATAGCCTGAACTCTTGGGATAAGCTGGTCACGACTTTCTTAGCCAAGTTATTTCCTCCTCAAAAGCTTAGTAAGCTTAGAGTGGATGTTCAAACCTTCAGACAGCAGGAAGGTGAATCCCTCTATGAAGCTTGGGAGAGATACAAGCAACTGACCAAAAAGTGTCCTTCTAACATGCTTTCAGAATGGACCATCTTGGATATATTCTATAATGGTCTGTCTGAATTAGCTAAGATGTCATTGGATACTTCTGCAGGTGGATCCATTCACCTAAAGAAAATGCCTGCAGAAGCTCAAGAACTCATTGACATGGTTGCTAATAACCAGTTCATGTACACTTCTGAGAGGAACCCTGTGAGTAATGGGACGCCTATGAAGAAGGGAGTTCTTGAAATTGATACTCTGAATGCTATATTGGCTCAGAATAAAATATTGACTCAACAAGTCAATATAATTTCTTAGAGTCTGAATGGAATGCAAGCTGCATCCAACAGTACTTAAGAGGCATCTTCTGAAGAAGAAGCTTATGATCCTGAGAACCCTGCAATAGCAGAGGTAAATTATATGGGTGAACCTTATGGAAACACCTATAACCCCTCATGGAGAAATCACCCAAATCTCTCATGGAAGGATCAAGAAAAGCCTCAACAAGGCTTTAATAATGGTGGAAGAAACAGGTTTAACAATGGTAAACCTTTTCCATCATCCACTCAGCAACAGACAGAGAACTCTAAACAAAATACCTCTAATTTAGCAAACTTAGTCTCTGATCTGTCCAAGGCCACTGTAAGTTTCATGAATGAAACAAGGTCCTCAATTAGAAATTTGGAAGCCCAAGTGGGCCAGCTGAGTAAAAGGATCACTGAAATCTCTCCTAGTACTCTCCCAAGCAATACAGAAGAAAATCCAAAAGGAGAGTGCAAGGCCATTGAAATGACCATCATGGCCGAATCCAAGGAGGAAGGGGAGGACGTGAATCCCAAGGAGGAAGACCTCCTGCGACGTCCAGTGATCAACAAGGAGTCCCTCTAAGGAACCAAAAGAATCTGAGGTTCATCTAGAGACCATAGAGATTCTATTGAATCTCCTTATGCCATTCATGAACTCTGAAGAGTACTCCTCTTCTGAAGAGAATGAAGATGTTTCTGAAGAGCAAGTTGCCAAGTTCCTTGGTGCAATCATGAAGCTGAATGCCAATTTATTTGGTAATGAGACCTGGGGAGATGAACCTCCCCTGTTCACCAATGAACTAAATGTATTGGATCAACTGAGATTGCCTCAGAAGAAACAGGATCCTGGAAAGTTCCTGATACCTTGTACCATAGGCACCATGACCTTTGAGAAGGCTCTATGTGACCTTGGTTCAGGGATAAACCTCATGCCCCTATCTGTAATGGAGAAACTGGGAATCTTTATGGTACAAGCTGCTAATATCTCACTAGAGATGGCAGACAATTCCAGAAAACAGGCTTATGGACAAGTAGAGGACATATTAGTAAAGGTTGAAGGCCTTTACGTCCCTGCTGATTTCATAATCCTAGATACTGGGAAGGATGAGGATGAATCCATCATCCTTGGAAGACCCTTCCTAGCCACAGCAAGAGCTGTGATTGATGTTAACAGAGGTGAACTAGTCCTTCAATTGAATGAGGACTCCCTTGAGTTTAAAACTCAAGGACATCCTTCTGTAAACATGGAAAAGAGGCACAGTATGCTTCTCTCAAAACAGAGTCAACCAGAGCCCCCACAGTCAAACTCTAAGTTTGGTGTTGGGAGGCCACAACCAAACTCTAAGTTTGGTGTTGAACTCCCATATCCGAACTCTAAGTTTGGTGTTGGGGAGTCTCAACAATGCTTTGAACATCTGTGAGGCTCCATGAGAGCCCACTGTCAAGCTATTGACATTAAAGAAGCGCTTGTTGGGAGGCAACCCAATTTTTATTTAATTATATTTTTATTAGTTATATGTCTTCATAGGTTCATGATCATGTGGAGTCACAAAAACAACTGAAAAAAATTGAAAACGGAATCAAAAATAGCAAAAGAAAAATCACACCCTGGAGGAAGATCTTACTGGCGTTTAAACGCCAGTAAGGAGCATCTGGCTGGCGTTCAACGCCAGAACAGAGCATGGATCTAGCGTTGAACGCCAGAAACAAACAGCATCTTGGCGTTCAGACGCCAGAAATACACAGTGAAGAAGAGCTGGCGCTGAATGCCAGAAACAAGCATCTGGCTGGCGTTCAACGCCAGAAATATATTGCATCTGGGCGCTGAACGCCCTGAACAAGCATCAATTTGGCGTTTAAACGCCAGAATTACATGCAAAGGCATTTTACATGCCTAATGGGTGCAGGGATGCAAATCCTTAACACCTCAGGATCTGTGGACCCCACAGAATCAACTCAGCATCTGTGGACCCCACAGGATCTCTACCTACCACCACTCACTCTCTTCCCTCTTCTCAATGTTCATCCTCTCTTCCCAATAAACACTCTTCCCCAAAACTCTTAACCAATCACCTCAATCTCTCTTCCCTATCACCACTTCACCACTCACATCCATCCACTCTTCCCCATAAACCTACCTCATAAACTCCACCTACCTTCAAAATTCAAAACCAATTTCCCACCCAAACCCACCCTATATGGCCGAACCTTAACCCCCCTCCCTTCCCTATATAAAGCCCTCCACTCTTCTTCATTTTCACACAACACAACCCTCTCTTCCCCTTCTTGGCCGAATACACCTCTCCCTCCTCTCCTCCATATTTTCTTCTTCTTCTTCATCTATTCTTTCTTCTCTTGCTCGAGGGCGAGCAATATTCTAAGTTTGGTGTGGTAAAAGCATAAGCTTTTTATTTTTTCATTACCATTGATGGCACCCAAGACCGGAGAATCCTCTAGAAAAGGGAAAGGGAAGACAAAAGCTTCCACCTCCGAGTCATGGGAGATGGAAAGATTCATCTCCAAAGCTCATCAAGACCACTTCTATAAATTTGTGGCCAATAAGAAGGTGGTCCCCAAGGTCCCTTTCAAACTCAAGAAAAATGAGTATCCGGAGATCCGACATGAGATCCATAGAAGAGGTTGGGAAGTTCTAACAAACTCCATCCAACAAGTCGACATCCTAATAGTTCAAGAGTTCTATGCCAATGCATGGATCACTAAGAACCATGATCAAAGTAAGATCCCGAATCCAAAGAATTATATTACAATGGTTCGGGGGAAATACTTAGATTTTAGTCCGGAAAATGTGAGGATGGCATTAAACTTACCAATGGGGGAAGAAAATGCACGCCCCTACACTAGAAGGGTCAACTTTAATCAAAGGTTGGACCAAGTCCTCATGGACATATGTGTGGAAGGAGCTCAATGGAAGATTGACTCCAAAGGCAAGTCGGTTCAATTAAGAAGACTGGACCTTAAGCCTGTGGCTAAAGGATGGTTGGAGTTCATCCAACGCTCCATTATCCCCACTAGCAATCAATCTGAAGTTACTGTGGATCGGGCCATCATGATTCATAGCATCATGATTGGAGAGGAAGTAGAAGTTCATGAAGTCATCTCCCTTGAACTCTACAAAATAGCCGAAAAGCCCTCCCCATGGGCAAGGCTAGCTTTTCCTCATCTTATTTGCCATCTATGTTACTCAGCTGGAGCTTTCATAGAAGGAGATATTCCCATTGAGGAAGAGAAGCGCATCACTAAGAAAAAGATGGAGCAAACAAGAGAGCCCGCTCATGGAGCTCAAGAAACACATGAGGAAGCTCACCATCAAGAAATCCCTGAGATACCTCAAGAGATGCACCTTCCTCCACAAAACTTTTGGGAGCAAATCAACACCTCCCTAGGAGAATTAAGTTCCAGCATGGGACAATTAAGGGTGGAACATCAAGAGCACTCCATCATCCTTCATGAAATTAGAGAAGATCAAAAAGCAATGAGGGAGGAGCAACAAAGACAAGGAAGAGACATAGAAGAGCTCAAGGACATCATTAGTTCCTCAAGAAGGAAACGCCACCATCACTAAGGTGGACTCATTCATTGTTCTTACATTCTCTTTTTTTCATTTTCTCTATGTTAAGTGCTTATCTATGTTTGTGTCTTATTACATGATCATTAGTAGTTAGTAACTATGTCTTAAAGTTATGAATGTCCTATGAATCCATCACCTCTCTTAAATGAAAAATGTTTTAATTCAAAAGAACAAGAAGTACATGAGTTTCGAATTTATCCTTGAACTTAATTTAATTATATTGATGTGGTGACAATGCTTTTTGTTTTCTGAATGAATGCTTGAATAGTGCATATGTCTTTTGAAGTTGGTGTTTTAGAATGTTAAATATGTTGGCTCTTGAAAGAATGATGACAAGGAGACATGTTATCTGATAATCTGAAAAATCATAAAATTGATTCTTGAAGCAAGAAAAAGCAGTGAATACAGAAAGCTTGCAGAAAAAAAAAGAGAAAAAAAAATGGCGAAAAAAAATAGAAAAAGAAAAAGCAAGCAGAAAAAGCCAAAAGCTCTTAAAACCAAGAGGAAAGAGCAAAAAGCCAATAACCTTTAAAACCAAAAGGCAAGGGTAAATAAAAATGATCCCAAGGCTTTGAGCATCAGTGGATAGGAGGGCCTAAAGGAATAAAATCCTGGCCTAAGCGGCTAAACCAAGGTGTCCCTAACCATGTGCTTGTGGCGTGAAGGTGTAAAGTGAAAACTTGAGACTGAGCGGTTAAAGTCAAGGTCCAAAGCAAAAGAAGAGTGTGCTTAAGAACCCTGGACACCTCTAAATGGGGACTTTAGCAAAGTTGAGTCACAAAGTGCTTAGGGCCACGGCCAAGACTCATAAAGCAGCTGTGTTCAAGAATCAACATACTGAACTACGAGAATCAATAACACTATTTGAACTCTGAGTTCCTATAGATGCCAATCATTCTGAACTTCAACAGATAAAGTGACATGCCAAAACTATTCAAGAGGCAAAAAGCTACAAGTCCCGCTCATCTGATTGGAGCTATGTTTCATTGATATTTTGGAATTTATAGTATATTCTCTTCTTTTTATCCTATTTGGTGTTGTGATGAGCGGATAATTTATACGCTTTTTGGCATTGTTTTTAGTATGTTTTTAGTAGAATCTAGTTACCTTTAGGGATGTTTTCATTAGTTTTTATGTTAAATTTACATTTCTGGACTTTACTATGAGTTTGTGTGTTTTTCTGTGATTTCAGGTATTTTCTGGCTAAAATTGAGGGACTTGAGCAAAAATCAGATTCAGAGGTTGAAGAAGGACTGCTGATGCTGTTGGATTCTGACCTCCCTGCACTCAAAATGGATTTTCTGGAGCTACAGAACTCAAAATGGTGCACGTCCAATTGCGTTGGAAAGTCGACATCCAGCGCTTTCCAGAAATATATAATAGTCCATACTTTGGCCGAGTTTAGATGACGCAAAAGGGCGTTGAACGCCAGTTCTACGCTGCAGTCTGGAGTTAAACGCCAGAAACATGTCACAAGCCAGAGTTGAACGCCAGAAATACGTTACAAACTGTCGTTCAACTCCAAGAATGACCTCTCCATGTGTAAACTTCAAGCTCAGCCCAAGCACAAACTATGTGGGCCCCAAAAGTGGATTTATGCATCAATTACTTACTTCTGTAAACCCTAGTAACTAGTTTAGTATAAATAGGACTTTTTACTAGTGTATTTGACATCCTGGATTGTATTTTTGATCCTGTGATCACGTTTTTGGGGCTGGCCATTCGGCCATGCCTGAACCTTCATCACTTATGTATTTTCAACGATAGAGTTTCTACACTCCATAGATTAAGGTGTGGAGCTCTACTGTTCCTCATGAATTAATGCAAAGTACTACTGTTTTTCTATTCAATTCAACTTATCCCGCTTCTAAGATATTCATTCATACTTCAATGTGAATGTGATGAACGTGACAATCATCATCATTCCCCCACGAACGCGTGCCTGACAACTACTTCCGTTCCACCTTAGATTGAATGAGTATCTCTTGGATCTCTTAATCAGAATCTTTGTGGTATAAGCTAGATTGATGGCGGCATTCATGAGAGTCCAGAAAGTCTAAACCTTGTCTGTGGTATTCCAAGTAGGATTCAGGGATTGAATGACTGTGACGAACTTCAAACTCGCGAGTGCTGGGCGTAGTGACAGACGCAAAAGGAGGGTGAATCCTATTCCAGTATGATCGAGAACCTCCAGATGATTAGCCATGCAGTGACAGCGCATCGGACCATTTTCACGGAGAGGATGGGATGCAGCCATTGACAACAGTGACAGCGCATCGGACCATTTTCACAGAGCGGATAATTTATACGCTTTTTGGCATTGTTTTTAGTATATTTTTAGCAGAATCTAGTTACTTTTAGGGATGTTTTCATTAGTTTTCATGTTAAATTCACATTTCTGGACTTTACTATGAGTTTGTGTGTCAATTGTCTGTTAAATCTTTTATTTTGAATATCGACTAATCACTTAATATTTCTGGGTTTTTTGTTTTTTGCGCGATTTAGTAAATTAGTTATAGTAACCGATTCTATAAATCTATGAAGTTATCAATGGAATAATTTATTTTATTATTAATTAAGAATTTCGTATATAGCTAGAACGACCTTCACAAATTGCAAATACTAATTTGTTAAGAATTAACCGAATTGAAGCTATAGCATCATCATTAGCTGGAATCAAAATATCCGCGAGATCGGGGTTTTTCTGTGATTTCAGATATTTTCTGGCAGAAATTGAGGGACTTGAGCAAAAATCAGATTCAGAGGTTGAAGAAGGACTGCTGATGCTGTTGGATTCTGACCTCTCTGCACTCAAAATGGATTTTCTGGAGCTACAGAACTCAAAATGGCGCACTTCCGATTGAGTTGGAAAGTAGACATCCGGGGCTTTCCAGAAATATATAATAGTCCATACTTTGCCCAAGTTTAGACGACGAAAACTGGCGTTCAACGCTGGCTCTCTGCCCAATTCTGGCGTCCAGCGCCAGAAACAAGTTGCAAAGTGGAGTTCAACGCCCAAACTGGCACAAAAGCTGGCGTTCAACTCCAAGAATGACCTCTCCACGTGTAGACTTTAAGCTCAGCCGAAGCACACACCAAGTGGGCCCCGGAAGTGGATTTATGCATCAATTACTTACTTCTGTAAACCCTAGTAGCTAGTTTATTATAAATAGGACCTTTTACTATTGTATTAGAGATCTTTGGAATCATCTTTGGATTATCTTTTGATCTATTGATCACGTTTGGGGGCTGGCCATTCGGCCATGCCTGGACCTTCATTACTTATGTATTTTCAATGGTAGAGTTTCTGCACTCCATAGATTAAGGTGTGGAGCTCTGCTGTTCCTCAAAGATTAATGCAAAGTACTACTGTTTTCTATTCAATTCATCTTATTTTGCTTCTAAGATATTCATTCGCACTTCAACCTGAATGTGATGAACGTGACAATCATCATCATTCCCTATGAACGCGTGCCTGACAACCACTTCCGTTCTACCTTCGACTGAATGAGTATCTCTTAGATCTCTTAATCAGAATCTTTGTGGTATAAGCTAGATTGATGGCGGCATTCATCAGAGTCCGGAAAGTCTAAACCTTGTCTGTGGTATTCCGAGTAGGACTCTGGGATTGAATGACTGTGACGAACTCCAAACTCGCGAGTGCTGGGCGTAGTGACAGACGCAAAAGGATAGTAAATCCTATTCCAGTATGATTGAGAACCTCCAAGATGATTAGTCATGCAGTTACAGCGCATCGGACCATTTTCACAGAGAGGAATAGGATGTAACCAACGACAAGGGTGATGCCTCCAGACGATTAGCCGTGCTGTGACAGAGCATTTGGACCATTTTCCCGAGAGGATTGAAAGTAGCCATTGGCACCGGTGACATCCTTACATAAAGCCAGCCATAGAAAGGAGTAAGATTGAGTGGATGAAGACAACAGGAAAGTGGAGGTTCAGAGGAACGAATGCATCTCCATATGCTTATATGAAATTCTCACCAGTGATTTACATAAGTATTTCTATCCTTCTTTTATTACTAAATTTCGAAAACTACATAACTATTTTATATCCGCCTGACTGAGATTTACAAGGTGACCATAGCTTGCTTCATACCAACAATCTCCGTGGGATTCGACCCAGTGCACTTGCTGGTTAGTTATGCGAAGTTGTGAAGATATGTTTAGACCATGGTTCTGTGCATCCGTTTTTAGTGCCATTGCCAGGGAATCAATTTCGAACAATAATTCACAACCTGAGTAACAATTTCGCATACCAAGTTTTTGGCGCCATTGCTGGGGATTGTTCGAGTATGGACAACTGACGGTTCATCTTGTTGCTCAGATTAGGTAATTTTCTTTTTGTTTTGTCTTCAAAAATTTTTCAAAAATTTTTCAAAAATTTCTCCTTTGTTTTCGAAAAAAAAAAAATCTTAAAATAAAAATGTTTTCAAAAATATATTTTTCTTCAGAATTTTTAAGAATGAATTCTAGTGTTTCATGAAGCATGTTGAAGCCTGGCTGAATGTAAAGCCATACCCAAACTACTTTGGGATTGGTCTTCAACTAATCACCTCAATGGATGTAATTTACATGCTAGAGCTTGGCTGGCTATTAAGCCATGTCTAACCCTCAGATTGGAGCTTTAGATTAAGATTGTAAGATTCTTGGAATTCATATTTAAAATTTTGGAATCCTTATTTTTCTTTTTCAAATGATTTTCGAAAAATATAAAATAAAAATACAAAAAAATTTAAAAAATCATAAAAATAAAAAATCTTTCATGTTTCTTGTTTGAGTCATATGTCATGTTATAAGTTTGGTGTCAATTGCATGTGCATCTTGCATTTTTCGAAAAAAATCATGCATTCATAGTGTTCTTCATGATCTTCAAGTTGTTCTTGGTAAGTCTTCTTGTTTGATCTTTGCATTTGCATGTTTTGTGTCTCTCCTTGTTTTTCATATGCATTCTTGAATTCTTAGTGCCTAAGCATTAAAGATTTCTAAGTTTGGTGTCTTGCATGTTTTCCTTGCATTAAAAATTTTTCAAAAATGTGTTCTTGATGTTCATCATGATCTTCATAGTGTTCTTGGTGTTCATCTTGACATTCATAGCATTCTTGCATGCATTCATTGTTTTGATCCATAACTTTCAGGCATTGCATCATTTTTCTTGTTTTTCTCTCTCATCATAAAAATTCAAAAATAAAAAAATATCTTTCCCTTTTTCTCACTTAAAATTTCGAAAATTAGATTTGACTTTTTAAAAAATTTTTAAAATCTAGTTGTTTTTATGAGTCAAATCAAATTTTCAAATTAAAAAAATCTTATCTTTTTCAAAATCTTTTTCAAAAATCAAATCTTTTTTTCAATTTTTTTAGTTATTTTCGAAAATTTCAAAAATAATTTTCAAAAATCTTTTTCTTAATTTTACATCATATTTTCAAAAATAACATCATCAATTAATATTTTGATTCAAAAATTTCAAGTTTGTTACTTACTTGTTAAGAAAGATTCAAACTTTAAGTTCTAGAATCATATCTTGTGATTTCTTGTGAATCAAGTCATTAATTGAGATTTTAAAAATCAAATCTTTTTCAAAAACTAATTTCTATCATATCTTTTCAAAAATATCTTCTTATCTTACCTTTTTCAAAAAAGTGATTGCAAAATATCTTTTCTAACTTCCTAACTTCTTATCTTTTCAAAATTTGTTTCAACTAACTAACTAACTTTTTGTTTGTTTCTTACCTTTTTCAAAACTACCTAACTAACTCTCTCTCTCTAATTTTCGAAAAAATCTTCCCTCTTTTTCAAAATTTCTTTTTAATTAGACTAATTAATTTTTTTTATTTGAATTTTCGAAAAACTACTAACCTTTTTCAAAAACTATTTTCGAAAATCACTAACTCTTTTTAAAAATAATTTTCGAAAATTCTCTTCCTCTCTCATCTTATTCTATTTATTTATTCATCCACTAACATCTCTTCCTCACATCACTCACCAAATTCGAACCCCGTCTTCTATATGTGTTCGAATTTTTTTTCTTCTTTTCTTCTTCTACTAACAATAAGGAACCTCTTTACTGTGACATAGAGGATTCCTCTTCCTTTCTTTTTCTCCTCTCTTTCTTATGAGCAGGGACAAAGAAAAAGGCATTCTTGTTGAAGCTGATCCAGAACCTGAAAGGACTCTGAAGAGAAAACTAAGAGAAGCTAAATTACAACAATCCAGAGACAACCTTATTAAAAATTTCGAACAAGTAAAGGAGATGGCAGCCGAACCCAACAACAATAATGCAAGGAGAATGCTTGGTGACTTTACTGCACCTAATTCCAATTTACATGGAAGAAGCATCTCCATTCCTGCCATTGGAGCAAACAACTTTGAGCTGAAACCTCAGCTAGTTTCTCTGATGTAGCAGAACTGCAAGTTTCATGGACTTCCATCTGAAGATCCTTTTCAGTTCTTAACTGAATTCTTGCAGATATGTGATACTGTTAAGACTAATGGAGTAGATCCTGAAGTCTACAGGCTCATGCTTTTCCTTTTTGCTGTAAGAGACAGAGCTAGAGTGTGGTTGGACTCTCAACCCAAAGATAGCCTGAACTCTTGGGATAAGCTGGTCACAGCTTTCTTAGCCAAGTTCTTTCCTCCTCAAAAGCTGAGCAAGCTTAGAGTGGATGTTCAAACCTTCAGACAGAAAGAAGGTGAATCCTTCTATGAAGCTTGGGAAAGATACAAGCAGCTGACCAAAAACTGTCCTTCTGACATGCTTTCAGAATGGACCATCCTGAATATATTCTATGATGGTTTATCTGAGCTATCAAAGATGTCATTGGATACTTCTGCAGGTGGATCCATTCACTTAAAGAAAATGCCTGCAGAAGCTCAAGAACTCATTGACATGGTTGCTAATAACCAGTTCATGTACACTTCTGAGAGGAATCCTGTGAGTAATGGGACGCCTATGAAGAAGGGAGTTCTTGAAATTGATACTCTGAATGCCATATTGGCTCAGAACAAAATATTGACTCAGCAAGTCAATATGATTTCTCAGAGTCTGAATGGAATGCAAGCTGCATCCAACAGTACTCAAGAGGCTTCTTATGAAGAAGAAGCTTATGATCCTGAGAACCCTGCAATAGCAGAGGTAAATTACATGGGTGAACCATATGGAAACACCTATAATCCATCATGGAGAAATCATCCAAATCTCTCATGGAAGGATCAAAGGCCTCAACAAGGCTTTAATAATGGTGGAAGAAACAGGTTTAGCAATAGCAAGCCTTTTCCATCATCCACTCAGCAACAGACAGAGAACTCTGAACAAAGTACCTCTAATTTAGCAAACTTAGTCTCTGATCTATCCAAGGCCACTGCAAGTTTCATGAATGAAACAAGGTCTTCCATTAGAAATTTGGAAGCACAAGTGGGCCAGCTGAGTAAAAGGATCACTGAAATCCCTCCTAGTACTCTCCCAAGCAATACAGAAGAGAATCCAAAAGGAGAGTGCAAGGCCATTGACATAAGCACCATGGCCGAACCTGTAAGGGAAGGAGAGGACGTGAATCCCAAGGAGGAAGACCTCCTGGGACGTCCAGCGATCAATAAGGAGCTTCCCTCTGAGGAACCTAAGGAATCTGAGACTCATCTAGAGACCATAGAGATTCCATTGAACCTCCTTATGCCATTCATGAGCTCTGATGAGTATTCCTCTTCTGAAGAGAAAGAGGATGTTACTGAAGAGCAAGCTGCCAAGTTCCTTGGTGCAATCATGAAGCTAAATGCCAAATTATTTGGTATTGAAACTTGGGAAGATGAACCTCCCTTGTTCACCAATGAACTAAGTGATCTGGATCAACTGACATTGCCTCAGAAGAAACAGGATCCTGGAAAGTTCATAATACCTTGTACCATAGGCAACATGATCTTTAAGGCTCTATGTGACCTTGGTTCAGGAATAAACATCATGCCCCTCTCTATAATAGAGAAACTGGGAATCTATGGGGTGCAAGCTGCTAAAATCTCATTAGAGATGGCAGACAATTCAAGAAAATAGGCTTATGGACAAGTAGAGGACGTGTTAGTAAAGGTTGAAGGCCTTTACATCCCTGCTGATTTCATAGTCCTGGATACTGGAAAGGAAGAGGATGAATCCATCATCCTAGGAAGACCTTTCCTAGCCACAGCAAGAGCTGTGATTGATGTGGACAGAGGAGAATTGATCCTTCAATTAAATAAGGACAACCTTGTGTTTACAACTCAAGGATCTCTCTCTGCATCCATGGAGAGGAAGCAGAAAAAGCTTCTCTCAAAGCAGAGTCAACCAAAGCCCCCACAGTCAAACTCTAAGTTTGGTGTTGGGAGGCCACAACCAAACTCTAAGTTTGGTGTCAAACCCCCATATCCAAACTCTAAGTTTGGTGTTGGGAGGTCTCAACAAAGCTCTGCACATCTGTGAGGCTCCATGAGAGCCCACTGTCAAGCTATTGACATTAAAGAAGTGCTTGTTGGGAGGCAACCCAATGTTTATTTATCTAATTTTATTTTTGTTTTTCATGTTTTCTTAGGTTCATGATCATGTGGAGTAACAAAATAAACGAAAAATTTAGAAACAGAATAAAAAAACAGCGGAAGAAAAATCACACCCTGGAGGAAGCACCTGTCTGGCGTTCAACGCCAGAACAGAGCATGGTTCTGGCGCTGAACGCCCAAAATGGGCAGTATCTGGGCGCTGAACGCGCAAAATGGGCAGCATCTGGGCGCTGAACGCCAGAATTGCACCCTGGAGAAGAGTTGGCGCTGAACGCCTAGAACAAGCATGGTTCTGGCGTTCAACGCCAGAAATGGGCAACAAATGGGCGTTGAACGCCCAAAATGGGCACTAACCTGGCGTTGAACGCCCAGAGTTGTGTGCAAGGGCATTTTACATGCCTAATTTGGTGCAAGGTTGTAAATCCTTGAACACCTCAGGATCTGTGGACCCCACAGGATCATCTCACGATCTGTGGACCCCACAGGATCATCTCAGGATCCGTGGAACCCACAGGATCCCCACCTACCTCCACTCACTCTCTTCTCTCTTCTCAATCATCCTCTATTCCCAATAAACACTCTTCCCTATTAACCCTTCACCACTCACATCCACCCACTCTTCCCCATAAACCTACTCAATAAACTCCACCTACCTTCAAAATTCAAATCAATTTCCCACCCAAACCCACCCATATGGCCAAACTTTAACCCCCCCCTCCCTTCCCTATATAAAGCCTTCCATTCTTCCTCATTTTCACACAACACAACCCTCTCTTCTCTTCTTGGCCGAAACACACCTCCCCCCTCTTCTCCATCTTTTCTTCTTCTTCTTCATCTAATTCTTTATTTTCTTGCTTGAGGGCGAGCAATATTCTAAGTTTGGTGTGGTAAAAGCATAAGCTTTTTGCTTTTCCATTACCATTGATGGCACCTAAGACCGGAGAATCCTCTAGAAAAGGGAAAGGGAAGACAAAAACTTCCACCTCCGAGTCATGGGAGATGGAAAGATTCATCTCCAAAGCTCATCAAGACCACTTCTATGATGTTGTGGCCAAGAAGAAGGTGATCCCCGAGGTCCCTTTCAAACTCAAAAGAAATGAGTATCCGGAGATCCGACATGAAATTCAAAGAAGAGGTTGGGAAGTTCTAAATAATCCCATCTAACAAGTCGGCATCCTAATGGTTCAAGAGTTCTATGCCAATGCATGGATCACCAAGAACCATGATCATAGTAAGAACCCGGATCCAAAGAACTATGTTACAATGGTTCGGGGGAAATACTTGGATTTTAGTCCGGAAAATGTGAGGTTGGCGTTTAACTTGCCTATGATGCAAGGAGATGAACGCCCCTACACTAGAAGGGTCAACTTTAATCAAAGGTTGGACCAAGTCTTCATGGACATATGTGTGGAAGGAGCTCAATGGAAGATTGACTCCAAAGGCAAGCCGGTTCAACTAAGAAGATTGGACCTCAAGCCTGTGGCTAGAGGATGGTTGGAGTTCATCCAACGCTCCATCATCCCCACTAGCAACCGATCTGAAGTTACTGTGGATCGGGCCATCATGATCCATAGCATCATGATTGGAGAAGAAGTAGAGGTTCATGAAGTCATCTCCCTTGAACTCTACAAAATAGCCGAAAAGCCCTCTCCTGGGGCAAGGCTAGCTTTTTCTCATCTTATCTGCCATCTATGTTACTCAGCTGGAGCTTCCATAGAAGGAGACATTCACATTGAGGAAGAGAAGCCCATCACTAAGAAAAAGATGGAGCAAGCAAGAGAGCCCATTCATGGAGCTCAAGAGGCGCAGGAAGCTCATCACCATGAGATCCCGGAGATGCCTATTGGGGGCAAATCAACACCTCCCTAGAAGAATTAAGTTCCAACATGGGACAATTAAGGGTGGAACATCAAGAGCACTCCATCATCCTTCATAAAATTAGAGAAGATCAAAAAGCAATGAGGGAGGAGCAACAAAGACAAGGAAGAGAAACGCCAAGAAGGAAACGCCATTGGACATCATTGGTTCCTCAAGAAGGAAACGCCACCATCACTAAGGTGGACTCATTCCTTGTTCTTACTTTCTCTGTTTTTCCTTTTCTCTATGTTAAGTGCTTATCTATGTTTGTGTCTTCATTACATGATCATTAGTAGTTAGTAACTTTGTCTTAAAGTTATGAATGTCCTATGAATCCATCACCTCTCTTAAATGAAAAATGTTTTAAATCAAAAGAACAAGAAGTACATGAGTTTTGATTTTATCCTTGAACTTAGTTTAATTATATTGATGTGGTGACAATGCTTCTTGTTTTCTGAATGTATGCTTGAACAGTGCATATGTCTTTTGAAGTTGTTGTTTAAGAATGTTAAATATGTTGGCTCTTGAAAGAATGATGACTAGGAGACATGTTATTTGATAATCTAAAAAATCATAAAAATGATTCTTGAAGCAAGAAAAAGCAGCAAAGAACAAAGCTTGCAGAAAAAAAAAGGGGCGAAAAAAAAAAATAGAAAGAAAGAGAAAAAGCAAGCAGAAAAAGCCAAAAGCTCTTAAAACCAAGAGGCAAGAGCAAAAAGCCAATAACCCTTAAAACCAAAAGGCAAGGGCAAATAAAAAGGATCCCAAGGCTTTGAGCATCAGTGGATAGGAGGGCCTAAAGGAATAAAATCCTGGTCTAAGCGGCTAAACCGAGCTGTCCCTAACCATGTGCTTGTGGCGTGTAGGTGTCAAGTGAAAACTTGAGACCGAGCGGTTAAAGTCAAGGTCCAAAGCAAAAAAAGAGTGTGCTTAAGAACCCTGGACACCTCTAATTGGGGACTTTAGCAAAGCTGAGTCACAATCTGAAAAGGTTCACCCAATTATGTGTCTGTGGCATTTATGTATCCGGTGGTAATACTGGAAAACAAAGTGCTTAGGGCCACGGCCAAGACTCATAAAATAGCTGTGTTCAAGAATCATCATACTGAACTAGGAGAGTCAATAACACTATCTAAACTCTGAGTTCCTATAGAAGCCAATCATTCTAAACTTCAATGGATAAAGTGAGATGCCAAAACTATTCAAGAGACAAAAAGCTATAAGTCCCGCTCATTTGATTGGAGCTATGTTTCATTGATAGTTTGGAATTTATAGTATATTCTCTTCTTTTTATCCTATTTGATTTTCAGTTGCTTGGGGACAAGCAACAATTTAAGTTTGGTGTTGTGATGAGCGGATAATTTATACGCTTTTTGGCATTATTTTTAGTATGTTTTTAGAAGAATCTAGTTACTTTTAGGGATGTTTTCATTAGTTTTCATGTTAAATTCACATTTCTGGACTTTAATATGATTTTGTGTGTTTTTGTGATTTCAGGTATTTTCTGGCTAAAATTGAGGGACTTGAGCAAAAATCAGATTCAGAGGTTGAAGAAGGACTGCTGATGCTGTTGGATTCTGACCTCCCTACACTCAAAATGTTTTTTCTGGAGCTACAGAACTCAAAATGGCGCGCTTCCAATTGTGTTAGAAATTAGACATCTAGGGATTTCCAGAAATATATAATAGTCCATACTTTGCCCAAGTTTAGACGACGCAAACTGGCGTTCAACGCCAGCTCTCTGCCCAATTCTGGCGTCCAGCGTCAGAAACAAGTTGCAAAGTGGAGTTCAACGCCCAAACTGGCACAAAAGCTGGCGTTCAACTCCAAGAATGACCTCTCCACGTGTAGACTTTAAGCTCAGCCCAAGCACACACCAGTGGGCCCCGGAAGTGGATTTATGCATCAATTACTTACTTCTGTAAACCCTAGTAGCTAGTTTATTATAAATAGGACCTTTTACTATTGTATTAGAGATCTTTGGAATCATCTTTGGATTATCTTTTGATCTATTGATCACGTTTGGGGGCTGGCCATTCGGCCATGCCTGGACCTTCATTACTTATGTATTTTCAACGGTAGAGTTTCTGCACTCCATAGATTAAGGTGTGGAGCTCTGCTGTTCCTCAAAGATTAATGCAAAGTACTACTGTTTTCTATTCAATCATCTTATTTCGCTTCTAAGATATTCATTCGCACTTCAACCTGAATGTGATGAACGTGACAATCATCATCATTCCCTATGAACGCGTGCCTGACAACCACTTCCGTTCTACCTTCGACTGAATGAGTATCTCTTAGATCTCTTAATCAGAATCTTTGTGGTATAAGCTAGATTGATGGTGGCATTCATGAGAGTTCGGAAAGTCTAAACCTTGTCTGTGGTATTCCGAGTAGGACTCTGGGATTGAATGACTGTGACGAACTCCAAACTCGCGAGTGGGTGTAGTGACAGACGCAAAAGGATAGTAAATCCTATTCCAGTATGATCGAGAACCTCCAAGATGATTAGCCATGCAGTGACAGCGCATCGGACCATTTTCACAGAGAGGAATAGAATGCAACCAACAACAAGGGTGATGCCTCCAGACGATTAGCCGTGCTGTGACAGAGCATTTGGACCAATTTCCCGAGAGGATTGAAAGTAGCCATTGGCACCGGTGACATCCTTACATAAAGCCAGCCATAGAAAGGAGTAAGATTGATTGGATGAAGACAGCAGGAAAGCGGAGGTTCAGAGGAACGAATGCATCTCCATACGCTTAGATGAAATTCTCACCAGTGATTTACATAAGTAATTCTATCCTTCTTTTATTACTAAATTTCGAAAACTACATAACTATTTTATATCCGCCTGACTGAGATTTACAAGGTGACCATAGCTTGCTTCATACCAACAATCTCCGTGGGATTCGACCCTTACTCAGGTAAGGTATTACTTGGACGACCCAGTGCACTTGCTGGTTAGTTATGCGAAGTTGTGAAGATATGTTTAGACCATGGTTCTGTGCATCCGTTTTTGGTGCCATCGCCAGGGAATAAATTTCGAACAATAATTCACAACCTGAGTAACAATTTCGCATACCAGTGATATACTGAAAATGTTTTCTGAAAACCACTGTATCTTTGTTTTATATTGAAATTGTTGAGACGCTATGCACCCGGCAGGTATGGTGGTTGCATTCTGCTTGTCGAGGTAGCAGCAGCGTAAGGGCAATGGTTTGTCCCGCTTGCATTGAGATGTGAGGTCCGTGGCAATAGTATGCCACTAACATCGCTTCGGATCACTAGAGTGTGCAGGCACAAAATCCTGGATGGTGCTCCGAGCACCATATCTCGGGGGTTCCCAATTATGATTCCCACTAACATCTATTTGTATGCTTTGCCGACTTGAAATTGCTTGCCTAATTGTATAATATGCCTAATTTCTTATTTGAATTACTTGATATACATGCCTATACTTGTGTTTTACTTGCATTGTAATTAATTGTGTTTTCTACTGGGATTGAGGAGGCTCGGAAGGCGGTGGCATGGTATCGCATGGAGGATAGGTTGGTGAAGGCTGTGGGACAGCGGAGAACTGTTAGATTAGAAATCCCCTAAGATAGATTACCCCTTTTATTATGTTATGGTTTTAAGTTATGCTTTATAGTTTTAGTTATGCTTTAAGATGAATATTGTGATGGATATGAAATTCTAGGATTGCCTCAGGTGTCCCGGAGTCTAATATCTTACATTACTGGGCTATGTTACCATACTGAGAACCTCTGGTTCTCATACCATATTCTGTTGTTATTTTTTAGATGAAGGTCGCAACCCACCCCGGTGAGTTGTTTCGATGGTGACAGAGTGGAGGATCCTGGATATACTTGGAGTCTTTTTTATTATTTTGCTTAAATCTCTCATCTTTTGTATTTAATTTTGCCTAGAGGCTTGCCTTGAGAGAAAAACTTGTATAAGCTGTTTTTTTTAAACTTCAGATTTCTATATGGTCTGTATATAGCTAGCCGGCTTAAACTCCACGAGCTGTGGCTAGATCTTCATACTATTCTACTCTTATATCTTGTTATATTATATATATATCTTGTGCGTTAAGTTTGTAGCTTCATGAGTATGTTTTGTGCTTTTCAAATCCTGTTTTGAGCTGTATCCTTCATTGGGCCTCTAGACTATATTAATTATTTCTATATATTATATGTATGAGCTTAGAATTGTCGTAACCTTTGATTAACCTTTGCTTTACGATGCGAGGTAAGGCTTAGGGTAATTAGGGTGTTACACCAAACTTGAGAAACTCTAAGTTAGGTGCCACCTAGGTAGTGAACACTTGAAGCCTTTCTCTTGTCCTACCTATATAGCATGCAATTGATGTGTGGAGTTTGTCTTGGCGCCTATATTTGAAAATTCCAAGTTAGGCGCCACCCTTGCCGAATTGCTGGAGAAGAAGTGTAGACTATTATACATCGTTAGAAAGTTCTAGAAGTTAACTTTCTAATGCCACTAGAATAACATCAATTGGACCTCTGCAGCTCGAGTTATTCATGTTAGAGTACAGGGAGGTCAGGGTTGACAGCATCATTCGCTTTCTTCTCTTTTTCAACAGAAACTCCATCAAATCCATCTGAATGCCACCTTAAATAAACAGAATTATACAAAAGTCAAAGTAGCATCCATAGTAGCTAAAAGATATTTAATTCCTGATTAAACTCAACAATTTGATTGCAAATACACTAGGTAAAGATAGAAAAGATGCTCACGTATCAAAACACCAAGCTTGAATTGTTGCTTGTCCTTAAGCAACCAAAACTAATACAGACTTAAGATGTGAATTTGCATGTGAAGTGAGAGTTCAATTAAACTCATGTCTCTAATCTTTTGAACTTCAGTTTAATCCTTGAACACAGCAAATTTCCTTCAATTCTCTTTTCTTTGGTGCTTTGCACCCTGAGCCTAGCGGTGACTTTAAATGTTTTGTCTCAAGCTTCACTTGACACAAAAACACCACAAGCACTTAATTGGGGAACTCTCTTTAAGTTCTGATTTTTTTTGCAGTTACTCCCAAATAGTGGTGTTCAAAGCCTTTGGCATACTCTGTTAAATGCACTTGATCCTGACTCTTAGTGCTCTGTCTCAAGGGTTACTTGACACATTTACACCACAAGCATGTGACTAGGAAAACAGCTCTTCAAGATTTTAATCATGTCTGACCTCCCTAGTCATTGATGCTCAGTGCCTTGGACATTACTTTTATTTTTCTTTTGCTGTTTCTTTTGCTTCAAGGATTAAGCTTTTGTTTACTTCAGAGAATTCATAACAGTTCTCTAAATTCCTATTCCTTATACATCAACATCCTTTGATTCAAATTCAAATATGCATAGTTCATGTCATGCATTCAGAATCACAAAGAATACCACCACATTTAAGTAAATAAGACTACTTCTTTATATAAACTCTATTTCTCATGGAATACATATTTTTCTTTTTCTTGTTCTTTTGAATTCAAGCTCAGTGAGCAATACATGAGACACTTTTCAGAATTAAAAGCAAATAACAGAATTAAAATAGCAAATAAAACTAGAACATAGGAATTGAAATAACAAAGGATCATGCAGAAACTAAGACAAAATAGCAGAAAACAAGAACATAACATAGTAATGGCAAAATAATATAGGAAGTGAATTGATGAATCCAATTCACACTCCCATTCAAAAAATGGTGAATTAGTTCTTTTGGCAAGCACACCAAAATTATCGTCAAGTAATAACCCACAGTGGAGTGGGATCGTATCCACAGAGATTGGCAAATTTGAGCAGTTTTAATCAATTGATGAATTAGTCAAGCGAAACAGATAGATTGTGATTTGCAGAATTATAAATGGCAGAATTGTAAATGACTAAAATGTAAAGGAAAGCAATAAAGTGCAGAAATGGAAATAACAGAATGTAAAGTGCAAAATCATAAATGACTTGAATGTAAATGGGAATGGGGAATTGCAGAATGTAAAAATAAGCTATAAAGATTATATCCTCTTCAATCATGCAACTCATTGACCTCTTGGCAATCATGATTGATTGAGCCCCAATCCTTTGGTGACTCAATCTCTCAGATCTTGATCAATAGGCAATTCCTTGGTCTAATTGTTCATGAAGAGAGATATGCTTGGTCCCTGATTATACCACACATTATCATAGGTCCAAGTAGAGGGAGAATTATATGTCACCATATCCAAACACCAAAACCCAGATCCTACTCAAATGTGAGAAGGGATTTCAAGCATGGTTTCATGTTTCCTTTCCCAAGGTTCCCATGAAACCCATTTTCCACTCAATCTCTTTCCCAAGATAATTGATGAATGTAAATATTCTTATGCCGGTTAGAAACTAATGATGAATCCGATCATGAGTATAGTCTAACCAACACACAAATACCACATCAAACAATTCTAAAATCTATGACCGAGAGTATTGATCCCGGGTCATTATCCCTAGGAATTGCTTTAGAATGTGCATTATTGATTAGGAAAGCTTTTATGGTTTTGAGAATTGGTGCAAGAATTCAAACTAGCAAGGCAATAAACAATTAATTAGAATAAAAGCCTTGGCCAAGGGTAACCATTGGAAGTTCCATCATTACAGTTTCCTTCAATTATGATAAGAGTTGATTGTTGCTTCACTTAGTTAACCCCCTAACAATGGAGGAAATTCAAGTGAGATTAACTAACTTGAGTCACAAGTCCTAGTTTCACCCTAGGGAAGTCTAGCTTTAGTGCACTCCAAGTCAATTAGCAATTCTCAATTCATAATCTTCAATTGATATCAACTACTCAAGTGTCTCCAATAACTCAACCCCTAAGCCAAGTAAGAGAAATCTACTCCATAGCTAAGGTTGTCATTATCACAAACAATTGGTAGGCAATTATAGAATACATGATGCAATTGAGAGAAGAGAATTGAATCAAAGCTATCAAATCCAAATAATCATCAACAATCATACAATTGAATAAAACCTCAATTCATTAATCCAATTTCAAAGTAACAAAATGAACCAAATCTAGATCTAAGGAATTGAATCAAAAGAACATCAATTAAGAGTAGAAGAAGAGTAGATCTACACTTGTAGCAAAATAAAGAGTCAATTATCAATGGATCTCACCAAGAATTCCAAGAAAACTTGCAATGGAGGATGAAAACCTAGAGAGAAGTTAGAGCCTCTCTCTCTAGAAGTAAAATGTAACTAACTTCCTAAAATATCTAGAATTATGACTAACTATCCTAACACTCCTAATCCTTGGTCTTCTTAAGCTTTTCCCTCCAAAATCTGCTCCAAAACAGGGCCTGGGAACCCCCTGAAATCGCTGGGCACGTGTTTCATTTAAAAAATTATGTGCGCACATCGACGCGTACGCGCACTGCACGCGTATGCATCCTTGGGCTCTTTTGTGACCTACGCGCAGGCGTACGGTGCGCGCGAGCGTCATAAGGGATATGGCCCAGCCATATAGGCGCGCCGGCTCCTCGCTCGACTCCACTGCGCTGGCTCTGGATGAACGCATCCACGCATACGCGCACGGTGCGCGTGCGCGTGCGCGTGCATGTGCAAATTCAATTCTATGATTTTGTTTTATGCTCCTTCCATTCATGCATGCTTCCTTCATTCCTCTTAGCCATTTTTGCCCTGTAACTTCTGAAATCACTCAACAAACATATCAAGGAATCTAATGGTAATTGAGGAGGATTACAATTTATCAATTTTGATGCAAAAGAAACACATTTTCATCTATGAGGAAAAAATGGGAAGGAGACACAAAATCATGCAGTTTTATATGAATAAGTGTGGAAAATCATTGATAAAATCCTTAGATTCTATGCATGATAAACCCTAAAAACGGGGTTTATCAGCGTGCCATGCCCATAATCTTGCCTTGGTTCCAGTAGCTGGTGTGCCACGCCCAGTAATCAAGTGGCACGCCATAGTGAGATTCTTGGGTTGGCGTGCCATGCCTTCGACATCAAGTGGCACGCCCAGCCCTTGCTTTGGCTTCTTTGTGCATTGGCGTTCCACGCCTGGTTGCTCAAGTGGAACGCCAAAGTGAGGTTGAGAGCTTGGCGTGCCACGCCTTTGACCTCAAGTGGCACGCCCAGTCTTCAATTGCCTTCAGCCTCTTCTCTGAATTTTTGTATCAGCGTGCCATGCCATGCTATTCAAGTGGCACGCCCATACATTTGTGGACTCTTCAAGCTTGGCATGCCATGCCTGGATCCTCAAGTGGCACGCTTAAGTGACTTTTTGAAGTTGGCGTGCCACGCGTTTGATACCAAGTGGCACGCCATAGTGAAGGTTCCTCCTGGAGTGATGAGTTAGCGTGCCACGCCCCTTGGCTCAAGTGGCACGCCTACAGTAGATGATGGTTTAGGCGTGCCACGCCTAGCCTAGCGTGCCACACCCCTTTAGTGTCCTCCATTGTTGCTCTTTGGAACTTTGTACTAGCGTGCCACGCCCAGTCCCTAGCGTGCCACGCCCTTGTCAATGCTTGAGAATTCTCCTCTGGAATTTAGTACTGGCGTGGCACACCCAGCTCCTGGCGTGCCACGCTAGTGAATTTTTGTGGCATTTGTTCCAAGTGGCACGCCAGTTTCACACACCCAGCTTCTTTGTTGCTTTCTTCCCATTTTTGATGTCTTTTTCACCTGAAATTCAGCACAACTCATCTCAAAGTAGTGTATCATAATACTCATCAAATAATTCATGAACTGTACTGATCAAATGAGATTTATGCTCTTTTATGATCCTCTTTATGCAAGAAAGAAGGGTAAATGATGCAAGTCATCAGCAACTCTTTGCAATACACAAAGCACCTTGGTTTGCCAACATTGCAAATTACATGGCTATAAGGTTCATCCCCAAGGAATACAGTAAATAGCAAGTTCAAAAACTCATACATGATGCTAAGTACTACTTGTGGGATGAACCATATCTTTTCAAAAGATGCTAGGATGTTGAAACACCCCTAAGAATTTACTTGCCCAGGCCTCTTCTTGACACATCTTCACCACAAGCATCTACTAGGATCCTTAACTCTCCTCTTTTTTTTTTGAGCTTTTTAATGTTTCTTTCCCATCCAAGTAGTTGATGCTCAGAGCCTTGGGTCTTTATTGCTTACTACTTCTTGGTTCTATGGATATTCAAGGAACACCCTTTAACCTTTTCTTGTTATACCTTCTAAGACTAGTTGCTTTCCATGGCCTATTTTCTTTTTAGTTCATTCAAGGTTCTACACTTAGTTTCTTATTCCTTAGTTTGTTGGATGATCTATCTTTGGCCTTGGTTTCTCTTACTTTCTGTTTTTGCACAACTCACAGTAACTCTTATGGAGATAAACTCTACTTTGTTTATGTTGAAGAAGGCTTGAAATACATTGCATTTTCTTTCTTGTAATCTAAAGGACTCATAAAGACTTCAAACATGAAATAAAACTGAGCAGAAAACATAAACTACCTAGCATGACTATTTATTTTGACAGAAAGTAAATCAACAAAAACTTAAACATGATTTTAGAAATTAGAGAGTGTCAAACATGGGACTCAACAACCTTGAGCAACTTCATCTTCAGTTCATTGGCCCCTTTCCTTTGTCCTTCTTCTTGGAAGGGGAGGATCAACCTTCATCTTGCTTGGAGGAACCTTCTTGTGCCTTGGCATCCTTGGGCTTCCTGAATCCTAGCCTCCTCATATAATTCCTTTCATCCTCCATATGTTTGGCTAGAATTTCCTCTTGTCCTGCACTCAGCTCCTCCATTCCTTGCATGAAGGTTGGGTATCTTGGGTTTAGAGCGGCCACGTCATTACACAAGTGATTCAGCTTCGCTTGTGTATTGATGTCATACTGCCTCCTGGATATGGTTCTGCCATCATAGAGATTTCTGAATTCAGCTAGGTCCCCCTGTTGCCATTTGCCTTGCTCTACTATTTTATCCAGTGCACTTTGCACCTCTCCCCAGTCAATCTGGTCCTGCTACTCCTTGAGGTTCTCAAAACCCCCTTGGAGTTGTTGTATATTTTGGTTCACTTGGTTCCATTGTTGTTGCTGAGTCTCTTTGAGTTGATTGACATCTTCTCTTAGGTGGTGTAGGTCTCCCATCATTTGGTGTACATCTCCTTGCAGTTGTTCCCAGTTGAATCCTTCAGGGAATTGTTGGTATCGGTAGTGTGGTGGTGGTTGAAGTGCTAGAAAGTGAGGTTGCTCTTCTGCCTCTTCCTCTTCTTGTTGTTGTTGTGGTCCATGAGCATGAGTTCTTTGTTCTCTGGCCCTTTGAAGTGGGTTAACAGCCACCACTTTGGCCATCTTCTTGGCAGTTATGAATTTGTCTTGCTTCACCATCACCTCATCAATGATCTTTTCAACTCCAGCTTCATTACATAACCTCTGTATGATACTGAGGAATGCCACCTTGTGTTGTCACTAGTGCTTTTCAGCACCTTGTTAATATTGTTGGCAATCATCTCCCCAACATTGACATTCTCACCTTTCATGATGCTGTATATAAGCACATCTCTCTCCTTGGTCACCCCTGAAGTGTTGGATATGGGGATTAGAGACCTCTTTACAAATTTCAGCCACCCTCTAGCTTGGGGGCTCAGATCCTTTCTTCTTAATTGGTTGGGTATCCCATCCTTGTCCTTGATCCATTGAACATTCAGCACGCAAATCTCGTTCTGGATTTCATCAAATCCAGGGTCTTGTTGCTTCATTCTTTCTTCATAGCTCCGGGTGGAGCTTGTCCTCTTCATCATTAGCATCCTCTCTATGCTGGAGGGACTATAGTGAATGGACTTCCCCCTCAGATAGCTAATGTAGCCATAGTGTTGTCCTGGTTGAGGCACAGCGTTAGCATAAAACTCCCTCACCAAGCTCTCTACTACCTTCCTTGGTGGGTTACATAGGAGTGACCAGCCCCTACTGTTGATCTCAATGTTGATTTCAGGATGCTCATTCCTCCCTAATTGGAACCCAACTTCTGGAATGATCTCCCTCTCACTCACCCAACCATAAAATTGATTATGGTTAAATGCGGAGAGAAACTTGTATTCATTGAAGGAGCTTGAGGATCCAGAGGTTGGTTTCTTGGTTTTTCTTTTCTTTGAGACTGAGCTTTTTGGTGGTACCATTAGGTTGAGAGAGTGTGTTTGAAGTTGTAAAAAAAATATGGGGAGAGGGAGAGGTTGCAAGAGAGGCAAGCAAAATAAGGTTTTGCTCCAACACCAAACTTAGGACTTGATTATCCCAATTAAGAGAAAAGGCAAAGAAGTAGGGGATGAGAGGTAGTAGAAGACAAAAAGAGAAAGGGAGAAGAAGGGTGTATGGATTCTCTTCGTGTGTGATAAGGGGTTTAGAGTGGGAGAAGAGTTGGGAGTGTGAGGCTTTTATAAGGTGTGAGGGGTGTGATTTGAATGGTGCAAAATGAAAAGGGTTAAATGTTTTCCCACTTGGGGAGTGGCGCCTAGCATGGGAAGAGGTGCCAACTCTTATCTCACTGTGCCTTCTGCATGTGTTGAGTTCCAAAGTGTAAGTACACTTTGACTTCCTTGTTTTGTGAGTTATTCACCATGTGGGTCCCATCTTTTCTCCTGAAATTGAAACTGAAACCCATTAGTAATGACAAAAGAATCCTTCACTTTCCTTCTTATCATGAGTAATTCGGATTGCAACTGATGGGTGTCCCTTGGGACACCAAACTTAATCTTTTAGCATCTTAATAAATTGGTTCCATCATTGTGTATTTAATGTGTTCATAAGGATGAAATAACTCCAATCTTTTCATTTTCTTTTGATTCCAACCTCCTCTGAACACATTAAACCACGTTCATGCTCTTGCCCAAAACATTAAGTGCTTTCAAATTGGGTAAACTTGGGCTTGCTAGGTGATCCTTGGTGGTGGCCACACCAAACTTAATCTTTGGGCTTACTCTTCAAAATTAAGCTATTAGAATGGTTGTAAGCCTAGATTAAGTAGGTGAGTGGCCACACCAAACTTAGCATTTTAGCTAGTTCTCAACCCATTTACTCATCATTAGTAATGCATTCATCAAGTTGCAATTCGAGAATAAAAAGAAATAAAAGAGTATAAGAGTGTTCTAACTACCAAAACTAGTATTAAACTTCCTAACCTACTATTACAATATAATTCTAATTGGTAATGTAACACAAATGTGAGACTGAAACTTAAACTATCTAAAGCAATGAATTTTAAACTACTTATAAGAAAAGCAATAAATCAAAAAGGATAAAGTGTTGGGGTGCCTCCCAACTAGCGCTTCTTTATTGTCACTAGCTTGACATTCTTCCATCTTTAGTTGAGCTTGTAGCTCACTCTCTGCTCCTCTAAGGAGACTCCCAAGTAGTGTTTGAGTTTATGGCCATTGACAGTAAAAGTTCTCTGAGTCTTGTCCTCCATGAGCTCTACATGACCATAGGGAAACACCTTGAGTATGGTGAATGGTCCTGACCACCGAGACTTAAGTTTCCCAGGGAAGAACTTGAGTCTTGAGTTGTACAGCAGCACTTTTTGTCCTTCAGTGAACTCCCTTCTTGCTATCTTTTGATCATGCCACCTTTTTGTGTTTTTTTGTAGATTTTTGCATTCTCATATGCTTGATTTCTAAATTCCTCCAGCTCATTGAGTTGCATCAATCTTCTTTCTCCAGTAGCTTGCTCATCATAGTTTAGCATTTTTAGAGCCCAAAAAGCTCTATGCTCAAGTTCAACTGGTAAGTGACAAGCCTTGCCATATACCAGTTGGTATGGAGACATTCCAACGGGTGTCTTGTAGGCTGTCCTGTAGGCCCATAATGCATCATCCAGCTTCTTAGACCAATCCTTTCTTGAGCTTTCAACAGTTTTTTCAAGGATTCGTTTTAGCTCTTTGTTGGAAATTTTAGCTTGCCCGTTGGTCTGTGGGTGATATAGAGTTGCCACCTTGTGCTTGACTCCATACCTGAGAAGGAGTGTCTCAAGTTGTTTGTTGCAGAAGTGTGTCCCTCCATCACTGATTAGAGCTCTAGGAACTCCAAATCTGCTGAAAATGTTCCTTCTCAAGAAGCTTATTACAACTTTGTTGTCATTTGTTGCAGTGGCTATGGCTTCTACCCATCTTGAGATATAATCCACAGCCACCAATATGTAACTATTTGAGTAGGAGGTTGGGAAGGCTCCCATAAAATCAATCACCATACATCAAATAGTTCTAGCTCTAATATGAATTGCTGTGGCATCTCATTTCTCTTGGTTACATTACCAGTTCTTTGGCACTCATCTTGACACCAATTCCTTGGCATCTTTGAACATTGTTGGCCAGTAAAATCTGGATTGAAGCACTTTTGCTTCTGTTCTTTCTCCATTGAAGGGGCCTCCATATGCGAATCCATGGCACTGCCACAACACTTTCTGACCTTCTTCATGGGAGATACACCTTCTCAAGATTCCGTCAGCACACTTTTTGAACAAATAGGGGTCATCCTAGATGTAGTGTTTGGCATCCTTGACTAGCTTTCTTCTCATGTGTTTGTTGATGTTGGTTGGTAATTCCCCAATGGCCTTGAAGTTAGCTATGTCTGCAAACCAAGGGGCTACTCAAATCATCATCAATTGCTCATCAGGGAAGCTTTCATTTACTGCAACTTGGTGTGTCTCTTCTTCTTCTTGTGGAATCCTTGAGAGATGGTCAGCTACTTTGTTCTGTGCTCTGCTCCTCTCTTTAATTTCAATGTCAAATTCTTGGAGCAGCAGAATCCATCTTATTAATCTGGGCTTAGATTCTTGTTTGGTAAGCAAGTATTTGAGTGCTGCATGATCAGTGAATATAATTACTTTAGAGCGAATAAGATATGATCTAAACTTATCAAAAGCAAAGACAATGGCTAAAAGTTCTTTCTCCGTGGTGGTGTAGTTCCTTTGATTCCCATTAAGGACCTTGCTAGTATAGTAAATAACATGTACTAGCTTGTCTTTCCTCTGTCCTAAAACAGCACCAACAGCAAAATCAGATGCATCACACATTAATTCAAAGGGAAGATCCCAGCTTGGTGCTATAATAGGTGCAGAGGAGAGTCTCTTCTTAAGCTCATCAAAGGCTACCATGCACTCTTTATCAAAAACAAAGGGAGTGTTTGAGACAAGTAGGTTGCTAAGGGGTTTTGTAATTTTTGAAAAATCTTTGATAAACCTCCTATAGAACCCAGCGTGTCCCAAAAAACTTCTGATTGCCTTGACATTGCATGGTGGAGGTAATTTCTCAATTACTTCCACCTTTGCCTTGTCTACTTCTATGCCATTTTTTGAAATCTTGTGACCAAGAACCACCCCTTCAGTTACCATAAAATGGCACTTCTCCCAGTTCAAAACCAGGTTGGTTTCTTGGCACCTTTTTAGAACAAGAGCAAGATGGCATAGGTAATCAAAATATGAGTTTCCAAACACAGAAAAGTCGTTCATGAATACTTCTATGAATTTCTCAACCATGTCCGAAAAAATGGAGAGCATGCACCTTTGGAATGTTGCAGGTGCATTGCGCAATCCAAAGGGCATTCTCGTATAAGCAAAAACACCATATGGACAAGTAAATGAAGTTTTTTTTCTGATCCTTGGGGTCTACAATAATTTGATTGTAGCCTGAATACCCATCCAGGAAGTAATAATACTCATGTCCTGCCAATCTTTCCAGCATCTGGTCCATGAAGTGTAAGGGAAAGTGGTCTTTCCGGGTGGCTTCATTGAGTTTCTGGTAGTTAATGCACATACGCCATCCGGTCACTGTCCTTGTGGGTATCAGTTCATTCTTCTCATTTGACACAACAGTGATCCTTCCCTTCTTTGGGACTACTTGTACCGAGCTTACCCAAGGGCTGTCTGAGATGGAGTAGATCACCCCTGCTTGCCACAATTTCAATACTTCTTTTTGAACCACTTCATTCATGGTTGGGTTCAGCCTCCTTTGTTGTTGCCTTGAAGGTTTGATATCTTCTTCAAGTAGGATTTTGTGCATGCACATTGAAGGACTGATCCCCTTTAAATCTGCAAGTGTCCAGCGTATGGCATCCTTGTGTTGTCTCAGCACTTGGATAAGCTCCTCTTCTTGCTCTTCACTCAGACTTGAATTTATGATTACTGGGTAAGTATTGTTGGCACCCAAATATGCATATTTCAAGCTGGGTGGTAAGGTTTTCAATTCCAATTTTGGTGCCTCTGCTTCTTTGTTATCTGTAGTGGATGGTATGGTTGGATTCTTCATGGTTCCTTGTGGTAGTTCTCCATTTGATGCTTGTTCCAGCTCAATTGTTCCTTCGTATTGTTCTTCTTCCAAGACTCCTTGAACTATCTATTCCATGTTGTCTACCATCATGCATTCTCCTATGGATTCTTTGGGGTAACTCATTGCTTTAAAGATGTTGAAGACCATCTTCTCTTCATGCAATCTCAAGACTAGTTCCCCTTTTTGCACATCAATGATGGATCCAGTAGTAGCTAGGAATGGCCTTCCTAGGATGATTGATGTGTTGGCTTCTTCTTCCATGTCCAGCACAACAAAATCAGCTGGGAAAATGAATTCTCCCACTTTTACTAACAAGTCTTCCACTACCCCATGTGGAAACTTAAATGTTCTGTCAGCCAGTTGGAGTGCCATTCTTGTTGGCTTGGCTTCCTCAATCTTCATCCTTCTCATCATGGTTAAGGACATGAGATTTATACTAGCTCCCAAGTCACACAAAGCTTTCTCAATAGTGATGTCCCTTATGATGCAGGGGATTTGGAAACTACCTAGGTCCTTCATCTTCTGAGGTAGCTTCTTTTCTATGATAGCGCTGCATTCCTCAGTTAGTACTATGTCTCCTTTGCCTCCCAGTTCCTTTTTCTTGTTATAAGCTCTTTCAAAAACTTGGCATAGAGTGGCATTTGTTCCAATGCCTCAGCAAATGGTATGTTGATTTGGAGCTTCTTGAAGATCTCTATGAACTTATAGAATTGTCCATCCTTCCTATCTTTTCCCAGTCTTTGTGGGTATGGTGCCTTTGGCACATATGGCTTCAGGACTAGTTTTGGTGAAGCTGGAGCAGGGGTCTCTTCTTCATTCTTGTTCCCATGCTTGTCTGCAACTTCTTTTTCGTGGTTGTCTTTGCTTGGAGTTCCTTCCTCCATAACTTTTCCACTCCTTAGTGTAATGGCCTTGCATTCCCCTCTTGGATTGGCCATGGTATCACTAGGAAATATGTGTGTGGGCAGCGGGATTTGCTTGGATAAGATTCCCACTTGTGCTTCCAACTTTGAGATTGCTGCGCCTTGATTTTTCAGATTTGACCTGTATTCTTCTTGATTGGCGTCTATCCTTCTTTCAGTCTGTGCTTGTCTCTCTATAAGGGTGGAGACTGCTCCTATAATCTGAGATAACAATTGTGCTATTGCAGCCTCCATCCTCTCAAAGTTGCTCTTGATTTCACATGGTTACATAATTAAGGGTGATGTGTCTTGATGGGGGTTGTTGTGTATTGGTTGGTTGGTATGGTATGATGTGTTTTGTGAGTTATGGTAGGGTCTATGATTGCCTATTTGATGGTTGGGGTTGTGAGTGGAGTGTTGATTTGATGGATAAGGTTTGTTGTGGTCCTGGTTGTGGCCTTGCTAGTTTCCCCACCCAAAATTTGGGTGGTTCTTCCAACCTAGGTTGTATCTCTTAGAGTTTGGATCATATGATGGCTTGGATGAATTGTTCACATAATTAGCTTATTGCCAGTCACCTTCAGGTTCTGATGCGTTTCCTTCTTGTTGAAGGTTTTGATCTTGTATAGCTGAGACTTGATTAGCCTCCATCCTCTTGGTTAAGACTGCTATTTGTGCTGCAATTGCCTTGTTTTGAGCTAACAAAGCATCTACAGAGTTGAGTTTTAGCACTCCTTTCTTCTAAGTTCTTTCTGAAGCATAGAAATACTCATTTTCAACTACAATCTCGATGACATCTATGGCTTCTTCAATAGTTTTCTTCTTGTTGATTGAGCCTCCCGAAGAATGATTCACAGCCTTCTTTGATTCATAGGATAGCCCTTCATAGAAGATGTGTAGTTGTACCCACTCATTGAACATTTCTGGTGGGCATCTTCTTGTCAGATCTTTGAATCTCTCCTAGGCCTCATAGAGTGTTTCTCCATCTTGTAGTCTGAAAATTTGCACCTCAGGTCTTAGCCTGTTGATTCTTTGGGGAGGGTAAAATCTTGCAAGGAATCTGCTTACAACATCCTCCCATGTGGTTAGGCTCTCCTTGGAAAATGATTCCAGCCACTTTGCTGCCTTATCTCTGAGTGAGAAAGGAAACAAGAGTAGCTTGTAGATGTCAGGGTGTACCCCATTGGACTTTACAGTATCACATATCCTCAGGAATGTGTTGAGATGCTGATTAGGGTCTTCTTAAGAACTTCCTCTATATGAACAATTATTCTGGACAAGTGTGATGAGCTGAGGCTTCAACTTAAAATTATTAGCATGAATTGTTGGCTTTAAGATGCTGTTGCCACAATTTCCTGGATTTGGATTGATGTAGGAGCCTAAGACTCTCCTTTCTTGTCCAACATGATTTCCAGCATCTCCTCCAATATTGTCCTGTACTTCATCATCCATGGTGATTTGCGGATCTTCCTCCACTAGTTCCTCTCCAACTATGCCTTTGCCTCTTGCTTCCCTCCTTAATCTAAGGAAGGTCCTTTCAATTTCACTATCGAAGGGAGATGAAGTCTCCCCTCTTCTACCTGTCATACACTTGACAAATAACCAGCAGAGATCAAGTGAAGTAAGAAAAATCTTGTTGATGCAATTAATCGAAAAGTTAGAAGAGTGGAAATATGGACGATGGGTGACTAAAATAATCAAAGAAAAAGAGATAGAACTCAAGGCAAAGATAAAAGAAAAATAAAAAAAATGCTAGAAGAATTAAAATAAAGTAAAATAACAACGGAATTAAATTGCTTAATCTAGCTCTCCAATCAATTTAATCACTGTCAAATTTAAGCCAATCCCCAACAACGGCGCCATAAAACTTGATGAATCCAATTCACACCCCTATTCAAAAAATGGTAAATTAGTTCTTTTGGCAAGCGCACCAAAATTATCGTCAAGTAATAACCCACAGTAGAGTGGGATCATATCCACAGAGATTGGCAAATTTGAGCAGTTTTAATCAATTGATGAATTAGTCAAGCGAAATAGATAGATTGTGGTTTGCAGAATTATAAATGGCAGAATTGTAAATGACTAAAATGTAAAGGAAAGCAATAAAGTGCAAAAATGGAAATAACAGAATGTAAAGTGCAGAATCATAAATGACTTGAATGTAAATGGGAATGCGGAATTGCAGAATGTAAAAATAAGCTATAAAGAAAGTGGTAGATAAGAATGGGGAAATTCATTGAGATTAGGAGATGTTGTCTCTTTGGATCAACTTCAGCTTATATCCTCTTCAATCATGCAACTCATTGACCTCTTGGCAATCATGATTGATTGAGCCCCAATCCCTTGGTGACTCAATCTCTCAGATCTTGATCATTAGCCAATTCCTTGGTCTAATTATTCATGAAGAGAGATATGCTTGGTCCCTGATTATACCACACATTATCATAGGTCCAAGTAGAGGGAGGATTATATGTCACCATATCCAAACACCAAAACCCAGATCTACTCAAATGTGAGAAGGGATTTTAAGCATGGTTTCATGTTTCTTTTCGCAAGGTTCCCATGAAACCCATTTTGCATTCAATTTCTTTCCCAAGATAATTGAACACTAAGCATTAAGAACAAAATTCCTTCTAGAAAATCAAAGAAAAGATGAAGAGAAGAATAATTTCACTATCATCAATCCATCAAGTACAACAGAGCTTCCTCTCTCAATGAGAAGGAATTTAGCTACTCATAGCTCAAAGAAAAGTACTCAAAAGTAAAGAAGATGATGAAGCGTAAAAGTGAATCTAAAACTGCTATCTCTAAATGCTTAACCCCTTCTTCAGTACTTCTTGGGGGTATTTATACTACTCCTAGCAAAAATAAAAGAATTACAAAAGTGAAAAAGGAAAGTTACATTTTGGAGGGAAAAGAAACTCAATAAGCATGACTTCCCAACTGGCGTGTGATTGGCGCTTCAGTGGCGTGTCACATGCTCCCTCAATTCTGGCTTGGCATGCCACGCTCAGTCCCTCAAGTGGCACGCTCACCTTCGATGACACCCCTGGCATGCCACGCCTTCGAACTCAAGTGGCACGCCCAGGGTCTTTTAATGCCCAAGTAGCATGGCGTGCCTCGCCTTTGAGCTTAAGTGGCACGCCCCAGGCTTTTTCCACTTCTCTTTGCCTCTGGAAAATTGAACTAGCGTGGGACACTGACGTGGTGGAAATTGGCGAGTCAAGAATTGTTATAAGATATGCGTTGCAAGTATAGTTCTTAACCAACCAGAATTCCGCTTATCAATTTAGAAGGGTTGTCACAAAGATTAAAATTAAAATACTGGGAGTATGAATCCTAGGTCATCTCCCAACGAGTTGCAGAAAGGTGTGCTATTTTATTAATCAGATGTTTTCAAAAAGGGTTTAAGTTGAATACACAGGAAATTAAATTGGAGAAATTAAGTAATTTAAATAAAAGCCTTGACTGGGAGTAGATTAGTTGGAAGCCCTATTCTTGTTGAAGTACTCTAAAGATTAATTAATAATTAAAGGTTGTTCTGTTTAGTTATCCCTTACTAGGTAAGGGAAAGTCAAACAAGTTAGAATGCTGTTTCTATTCACAAGTTCCAATTCACTCAATTGAAAAGGATTAGTGTCAGTGACTAGGGAGCATTCCAACAATAAACCAATTACAATTTTTCTTTTAAGCATCCTAACTCAAGGGTTCCTTTCAATCAACTCTCCATCAAGTTAGGGAACTACTCGCTCATTCTAAATGTAGAACTCATAACATAGGAAAGGGAATTAAAGAAAGACATGATAAATAAAACTCAAAGGAATCAATTAAAAATAAAAGTAATTCTTGTATTAATAAATTCTAAAATAATCTAATAGTAAAATTGAGTAAATTAAAGGACATGGAAGAGTAGAGCCAAGTAAAGAAAACGAACTAGAATGACGAAGTCTTGATGAGGTAATAACTCTTCTCAATATCCCAATGCAAAAAGTAATAGAAATAAAAATCCTAAGAACTATGAATGTGTAGAGAGAAAACCTAGAGGAGGAGTAAAACTAGATCTAAAAACTAAAACTTGTGTGGAATGAATGTTGTTGTTGGTTTCTGCATGTTCTCTGGCTCTAGTCTGCTTTTCTGGGCCAAAAATTGGGTCAAAACAGGACCCAAAATCGCCCCCAGCGAATTCTGCAGATTATGCAGATCGCGCACGTCACGCGATCGCGTCATTCATGCGGACGCGTCATTCGGCGTTTTGTCCTACCACGCGAGCGCGTCGTCCACGCCTCCGCGTCACTTGTGCTATTCCAATCCGCGCAGTTGCGTGAGCTATACGGCCGCGTCACTGCGATTTCCTCTCTTTCGCGCGGTCGCGTGAGCCATGCGGCCGCGTCACTTCTCACTGGTCATCTCCTCAATTTCTTGTGTTTCTTCCAATTTTGCAAGCTTCCTTTCCAATCTCCAACTCATTCATGCTCTATAAAGCCTGAAACACTTAACACACAGATCACGGCATCGAATGGAATAAAGGAGAATTAAAATACATAATTAAAAGTCTCTAGAAAGAAAGTTTTCAATCATGTAATAATTTTAGGAAGGAAGTATAAATGCATGCTAATCATATGAATAAGTGGGTAAAGATCATGATAAAACCACACAATTAAGCATATTATAAACCATAAAATTGTGGTTTATCAACCTCCCCACACTTAAACATTAGCATGTCTTCATGCTTAGTTGAAGGAGATAAAATAAATGAGTAGGAACATGTAAAACTCATGCAATGCAATGCAACCTATATATGCGAATGCAACTATATGATTCTCACCCACTTGATCAATAGCGAATAAGCTCTTCAAAACAATTACAAATCAAATTCAACTAATTCAATTCTTATACAGTAAGAACAGATAAAAATGCAAGAAGGTAGCTCATGAAAGCAGGGAACATAGAATTTTAAGCATTGAACCCTCACTGATGATGTATGTACACTCTAATCTCTCTAGTGTATAGGGCAATCACTCTATCATTCTCTAATCATGCTCTCTAATTTTTGTTCTTCTCCTAACCAATCAACAACGTTTAATATACCAATGCAAACATCATGAGGTCTTTTCAAGGTTGTAATGGGGCCAAGGTAATGGTAAGGATACATATATGGCTAAGTAAGCTTATAAACTGAATCTTTAATCAACCCAAGCTTTAACATAACCTATATATATTCTATATAACTTTAGAATTCATACCTAGCTACCCAGAATTCCCTTTCACATTCCATACTCATGTATCAACTTTCTATTTTAATTTTATCATACATGCATTGATCTTTGAATTCTTAACTTAGCATTGGGGTAATTTTTTCTCCTTATTTATTTATTGAATATTTTTGGTTTTTTTTTAACATAAACATAAAAATAAACATAGCTTATCAATGCACATAGATTTTTAATTCTTATAGTTTCACATGAGTAGGTATCCAAATTCCCCCTGTATTATCATGACACATTCCCTTATTATCTTTTGTTCCCACAATTTTCCATACTTAATTAGCACACACAATTCTATCTTAAGCTAACCAAAGATTCAGTTTGGGATATATAATTGTTTTTCCACTTAAGGCTAGTAATGTGGTAAAATATAGAACAAATGGGATTTAAAGGCTCAAAGTGGCTAACAAAGGTAATTGAAAGGGTAGGTTTAATTTGGATAAGTGAGTTTAAACAAATAATGGCCTCAATCATATGCAAGCATACAAATATAATAAACATTGGACATATAGGATGAAACAAAATATAGATTACAATCATAGAGAAGTAAACACACAAAAATAAAATAATTATGGTTAAATAATGTAACCATGCATAAAGGCTCAAATCTCACAGGTTGTGTGTTCTTTAGCTTAAAAATCATGTTCCAAATACAACTTCAAGCAAATTTAACATAAAAATTTTAATTAAAGTTAGTGAAATTTTGTTCAAAAAATAGGTTCTTAGAGGAAACTTATTGTCTTTTCAATCAAGTAGACATGCATGCAACTAACCTATTACTATGCAATTTATCCTATTCTACAAAAGAAAAAAAACTAACTAAATATCCTAATTTATTGGTGTTTAGGGAAGAGAAATTACCTCCGGAAGTCAGGTACTGACCGACCTCCCCACACTTAAGGCTTTGCACCGTCCTCGGTGCCATCTGTCAGAAACAAAGGTGGGCTGGTAGCAGTATCTCCACAGTCGGGGCCACATGGCTTCCTGTGCTAGTAAAGGACGTGGAGTCCAGGGTGTCTGAGTCCTTGAATTTTCCCATAATCAGCTCCTTGAGGTATGTTAATCGGCGCTTGTTACGGCGCTCTCTCATCTTAGCTTTGTGTTCTTGCCGATCTAACCTTTCGAGTATCTGATGGAGCAGTTGATCTGTTGTAGGTGCTTGTGGTGTTGAAGAAGGAATATCTTCAACCGGTTCAGTAGGATGGCTTGTGGCGGCTGGTGGAGGTCGGATGTATTTCCCGTTAGGGACATACTGATCATCACGTGGAAGCATGGCTTTGGTGTCCCCAGCTCTGTTGGAGACTCCGGCTGCTGAGACAATATTTGAGACCAAGGCGGGAAAAGGTAAGTTGCCCGCAATTCGTACGTATCCCATGGCATTCCGGATGTGTCTCGGTAGATTCAGAGGTTAGCCTGTAAGGATGCACCATAGTAGGACGGCCATGTCCGCAGTGAAGGAGGACTCGTGAGTGCTCAGAAAGACGTAATGGGACATGATCTGTGCCCATACGTAAGCCTCCAAGGTAAGTACTGAAGCCGATATTCCCTTAGGGCGGTGACGTTAGCATTTTTGCTAGTAAAGAGTTTTATAAAAACAGTCGCGTTGTAGGTATAGTTTCTAAACCAACAGAAATCCCTTCGTACAAACGTTTTGGTTGTCACAAGTAACAAACCCCTTTAAAATTGATAACCGAAGTATTCAAACCTCGGGTCGTCTTCTCAAGGAACTGCAGGGAAGTATGTTCTTATTATTGGTTATGGAGATTGTAAATCGGGGTTTTGAAGATAAGGAACAAGTAATTTAAATTGCAATTAAAATAAGTAAATGACTGTAAAGTAAACTTTTGGCAAGGTATGAGAAATTAGAAGTCCTATCCTAGTTATCCTTATCAATGATGATGAAAATTGAACCTTAATTCCACTTAGTTAACCTTTGCTAGAGCAAGGGAAAGTCAAGTGACTAATTAGTTAGATCCTCAAATCCTAGTTAATCCCTAAGGAAAGATTGGGATTATTGAAGTTCAATTTAATTAGCAAAGATAACGATTATCAATCATGTTTGAGTTTGATAACTCCTGAGTTACTGATTTCTTAACCAAGACCAAAAGGGGAAAAAGTAAATCTACCGAAATAAAAATGTCTTCAGATTGGAAGCAACAGTGATATAAATAAAGGAGAGCAATAATAAACTGAAATACCTCAATTAACATTAATTCAAAAGAGTAATCTGTAACATAGAAGAATTCATAAATTAAATTGAAAAGATAAATAAAAAGGAATGTTGAACCTGGTAAAGAGATAATCCTGAAAGCGCATAAAATCCTAAATCTAAATCCTAATCCTAAAGAGAAAGGAGAGAACCTCCCTCAAAACTAAATCTAAATCATGAAAAGTAACTAATTGGAGACTCTCCTTTGAATGGATGCATTCCCCCACTTCATAACCTCTGATCTGTGCCTTCTGGACTTGGAATTGGGCCAAAAAGGGCTTCAAAAATTGCTGGGAGCGTTTTCTGTAATTTCTGGTGCGTGGCCTCTGTCACGCGGCCGCGTGGGTCATGCAGTTGCGTCAATTAGAGTTTTCCTTGTCGCGCGGTTGCGTCAGTCGTGCGTCCACGTCATATGCGTTTCACTTAAGGTGCGCGATCGCGTCAAGCACGCGGTTGCGTCGCTGTTAATTTGTGCTGGCATGCGATCGCGTCGTCCATGCGATCGCGTCGTTGCTAGTTTCTTCAAAAACTCCGTTTTCTGCTTTCCTTCCAATTTTGTATGTTTCCTTTCCATCCTTTAAGTCATTCCTGCCTTAGAAGATCTGAAATTACTCAACACACGAATCACGGCATCGAATGGTAATAAAGGAAAATTAAAATAATTACTTTTAAAACATAGGAAACATGTTTTTCACATACATCACATAATAAGGAAGGGAAAGTAAAACCATGCAATTAACATGAATAAGTGGGTGAAGGATTGAATAAATTACTCAATTTGAGCACAAAATATATCATAAAATATGGGTTTATCAACCTCTCCACACTTAAACAATAGCATGTCCTCATGCTAAATCCAAGATAAAGAGTAAGGTAAGGTTGAAGTGGTGGAATCTCATGCAATGGAATCTATTCTAAATGCAACTACCTAAATGCATCATGCAATTCTAATTATTTTTATTCACTTGTATATAAAGCTCACATGTAGTTGAATTAATTCACATTTCTCAAGAAATCATATATATAGCCAGACCTCAGATAATGATAAAGCACTTTTACAATTGAGATGGGAAAAAAAATATTTTATAAACTTGCAAGACAATTAATAATTCAAGCAGAGATATATGTTAATGAGCTATTGAACCCTCACTGGATTTTGTGTTTACTCTCTCTAGTCACTCAGTGTTTATTGGGTTACTCACTCTATTCTTCTTTTTATCCTTACTTTCTATAACTTTATTCTTCATCTAACTAATCAACAATTATAGAATATAGGCATACAAAAGTCATGAGGTCTTTAATTAAGGTTGTAATGGGGCCAAGGTAAAGGTAAGGGTATATGTATAAGGCTAAGTGAGCTAATTGAGCGAATCCTTGATTAGTCTAAGATCTCACCTAACATACATACTTTGTAAAGTAAAGCTTCTTTACCTATTTTACCCATATTTTCCCACTTTTGATGTTACATGCTCATGCATTAGTTTTAATTTTGTCCCATGTGAATTGCTTTATTTTGCATTTGGGGAATTCTTTTGTATCCCCTTTATTCAAATACTGAAAAATAAATATCTTTTTATGCACATGGCAATTCAATTATTTTGATTTCACATGAGCAGGCTTCCCAAAAAAAATTTTTATTTTGAATTATTTTATTCTTTTCAACTTTCTACCCTTTATTTTTTTTATCATCCATGTTCCCAATAGGTTTCCCACAGTTAAACAATTACACAATTTCTATCTTAAGCTAACCAAGGATTCAACTTGAGATTTTTATTTTGTTTTTCTGCTTAAGGCTAGTAATGTGGTTTGTAGAATAAGAGGGGATTTAAAGGCTCAAGGGGGCTAACAAGGGTGATGTAAAAGGTAGGCTATTTTGGGATAAGTGAGCTAAAATCAACAATGGCCTCAATCACTCTCTTGGTATGTATTTCTATTCTATAATCGGACATATAGATTAAAACAAAGTAAAGAACACCAGAATAAATAAGAAGGGTGGAACACACAGAAATAAAAATTATGGTTTGAATGTAACCATACAATTAAGCTCAAAACTTACAGGCTGTATTTTCTCTAACTCAGAAATCATATATCAGTTATATATGTCATGCAAGTAAAAATCAAGAGTTCCCATTATTCTCAATGTAAAATTTATTTTGAGTGGCTTTAAAGTTTGTGTCTCTCCTTAATGAAATGTTATTAACTAACTAACATGGAATGTTATATATACAAGGTGTGGGTTGTTTCTATTATGTTCAAGTCTCTAGTTTACTTCCTTTTTATATTTTCAAATTAAACTAAGTTATCTTATGCTAAGAAAAAAGGTAAACTATACTAATCAATCCACAATTTCTATAACTAATAAGTTAGAATTGCAACTAAACTAAATAGCTAAAATATGAACTAAGGTGCAACATGCAGAAATAGAGTCAAAATACATGAAAATAGCAATGTATAAGTGCTGAGAAAATAAAAATAAAAATAAAAGAGAAAAATACAGAAAAATAGCAAAATAAAATGAAAGAGTCTATAGTGGTTCACCAAAAAATACGCCAGAGATGGCGAGGTGGTAGCAGGGGTAGCTGTGGAGGAAGAGGGGCCGGCAGATGGTGTGGCTGTCTCATCAGTAGGAGTGAGGAATGGAGGTCTGTCGCCCAAAGCCAGAAAATTCCTACTGTGAGGAATGATTTGCTTGCATTCTGCAGCAGGTGGCCTCTCACCAGCATCCTCCCAAGGCACGTCAGCTCGACGGCCTAGCTGTGTAATCAGATATGGGAAGGGGAGAGTGCCTCGGACGTGGACCCTGGCCATGTAGTACCGAATGAAGCGTGGCAGGTACAGGTCCTTACCCTCCATCACACACTATAGGAGGGTGATCATAGCGGCAGGTAGCTCCGTCTCGTGAGTACTTGGCATAATAAAGTTGCTTAGGATCTGATGCCATAGCCGAGCCTCATCGTTCAAGTATGCCCGCTTGATTCCCTTAGGCATGGTGGTGTTCTGACCCATGACCCATGGGACAGCCGGGTCAAGGGCTATCTTGGCCTTGACTGCATCCCAGTCAAATTTCATGAAGCGCATGTTCTCCTCAGCCTTTTCATATCCATCTGGCTGATCGGATTTAGGCAGAAGCCTCAGAACATCCTCTATAGCCTCTTCAGTAACCAGAATCTGCTTCCCTCTTAGGTTTACTGCATCTAGGGAAGTTTTGAAGTAATTGCAGTAGAATTCCCTTACCCAAGATGCATTAACCTCAGTCAGGTTTCTCTCCAGGAAGAACCAGCCTCTTTGTTTGATCTGGTCAGAGGTGTATTGCTGGAGTTCTTCTGTGATCTTCAGAGTTTTTTCCAGGTACAGGTTCCTGGAGTTTGAAAACACCGGATACTTCAGCTCACAGTATCGGTTTGCAAATTTAATGGGATCAGTAGCAGGGAGTAGTTGGTCAGCCTTCTCCTGCGGGGTAAAGTGTTTCTCCCGCCAGGAGTCATCATGCATGAGGTCCAGTATGGACATGGAGGCTTCTCCTCTTTTCCGTTTGCCAGTTGTTGCCATTCCTTTTCCTTTTCTTTGGGTGTCAGACATCCTGAAAAAACAGAAAACCAGGATATAATAAAAATAGGAAAGCAGGTAGGCAAATAATCGAAAGAAGCATATAATGGCAAAGGAGCAATAGAATAATGAAAAGGAGTTAAGTAAATGTGCATTAAGGGTTGTATAGGAGTTAAAATACTGAGAAGAAAAATGTCACAATCCAAAATGTACTTCAATTCAAGTTAATTAGAAAAAGTATCATCAAGCCTTGGTTAGAATGTTAAAAGAAGGTGAAAAAAACCAGAACAGATGTTTTGAAAGGTTAGGTTTGGTTAGAATTGAAAAAGAGTTGAGGAAGTTAAATTTAGTGAGTGAGTAAAAAGTGGGTTAAAGTAAGTGGCATAATGATCAAATTCCAAGTAACAAGCATTCACAATTAGAAGCTATAGGTAATTCATATCCAAACAAGGAAATTAGGTTGATGATGATTCAGGTAGATATAGAAATAGCAAAAATTGGAATCTAAACATCAAAAATGCAAATTAAGAACCAGGAAATCAAAAAGAATAAGAAAGCTTGCCCTGACATTCATGAATTGGTTTGGTAAAAGCAGGGGAAAGTAGAGTGAAAAATGCCAAAACCAAAACATGAATGAAAATCAAAACAGTTTACAGAAATTTGGGCAATATTCCTGCTAAAATTGGATTTTCTGGGAAAATATATAGCAATTAGAATAGTTCATATGAATGAAAATATAGCTGCAATTACATATAAGGAATAAGAACCTGTAAAGTAGTGTACAGAGCAGCATGAAACAAGAAATTACAGCATATGAACAGTAACAACATCACAGCAGCAGTAGAATTACGAATTGAATAAAACAGGTAGCAAGAACAACGCAATTAATCAGGCCTAAATCCACTAACCACATCCTAGGCTACCTAACAACCTAGAATGCACTACAACATGCATATCTAACTAGCCTAATGATGAACATAAACAGAAAAATAGAGAATTAACGATGAATGGAAAGAAGCGTGACGATCAGCGAAACCTGGAAGGCGAAGGAAAGAAAGTGGGACAGAGAGGTGGCTGGGGGTGGTGGCTGTGGCGGCTGATGCGGCGGTTGAGGATGGTACGGCGGCGGTGGCGGCTGTTCGGAGGTAGGGTTTCGGGTAGGGAATGGGGATAAAGGGGAAGGAAGGGAAGGGGGCGTGGGTGGCGGATGGGTGGCGCGGCTGGGACAGAGCAGCGGCGGTGGATGGTGGTCGCGGAGGGGGGACAGTGGTGGTGGAGGGAGGAAGAGGAAGAAAGAAGAAGAAATAGGGGGAGAATGGGGGAGGAGGTGGTGGTACGGTGAGGACTGGGGGGTGGTTGGCGGTGCGGCGGCGTCGTAGGGTGGCTGGGTGGTGGTTGGAAGTTGTGGGTGGTGGTTGTGGAGAGAAGAGAGGAAGGAGAGGTGGCTGGGGGGGCGCGAATGGGTAGGGTTTCGCGTGATTGGTGGTTATTAAATTTGAATCCACGTGATCGCGTGGGGCACGCGGTCGCGTGGCCGGGGTGAAATAGGGGTCGACGCGATCGCGTGAGTGATGCGATCGCATGGAATGAGTAAATTATGAATGACGCGGTCGCGTGAGGCATGCGACCGCGTCGCTGGAAATTGTGCTAAACGCACAATTCCAGCGTCGTTTCAGCGCAACTCTCTGTCTCCTCTGGGGTGGTGGTGCAATCCATGCGACGCGATCGCGTCGCTCACGCTATCGCGTGGGATTGGTGTTGTACAAGTGACGCGATCGCGTCAGGGACGCGATCGCGTGGGTGTTTTGTGCAAAACGCACAATGGCCGCATGATTCTAGCCTAACTTTCTGGACGTTGGATGTTTACGACGATCTCCAGATCACGCGGCCGCGTGAATGACGCGGACGCGTGAGGAGTGTTTTTCGCAAGTGACGCGATCGCATGAGTGATGCGGTCGCGTTGCGCACCCTTTTTTTTTATATGCAGGTATGCAAGTATGCAGTATGCAATGCGAATGAATAATATTTAGGTTCAATTGAAAAAGGAAATAAAAATAAATAACACGAAATAAAGCTGAAAAAGAAACGACCATACCATGGTGGGTTGTCTCCCACCTAGCACTTTTAGTTAAAGTCCTTAAGTTGGACATTGGATGAGCTTCCTGTTATGGTGGCTTGCGCTTAAATTCATCCAGAAATCTCCACCAATGCTTGGAATGCCAATAGCCTCCGGGGTCCCAAACTAGGCATGTGAAGCTTCTGAGCAGCTTCAAACATATTCTCAGGCTCCCGGGGTGACGAATGTCAGAATCCAGGATCCCAAACCTTGCTTTTAAATCCGCCTTTGTCTTGATCTATATTTTCCCATCCGGGCGGTTTAGAAAGTAGATTTTCACCAAGGTGACTAAACGTTTTCCGAGATCCATTCAATAGATCATGATGCCAATCCGCACACTTCAAGTTGAAGCGTGGAACCTTATTGAACCTTGTGCACCAGCTCTGAGTACGAGCCATCTGTTTCAAGCAAACCATATTCAAGCGGAAAAGTAAAGATAAAGGTTAAGGATTTTTCCCACTTAAAGCTTGTATTAGGTGATAATGGCCTTGGGATAGGTGTTTCCAGTGGTTCTGTGAGTTTACTCCCTTTTGCTCTTCTGTGAATTTCTTCACTTCCTTGCAGACTTCTTCAATTGCATCCATGTCCTGATCAAAGCCTTCTATGTCTTCCTTGTTACTTAAGTCATAAACGGGAGGTTGAGAGAAATCTACCTCCGCATCGTCTTCGTATTCACTTGGGGAAGATTCTTCGATCTCAGAGAATTCACTTGCTGGTGCAAGTTCACTAGTGGGAGAACTTGACTTTAGATCATCATCATCAAGGAAACCTGCTTCTTGGATTATTCCGTCCAGTTCTTCAATAAAAGACTTGCCTTGTATACTATCCTCCTTAGCATTAATTGTAACGTCCTTGATAGAATTCTCCACAACTCTGGATTCCCATGGAGGCTCAGCGTCTCCTAGGTCTTCAACCAACTCTTCTTCTTGTGTAATGACAGCTTCCTCTACTTGTTCCAGTACGAAGTCATGCTCTGTTCTGTCTACTGGAGTTTCTAGTATCTCCCTCATGCTACGCTCATCATTAGATTGTCCATACGAAGTTGTGGGAGGTCCTTGAATGTTCGAACATCTAGAAGATAATTGACTTTTTGCTCGCTCCAGTTGAAAAAGGGTTGTTTGAAGTTGATCTACTGTTTCCTTGAGGCGAACCTCTGATTCTCGGGGTGCTGGATTTGGATGTGGTACATTGGGAAGTGGTGGTGTTTGGGAGTAATTGGATTGGAATCGGGATAAATGAGGATCGTATGGTGGCGAATGGTGAAAAGAAGCTTGTGAGTGTGGTGGTTCGAAGTTATGTTGAGAGGATGGCCTATAAGCACAGGGTGGGATTTGTTGGTAACTACAATGTTGTCCACCATGTCTATTTGCTTGGTATGCATTGTAGAATGGTCTTTGTCCATGATATCTTGGAGGGTGTTGTTGCCTAAAGGGTTGATCAGATCCTCTTGGCTCCATCCATCTTTGATTGCTCTGACCTTGATGCATGTTCCTGTTATAACTTTCACTCCTTTCAACAATATTAGAACCAAACTCAAAGCGAGAGGGGTGAGAACTCATAGTAGCAAATGGAAATAAAAGGGGAAAATAAAGACAAATAAACAAGTAAAAGAAAAATATTTACAATAACCAATAATAAGGCACACAATTGCAGTTCCCCGGCAACGGTGCCACTTTGACGTTAGGATTTTTGCCAGTAAAGAATTTTAGAAAAACAGTCGCGTTGTAGGTATAGTTTCTAAACCAACAGAAATCCCTTCGTACAAATGTTTTGGTTGTCACAAGTAACAAACCCCTTTAAAATTGATAACCGACGTATTCAAACCTCGGGTCGTCTTCTCAAGGAACTGCAGGGAAGTATGTTCTTATTATTGGTTATGGAGATTGTAAATCGGGGTTTTGAAGATAAGGAACAAGTAATTTAAATTGCAATTAAAATAAGTAAATGACTGTAAAGTAAACTTTTGGCAAGGTATGAGAAATTAGAAGTCCTATCCTAGTTATCCTTATCAATGATGATGAAAATTGAACCTTAATTCCACTTAGTTAACCTTTGCTAGAGCAAGGGAAAGTCAAGTGACTAATTAGTTAGATCCTCAAATCCTAGTTAATCCCTAAGGAAATATTGGGATTATTGAAGTTCAATTCAATTAGCAAAGATAACGATTATCAATCATGTTTGAGTTTGATAACTCCTGAGTTACTGATTTCTTAACCAAGACCAAAAGGGGAAAAAGTAAATCTACCGGAATAAAAATGTCTCCAGATTGGAAGCAACAGTGATATAAATAAAGGAGAGCAATAATAAACTGAAATACCTCAATTAACATTAATTCAAAAGAGTAATCTGTAACATAGAAGAATTCATAAATTAAATTGAAAAGATAAATAAAAAGGAATGTTGAACCTGGTAAAGAAATAATCCTGAAAGCGCATAAAATCCTAAATCTAAATCCTAATCCTAAAGAGAAAGGAGAGAACCTCCCTCAAAACTAAATCTAAATCATGAAAAGTAACTAATTGGAGACTCTCCTTTGAATGGATGCATTTCCCCACTTCATAACCTCTGATCTGTGCCTTCTAGACTTGGAATTGGGCCAAAAAGGGCTTCAGAAATCGCTGGGAGTGTTTTCTATAATTTCTGGTGCGTGGCCTCTGTCACGTGGCCGCGTGGGTCACGCGGTCGCGTCAATTGGAGTTTTCCTTGTCGCGCGGTCGCGTCAGTTGTGCGTCCGCGTCATATGCGTTTCGCTTAAGGCGTGCGATCGCGTCAAGCACACGGTCGCGTCGCTGTTAATTCGCGCTGGCATGCGGCTGCGTCGTCCATGCGATCGCGTCGTTGCCAGTTTCTTTAAAAACTTTGTTTTGTGCTTTCCTTCCAATTTTGTATGTTTCCTTTCCATCCTTTAAGTCATTCCTGCCTTAGAAGATCTAAAATTACTCAACACACGAATCACGGCATCGAATGGTAATAAAGGGAAATTAAAATAATCACTTTTAAAACATAGGAAACATGTATTTTTCACATACATCACATAATAAGGAAGGAAAAGTAAAACCATGCAATTAATATGAATAAGTGGGTGAAGGATTGAATAAATCACTGAATTTGAGCACAAAATATATCATAAAATATGGGTTTATCAGGCGGGTACGATGGTATCCGTAGATCCAACGGCTGCCAGGTAGTGCGATAACTCTGAGAACGGCGTCCCAGTCAAATTGGTACATCTGGCGCTTGAGTACGGCTTCTTGAAAGGCGTCCAATCCTTCTGGAATAGGGGGAAGACCTTGAGCTTTTTGAATGGCCTCTTCTGTAATGGGGACTTGCTTCTGACACAAAAAGACAGACTGCAGGGTTGGCAGGTGAAAGTTGAGTAGAACTCGACTACCCAAGAAAGATTGACCTGCCTCGGCTGTCTCTGTAGGAAACCCCATTGTCTTTGTGCAATTTGCGGCTCAACAAAGGTAGCAATATGGTTTGGGAGGAGAAGAAGTTATTCATTGTTGTAACTCCTTTCTGCCAGGATGGGGAAAATCTGCTCACAGTAGCGATTGGGAAATCGCGCAGTGTCCTTTGCTGGGAAGGCTTTTTCTTTATCATCAACCTTTATAATCCTCTTAGTTCTTTTTGTTGAGGGTTTAACCACAATTGAAGAGGGCTCTTCCACTAGTGCTCTTTTTGTTCCTCTCCTCGCTGTTGATTTGGGAGTAGCTTTCTCTTTGCCTTTCTTGGTGGCCATCCTGAAAAAGGGAAGAGAGAGTAAATTAAATTTAAAGAGATAGAGCAAGGAAGAGGATTGTATGAGTGATAATCAATGCACGGCAAAGAGTATGTCATTAACACATCGTCATGACTACTTGTGAAAAGTTCATCAATGGAAAAATAGCAAGTGCAGTTGAGGACAATTAAATGCAAGGGGTTTATTGGCATGCAGGCAAAGGCATGAGTAGCATAGATCAAGCATTTAATTAGTCAAATTTGTTATCACTCGTAACAAACTAGCCGTCACGTTTGTATTGACAATTAAATTCAATTAATACAATAGTAAAGGGAATTTGTGAAAAGCAAGCATTGAATGTTAGAGTAGAATAACGTAGGAAAGTGCATAATCCCATATGGGCTTTTTCACAAACACATAGCATGCATGGTAAATAGGGTATAGAAAGTATTAAATTAAACATGCAAGCAACCCTTTTAAAAGCAATATATAATTGCCAAACAAATTTTACAACAATCCACAAGCATAGAATGAGAAATAATGACTCAATTAAATTTCCAACACCAAGTAAAAAGTAAAAAGAAAGAAAAAGAAAATATGGATAATGGAAGTAAAAAGAAAAGAAAAGAAGATAACATATAAAAATAAGAAGAATAATAGAAAAGTAAGGGGGGAAGAAGAAAAGAAAACCTTGTTAATGGGAGTGAGAGAGAGAAAGAGTAGAAAGTGAGAAAGAAGGAAGAAGGGAGAAAGAAGAAATAAGGGGGGAAAAGAGAAAATAGGATTTGGGGAAAAGAAAGATAAGATAATTGATGCGGTCGCGTCGGTCACGCGGTCGCGTCGGTCACGCGGTCGCGTGACCCGTTTTATGCTACTGCCGCGAGGGCAGCCTCGCGCTCACACAACTCTCTGTTCGAAATTTTATTTTTGCCAAATCTGGGGTGACGCGATCCCGTGGGGCATGGGATCGCGTGAGTGGCCATTAGAAGGATATGACGCGGTCGCGTCGGTCACGCGGCCGCATGGGGAGAATTGTGCGTTTAGCACCAATCCAGCACCACTCGAGCACAACTTTCGGTCGTGGACCCTGATGAGGCACAGAAGTTGGTGAATTAAAAATTATTAAAATAGTTACGTTGCAAGTATAGTTCTTAACTCACCAAAAATCTGCCTATCAATTTAGAAATATGTCACAGAGAGTTTAAATTAAAAATTACTGGGAGTTTAAGTCCCAGGTCGTCTCCCAACGAGTTGCAGAAAAGTGTGCTATCTTATTAATCAGATGTTCCAAAAAGTTGAGTTAAGTAAATTGAAAATTAAATTGAGGAAATTTAAATAATATGAATAAAAGCCTTGACTGGGAGTTGATTAGTTGGAATCTCTATTATTGATGGGATGATTTCAAGATTAATTTATAATTAATGGTCGTTCTGTTTAGTTATCCTTTACTAGGTAAAGGAAAGTCAAACAAGTTGGAATGTTAGATCTGTTCACGAGTTGCAACCCACTTAGTTCAAAGGGATTGGTGTTAGTGACTAGATAGCAATCCAACAGTTAACCCAATTACAAATTCTCTTTCAATCCTTCCAACTCAAGCGTTCCTTTCAATCAACTCCCCATCAAGTGAAGAAACTACTCGCTCATTGTAAATAATAAATCCATAACATATGAAAGGGAATTAAAAGAAGACATGATTATTGGAATGGAAAATAAATTAAAATGAAAGAAATAATCTTTGTATTAAATAATCATGAAAGTATTCAAATGACTAAATTGAACAAAGCAAAGAACATGGAAGAATAAAACCAAGTTAAGAGAACAAACTAGAATGACGAAGTCTTGATGAGAAAATAACTCTTCTCAATGTTCCAATTCTAAGATCAATTGAAAATTAAAATTCTAAAAACCTAGAGAGAAAAACCTAGAGGAGGAATAAAACTAGATCTAAAAACTGAAAACTGTCTAGAATGAATGTTGTCTTTTAGTTCTGCATATTCTCTGGCTCTAGTCTGCTGTTCCGGGCCGAAAACTGGGCCGAAATAAGGTCCAAAATCACCCCCAGCGAATTCTGCAGATTATGCAGATCGCACATGTCACGCGATCGCGTCATCCATGCGGACGCGTCATTCGCGCTTTTCCTTGCCACGCGTTCGCGTCGTCCACGCTACCGCGTCGCTTGAGCTTTTCCAATCTGCGCGGCCGCGTGAGCCATGCGGCCGCATCACTGCGATTTGCTCTCCTTCGCGCGGTCGCGTGAGCCATGCGACCGCGTCACTTCTCGCTGGTTATCTCCTCAAATTCTTGTGTTCCTTCCATTTTTGCTAGCTTCCTTTCCAATCTCCAACTCATTCATGCCCTATAAAGTCTGAAACACTCAACACACAGATCACGGCATCGAATGGAATAAAGGAGAATTAAAAATACATAATTAAAGTCTCTAGGATGCAGTTTTCAAACATGTTATAAATTCAGGAAGGAATTATAATTTCATGCTAATTTAATGAATAAATGGGTAAGGATCATGATAAAACCACACAATTAAACACAATATAAACCATAAAATAGTGGTTTATCAACCTCCCCACACTTAAACATTAGCATGTCCTCATGCTTAATTGAAGGAGATAAGGAAATAAGTATGAACATGTAGAAACTCATGAAATGCAATGCAAGCCTATATATATATAAATAAATGCAACTATATGATTCTTGCCCACTTGATCAAAAGTAAATAAGCTCTTCAAAACAATTACAAATCAAATTTCACTAATTCTATCATTATACAATAAAACAGATAAAAGTGCAAGAAGATAGCTCATGAAAGCTGGGGGCATGAAAATTCAAGCATTGAACCCTCACTGATAATGTGTGTACGCTCTAATCTCTAGTGTATAGGGTAATCACTCTATCCATCTCTAATCATGCTTTCTAACTTTTATTTTTCTCCTAACCAATCAACAACAGTTAATATACTAATGCAAACATCATGAGGTCTTTCCAAGGTTGTAATGGGGCCAAGGTACAGGTAGGGGTATACATATGGTTAAGTGAGCTGATAAATTGAATCTTTAATTAACCCAAGCTTCAACCCAACCTATATATTTTTAATGTAATCTTAAAGTTCATACCTAGCTACCCAGAATTCCCTTTTTGAATCCATACTCATGTATCAACTTTGTGATTGATTCTATCATATGTGCATTGATCTTTGAGTTCTGAATTTAACATTGGGGTAATTTTATCCCCTTATATATATATATATATATATATATATATATATATATATATATATATATATATATATATATATATATATATATTTTAAATTGAAAGAAATATAGTGTAAGACCCAAAACCTTTGAAAAATGGCTATCATTAGCTAATTTCAAATTCAGTATTTCTGTAGCTTTAATTTCGGAAATTTCTCTATTAAAGAAAATTAAAGCAAGTTTTTATTTATTGAATTTGAGACGGGTTATGATTATTATCCAATTTTACAATTATTGGATTATTTTCTATATTTGAATTATAAAGTTGATAGTTATAAAATAATAAGGATTTAAAATGATTTGGATTGGATAAGTAATATTTTAAATATTAATACTGCTATTTTGGAAAATGAAGAAATTAAGTATATTATTTCTAATTATTTGACTTGAGCATTTTATTGAAAATAATTTGTGAGATTGATGAGCAAATAGTATTTTTATACATTATTATTGTTGGTTTAAAATTCATTTCTAGTTACTACTATATTGTCCCTATTTTCATTTGAAATTACAAAAGTAACCTAACCCTAATTTTTGAAAATGAAACCCTAACCCTGAAACCCTAACCCATGACCCGGTTTCCTCACAACTGTTGCATCCCTCCCTTCTAACAGCAGCACACACGGTTTCATTCCTCTTCTTCCATGAAAAGAAAGAGGCAGAAACAGAAAACGAAGAGAAGGGGAAAGGGATTGCCGATCTGAGAAGAGATGAAGGACGGCGCCGGCGGGCGTCACTACCGCTGCGCCGCCGTGTTGCACCGGGGAGGACGAGAGAGCGAGGAACAGATCCGAGACGGGAGGAGGGCGACACAGCCACCGAGCCGATCGTCTTCCTCGCCGCCAGTGCTGTCGTTGTCACCCTCGATGGAGGAGAGAGGGGAGAGCGCTCGCGAGGAGCTACTGTAGAAGCCATCGCGCATTGCTGCTGCGGCTTATATGGGTAAGTCTTTTACATCTTGTGAATATTGCCATTGATCTTAGTTTTTCCTTTTTGTGAATCTCATTCTTATATGAGTAAGTTTGATTCGTTTCAAAATAGTGCATCATTTATCCTCTCATTGTCTCTACCAGAGTTTTTAGTCAAAGACTTATCCTTGAGAGATTACTAATGATTGAGTTGTCTTTTTCTATAACTTTTGTATTCTTTTGGATCAATTGAAAGCTTGTTTGATGACTCATGCCTAGTGAATCTTGTTTAAACTACTTTGATTTAAGATCCTTTCTTGTATGGTTTGACTCCTATTTAGTACATCTTAAACTTCTTGAATGTTCTTCTGAGATGGTGATTTCAAGAACACTTTTGGAGTCTTGTTTTGAACTTTTTAAAGAAGTTTTGAATTCTCTTGTAAGAAGTTTTAAACGAATTTATTTTCTGTTGTTTGATTGAGATTGAAACCATTGTTCAATTTTGGCGAAGTTAATTTAAAGTTGGCATACACTATTTTAAATGAAGTTTTGAAAAGCTTCCTTCTTTAGTGGAAACCGGTTCGTTTGTAACGCACCACTTATTTCCTTTACCAAATTGTAAGCAAATTTTTACTTCGGAGTTTCTTTTCTAAAAAGAGTTTAACTTCCTCTTTCGTACTTGCTATAAATGTTATACATGCTTGTTTGAATATGAAATTTTGAGAATTTTGAACAAGAATTTGATTACTTCTGAGTTTTTATGAACTACTTTTGGTTAAGTTGTGCATCTAATTATCTTTCTAAAATATTTGAGGAAATATTTTAGCTCTTAGCCAAAGATGTGTGCATTTGTTTTTGGAACTCTACAAAATCTACTTCAACATGAAATTGTATTGAAGTAAAACCACATTTATGCTTTTGTTACTCTCTTGAAGGATATTTGTTGCTTAACTTTTCTTTTAGACTGCGAGGTGATTTTCCTGCAAGTTTTCAATTCTTTTAAGAACAATGTATTCAGAAGTATTTTTAATCATTCCCTTGAGTTTTGTGAGCTTTGACTTGGGTTTGAGATATTCTCTTTTGTGAGCCTCATACTTCTTCGACTCAGCTTGAATTTGTTCAAACTGATGCAATGTTTTTCTTCTTATTGATCCTATTGAACTTCTTCGATCCAAGGGTCATCTTTGAAGTTGTCAATTGAATTGAGTCTAGCAAAATTCATTGCTTGAGTGTCCTTGTTTATCTGGATCTGGATACATTCTCCCAAATCTTTGAGTACTATCCTTGACATTTGACTCTCCTTTCTAAAGTCTTGTATCCTTCTGAGTAGACTCGAGAATTATTTTGATATCACGTGTGACTTGTAGACGTAGTAACGCGATGCGTTAGTTCTTTAAGACGTGATATGTGTATACGGAAGTTGAAGCGGTAGGTGTGCAACGTATGAGTTGTGGGTGTTTTGTTCCTTGCGAATGGGTTTGCGGTTGTCAGGCTTGTGATCGAGTATGGGGATTGTAAACTGCTTGATGGAGTTGGAAAGTTGAAACTTTGAGGTTGATATGAGATTAGTGTGCGGGTGTTAAGCACGTCATTTTAACCCCATCCTATTTTATAGCCTTGATGCTTTGCCCTACTATCGCATGATTGACCCATGTTATCTTTTGCATTGAGCCTACCTTGTAACGTTTGCTTTGCAATCACACTCCTACCTTTGCACCCTTATGCATATGACAATCAAAGTATTCGAAAATCGTATATATGTTTATATGATGAGATATTTTTGCTTCTTTCTTAAATGTGTTCAAGGGTGAACTGTTATGAAATTTCTTTCGTTTTGCATCAATTTTCGAGGGCGAAAATTTTTATAAGGTGGGTAGAATGTAAGACCCAAAACCTTTGAAAAATGGCTATCATTAGCTAATTTCAAATTCAGTATTTCTGTAGCTTTAATTTCGGAAATTTCTCTATTAAAGAAAATTAAAGCAAGTTTTTATTTATTGAATTTGAGACGGGTTATGATTATTATCCAATTTTACAATTATTGGATTATTTTCTATATTTGAATTATAAAGTTGATAGTTATAAAATAATAAGGATTTTATATGATTTGGATTGGATAAGTAATATTTTAAATATTAATACTGCTATTTTGGAAAATGAAGAAATTAAGTATATTATTTCTAATTATTTGACTTGAGCATTTTATTGAAAATAATTTGTGAGATTGATGAGCAAATAGTATTTTTATACATTATTATTGTTGGGTTAAAATTCATTTCTAGTTACTACTATATTGTCCCTATTTTCATTTGAAATTACAAAAGTAACCCTAACCCTAATTTTTGAAAATGAAACCCTAACCCTGAAACCCTAACCCATGACCCGGTTTCCTCACAACTGCTGCATCCCTCCCTTCTAACAGCAGCACACACGGTTTCATTCCTCTTCTTCCATGAAAGGAAAGAGGCAGAAACAGAAAACGGAGAGAAGGGGAAAGGGACTGCCGATCTGAGAAGAGCTAAAGGACGGCGCCGGCGGGCGTCACTGCCGCCGCGCTGCCGTGTTGCACCGGAGAGGATGAAAGAGCGAGGAACAGATCCGAGAGGGAAGGAGGGTGACGTAGCCACCGAGCCGATCATCTTCCTCGCCGCCAGTGCCGTCGTTGTCACCCTCGATGGAGGAGAGAGGGGAGAGCACTTGCGAGGAGCTACTGCAGAAGCCATCACGCGTTGCTGCTGTGGCTTAACGGCGTTGCCGCCGACTGTGAAGCTGCCGCCGATTTGTCGCGCGAGGAGCCCGTGCCATCGCCGATCATCCTTGCGCTACGTCGGAGGCAGACCTGCGAACTGAAGGGAGCGCGACCCATAGCCACAGAAAAAGAAGAAAGGACGCGCGCGGGAGGTTGATGCCGCCGCTGTCACCGCCGCTACCGTGAATGGGGTCGTTGCCATCGCCCTGCACGCCGGCGCCGTACACCACATCGCCAGAGGGCCAGAATGCGATGGAGGAGAAGCCTACCTTCGCCACTGCCTTTCACTGCCGCCTACCTCTGCCACTACCAACCTGCTGCTTCGCGGTGCTTAGCTGGCACTTCTGATACTGTCGTCGGAGTTCTGAGGCCACCGGAGCCACCGCCGGAGCTTCTGGCTGCTTTTGCCGTCGCTAGAAAACTCTACCGGTAAGGGCTTTGAACTTGGTTTTTATTCGTTTAAGATTTCGGAAGCTTTATCGCCTCTGTATGTGGGTTTCAGTTACCAACGCCGGAGTCCGGTTGCTGCTGTCGTTTGTGGTGGCTGCCGGAGGCCGCCACTGTTCGGTTCAGCCGTTCCTTCTTCGTTTTGGTAAGTAAGTATGTTTCGGAAAGCCTCGCGTTATTATTTCGTTGTGTTTGGTTAATGAATATGAATTTTGGTAATGTGGGGTCGGGTCCTAATTATTATATGTTGCGATTAGCGTTGCTATGGTTATTGCGAAGGTGGCTGGGAGCTGAGGTTTTGGTTGCCGTCAGTTCGAGTTGAGGCGGAAAGGACTCTGTGAGACGTTTGGGTTATGGAACTGCGTTTTGAGGTAGCGGCGCTTTCTGAAAACTATATTTTGTATATTAGAATTATTACATATGGGTACTGATGTGAGGATGTGTATTTGGTGATGGTATCAGTCCTATGTATTGTTTGGTTGTTTTGTACGATTATGGGTGTTTGTTTGACTCGACTATTGTGTTGCTTCGTGAAACGAAATGCTTTCAAAATTGATTCTTTTAAAGCTTTGAGATCGAGTTGAATCCGTTGGAAATTGATTTGAATTGAATGGATTTTCTTGAGAACGTGTAAAATAGAATACACTCTTGATTTCAGCCTGGCTGACTTTAAATGATCTGGTTGTTGATAAATGATTGTTGCTGAACCGTTTCTTTAAAGCTTTAGAAATGGGTTTATTCGGCTGATAATGATTTGATGTTGAACCGATTTTCTTGAAATATGGAATTGAGATGATTATTGGATTTTGGCTTTCCTTGGACTGATTTTGAAATTTGGACTGTTGAAAAGGATTGTGAGACGGTTTAGTTGGGACCCGAACCGAGTCTTTGTTGAATGTTGTCTGAAATAATGATGAGTTAAAGACTTCTACTGTTTTATTTGAATTATCAAGAAAAGGATGATTCATGCTTTTGAAATGAATTGTTAAAGAGGAAATTGTGATTTAGTCTTGCTTCTTAAGAAAGGCATTGTATCTCTTTCAAGAGAAAGTTATTTAGATGAAACTTGTGTTTTAAAGCTGTTTGAATGTGAAAAGGGTTTATGCATTTGAATTTGACTTGGGGGTTTCAATTAAAGAAGTTTTAATGATTTTGAAAGGACCTGAATGTCTATTGACAAGTTTCATTTTGAAATGTTTTGAGAAAGGTTTTAAGTGCTCTTTGAATTCTGAACTCTTGCAAGACTAAGGCAATTTTGAACAGTTGAAACGCTTTAGAATTTATCATGGGGGTTGAAGTTGGTTTTTGCCTAAGTAGAGGAAACGGCTTTGAAAGAAGTAAATGAGTACGTGACTCGGTTTGGTTTAGATCCTATTTTGTTGCTCAAATCAGAAAGACAAGGTTTTAATGATTTTAAATGGATTTGGCGAAATGAGTTATGCTATTCTCCCCTAAGGACTTGGGACTTTGCTGAGAAACTTTTGTTACAAAAATCCTATTGTTGGATGGGTGATTTTGAATGTTTCAAAAGGAATCTTTAACTTTCCATGGTTTTGGAAGTTTTGGAAAGAGGAAGCCGAGAGTGGCTTATTTTAAAAAGGGAATTTTCCTTGAGTAAAAGTGGCTTATGAGCCTGAGATAATTTGAGAAATGAGATCTTCAAAGCCAAGGCTGAAAAGAGTTGAAACTTGATTTCAAAGTGAATGAATTGAGAAAAGTGATTTATGGCTTGAATGCCGATTTATGAATTTGATGATGTTGAATGGTGGAAGTGTTGTTTTGTTACGGGCCGGAATGGCTGTGTATGATTATGAATATTGGCTGGTTCTGGATTGAACCGTGAGTTGGAATGGCTGTGTATGATATTGATTTATGGTTGGTTGTCGAATGAGTTATGGGCCATATGGCTGATTATGAATTATGAGTTTAAGCCGAAGGGCTGTATTTATTGATAAATTGGCTGGTTCTGGATTGAACCGTGAGCCGGATGGATGAGATGAATGTTGTATGTGAAAATGCTTATGTTTTCTCTCTGGTTGTAAGGGTGATAGGGCACCGATACCCTCTAATAGCGACAGGGCGCAGATACCCTCTAATGGCGACAGGGCGCAGATACCCTCTAATGGTGACAGGGCACATATTCCCTCTAATGATATTAATGCGCAACAGAGAGACTGTGCCCGGGTTAGCTACCGGACACGTCGGGTTGGCTTGATAACCGACAGATGATATCATCAGCCACTAGGGACAGGCATGCATCATATGCATTTGTGTGACATTGGTTGGGTGTGCATATTATACTTGGTTTGCCTATGTGATTAATTGCTAACTGTTCTACTTGTAATAACTGTTTGTTTGTGCTTGAACTTCCTATCTGTGTTTGCATCTGGGACTCTGTTGGATTGTGGTGATTGGTTGTTGGTTGGATTGTTTGGGCCTAGGACCGTGGTTGAATTGAGATGGACCGATGGTTGGTTTCGGTATTGTGGTTATGGTTTGGAAATGTGTGAAAGGCTAATTTGGTTCAGCATAGATAAACCTTTTGAAATGCTTTTGAATATTGTTTTAAATGAACAGTTTCTTCTTTCAGAAAAAGGATTTCAGATTTCTCTTTTATTGTAAACGGTTGTTTTTGAAAAGAGGCATAAGACGGTTATTAATCACTAGTACAGTTTATCTTCACGTATCCTATTATAGTAATTCCCAAAAACCCTCTACTGAGAACCCTTTCGAGGATGATGTTCTCACCCCCCTACATTTTTCCCCTTTCAGGATATGGGCGCAGAAGTCAGGAAGAGTTTATTTAGTTGTTGTTGATATGCTTTGTATTGTTTTAGTATATTTTTGTACCCTTGCCTTTATCTTGATATATTCTGTAAGAGGGATAGGAATTGTATTGGTTAATGCTTGTAATATTATATATGTATATGTATATATATGGATGTACTCTTTATGAGTTTTTGTAAGTTGTATGGTATCTATGGATGTGCGTTGTCGAATGAAAGTATTTTGGGAGCGGTATTGCGGTTTAAAGTTTTAAACAGGCTCATATTTTAGTAGTAAATAGTATAAAAGTCGTCGTAATATCCGAGCTATCAGAGTCGCGCAGCCGGAAGCGTGAGCTTTGGTAGTTAGGGTGTTACATATAGCTTATCAATGCACATAGATTTTTAATTCTTATAGTTTCACATGAGTAGGTATCCAAATTCCCATTAAATTCTCATGACACATTCCCTTAACAACTTTTGTTCCCACGATTTCCCATACTTAACTAGCACACACAATTCTATCTTAAGCTAACCAAAGATTCAATTTGGGATATATAATTGTTTTTCGGCTTAGGGTTAGTAATGTGGTAAAATATAGAACAAATGGGATTTAAAGGCTCAAAGTGGTTAACAAAGGTAATTGAAAAGGGTAGGCTTAATTTGGATAAGTGAGTTTAAACAAATAATGGCCTCAATCATGTGCAAGCATGAAAATATAATAAATATTGGACATATAAGATAAAACAAAATATAGATTACAATCATAGAGAAGTAAACACACAAGAATGAATTAATTATGGTTAAATAATGTAACCATACATAAAGGCTCAAATCTTTCACAGGTTGTGTGTTCTTTAGCTCAAATGTCATGTTCCAAATACATCTCAAGCAAATTTATCATAAAAAATTTTGAAAAAGTAGTGAAATTTTGTTCCAAAGATAGAGTCTTAAAAGAAACTTATTGTCTTTTCAATCAAGTAGAACATGCATGCAACTATCCTAACCTATGCAATTTATTCTATTCTATAGAAGAAAGAAAATCTAACTAAAATATCCTAATTATTGGTGCTAGGGAAGAGAAATTACCTCCGGAAGTCAGGTACTGACCGACCTCCCAACACTTAAGGCTTTGCACCATCCTCGGTGCCGTCTGTCAGGAACAGGGGTGGGCTAGTAGCAGTATCTCCACAATCGGGACCATCATGGCTCCCTGTGCTAGTAAAAGAAGTGGATTCCGGGGTGTCTGAGTCTTTGCAATCTCCTCTAAGTAGCTCCCTGAGATGTTTGAATCTTCGGTTGTTACGGTGCTCTCTCAACTTAGCTTTGTGTTCTTGCCGATCCAACCTCTTGATTATCTGCTGAAGCAATTCATCAGTTGTAGGTGCTTGTGGTGTTGAAGAAGGATTATCTTCAACTGGAGTAGTAGGAAGGCTTGTAGTGGCTGCTGGGAGTCTGAGGTATTTTCCGTTAGGGACATACTGATCATCCCATGGAAGCACGGCTCTGGTGTCCCCAGCTCTGTAGGAGACTCCGGTGGCTGAGACAAGATCTGAGACCAAGGCGGGAAAAGGTAAATTTCCCGCAATTTGTACGTGTCCCATAGCATTCCGGATATGTCGTGAGAGATTCAGAGGTTGGTCTGTAAGGATGCACCATAGTAGAACAGCCATGTCCGCAGTAAAGGAGGACTCATGAGTGCTCGGAAAGACGTAATGGGACATGATCTGTGCCCATACGCGAGCCTCCAAGGTAAGTGCTGAAGCCAAGATTCCCTTAGGGCGGGTACGGTGGTATCCGTAGATCCAACGGCTGCCAGGTAATGCGATAACTCCGAGAACGGAGTCCCAGTCAAATTGGTACCTCTGGCGCTTAAGTGCGGCTCCTTGGAAGGCGTCCATTCCTTCTGGAATAGGGGGAAGACTCAGAGCTTGCTGAATGGCTGCTTCTGTAATGGGGACTTGCTTCTGCCAGACATAAACAGACTGCAGGGTTGGCATGTAGAAGTTAGAGTAGAACTCAACTACCCAAGAAAGATTGACCTACCTTAACTGTTTCCGTAGGAAACCCCATTGTCTTCGTTCAATTTGCGGCTCAACAAAGGTAGCAATATTGGACGGGAGGATAAGAAGGTATTCATTGTTATAGTTCCTTTCTGCTAGGATAGGGAACATCTGCTCACCGTAGCGATTGGGAAATCGCGCAGTGTCCTTTGTTGGAAAGGCTTTCTCCTTTTCATCAACCTTTATTATCCTCTTAACTCTTTTTGTTGAGGGCTTGACTGCGGTTGAAGAAGGCTCTGCCACTAATGCTCTTTTAGTGCCTCTTCTTGCTGGGGGTTTAGGAGTTGCTTTCTCCTTTCCTTTCTTGGTGGCCATCCTGAAAAGAGAGGAGAAAGTAAATTAAATTCAAATAGATATATAGCAAGGAAGAGAACGGAAGAGTGGTGATGGATGCACATTAGGATGTAGTTGACATTAACACATGCTCTCGAGTACATGTAAAAAGCCAACAATGAAAAATAGTCAGTGCATCGAAAGATAAGTGGATGCAAGGTGTTTATTGGCATGCCGGAAAAGGGCATGAGTAGCATAGACCAAGCATCAGTTGTAACAAGCCAAAATGTTTGTATTGACAATTAAATTCAATTAAAACAATAGTAAAGAGAATTTGTGAAAAGCAAGCATTGAATAGTAGATTAAAGTAATGTAGAAAAGTGCATAATGCTATATGGGCTTTTTCACAAACACATGGCATGCATGGTAAATAAGATATAGAAAGTATGAAGGTGAACATGCAAGCAATCCCTTAAAAATAATAATTGTCAAACAAATTGCAACAATCCACAAGCATATAATGAGGACTAATGACTCAAATAAATTTCTAACACCATGTAAAAAGGAAAAGAAGAAGAAGGAAAATATGAATAATGAAAAGAAAAAGAAAAGAAAAGGAAAATAATATATAAAATAATAAGAATGATAGAAAAGAGAAGAAGGAAGAAGAAAATAGAACCTTGGTAATGGAGGTGAGAGAGAGAGAGAGTGATAGGTGAGATAGAAGGAAGAAGGGAGAAGGAAGAAATAAGGAGGGAAAAGAAAAATTAGGATTTGTAGGAGAGAAAGATAAGATATGTGGCAATTTTAGGTTGATCTGTGCGGCGCATGCGACACGGCCGCGTGGGGCACGCGTTCGCGTGGACGCTTTAAGTATGGTGACGCGATCGCGTCGTTCACGCGGTCGCGTGACCCATGTCATGCTTCTGGCACGGGTGCAGCCTCGCACCAGCACAACTCTCTGTTCAAATTAATTTATTTTCCAAAATTGGGACGGCGCGATCGCGTGGGTCACACGATCGCGTGAGTGTGCGTCAGAAAATGGATGACGCGGCCACATCGGTGACGCGGTCGCGTGATAAGGATTGTGCTTCCAGCACCAATCCAGCATCACTCTCGCACAATATTTCATTGTGCACCCTTTTACGTCGAAAACTCAGGGCACGCGGCCGCGTGGGGCACGCGGTCGCGTGGGAGGCCATGATTCCCATGCGACGCGAACGCGTCAGCGACGCGGTCGCGTGGGTTGATTTGTGCCATTGGCATGCCTCCAGCCGCACTCCAGCGTGACTTTCTGTTCATTTTTATTTTTCCTTTACTCTCCTTGTGACGCGGACGCGTCGCTGATGCCACCGCGTCGCGTAGCGGAATTTTTTTTTTTTTTGAAAATAAAAACATGTAAATACAGATGCACGAAAGTACTAAGAAAGAGAAGAGTTATTGAATAGGAAAAACTAAAAATAAAGAAGAACGATCATACCATGGTGGGTTGTCTCCCACCTAGCACTTTGCTTTAACGTCCGTAAGTTGGACGCTCCACTAGCTCAATCTTCGGCTATGTGGGGATCTTCCAAGAGGAAGATCTCAAGCTCCTTGTTTCTCTGCATCTTCTCACCATGGTATAGTTTCAGGCGTTGTCCATTAACCTTAATAAGTTCAGAGCTTGAGGGATGGCTTAGGTGATAAACTCCGTACGGTTCGGCCTTCTCTACTCTGTATGGACCTTCCCATCTTGATCTCAACTTACCTGGCATGAGCGTTAGTCGAGATTTGTAAAGGAGGACTAAATCCCCAGGTTGGAACTCTTTCTTCTTGATGTTTTGATCATGTACAGCCTTCATCTTTTCCTTGAATATTCTGGAGTTTTCATAAGCTTCTATGCGAAGGCTCTCTAGTTCCTGCAGTTGCAACTTCCTTTCAGCTCCGGCTTTCTCAATTCCCATGTTGCACTCCTTAACTGCCCAAAAAGCTCTGTGTTCTACTTCAACTGGGAGATGAAAAGCTTTTCTATAAACCAAGCGGAAAGGACTCATCTCAATGGGTGTCTTGTATGCTGTTCTATATGCCCAGAGTGCATCTTGTAGCCTGGTACTCCAGTCTTTTCTATGAGGCTTTACTATCTTTTGCAAGATACGCTTAATTTCTCTGTTTGACACCTTGGCTTGCCCATTAGTTTGGGGATGGTAAGCTGTTGCAACTTTATGAATTATCCCATGCTTCTTCATTAATCCTATCAGTCTCCTGTTACAAAAATGGGTGCCTTGATCGCTCACGATTGCTCGTGGTTATCCAAAGCGGCATATAATATGGTTTCTCACAAAGGAAACAACAGTGTTAGCATCATCAGTGCGGGTTGGAATTGCTTCCACCCATTTGGAAACATAATCCACAGCTAACAATATATAAAAATATCCATTAGAATTTGGAAATGGACCCATGAAGTCAATGCCCCAAACATAAAAAATTTCATAGAAAAGCATAATTTGTTGAGGCATCTCATCCCTCCTGGATATATTACCAAATTTCTGGCATGGGAGACAAGATTTACAAAACTCAGCAGCGTCTCTAAAAAGAGTAGGCCACCAGAATCCACAGTCTAAGATCTTTCTAGTTGTTCTTTGAGGGCCAAAATGTCCTCCACTCTCAAATGAGTGACAGGCCTCTAAAATAGACTGGAATTCTGATTAAGGCACACAACGTCTAATTACTTGATCAGCGCCACATCTCCATAAATATGGGTCATCCAATATATAATATTTAGACTCGCTTTTCACCTTGTCTCTTTGATGCTTAGAAAAATTTGGAGGGAATGTGCGGCTAACTAAATAATTAGCAACAGGTGCATACCAAGGGACTACCTCAGATACTGCTTGCAGGTTATCAAAAGGAAAATTATCATCTATAGGAGTAGAATCATCGTTAATATGCTCAAGGCGACTCAAGTGGTCTGCCACTAAATTCTGATTACCACTCCTATCCTTTATTTCTAAATCAAATTCTTGTAACAGCAGTATCCAACGTATAAGTCTTGGTTTGGACACCTTTTTAGCTAATAGATACTTTAAAGCTGCATGATCCGAATACACTACTACTCTAGTACCAAGTAAATAAGCTCGGAAGTTATCCAGAGCAAAAACAATAGCAAGAAGTTCTTTTTCAGTAGTAGTATAATTGGACTGTGCAGTGTCTAAAGTCTTAGACGCATAAGCAATAACGAAAGGATCCTTACCTTCACGCTGAGCCAGCGCTACTCCTACTGCATGGTTGGAAGCATCGCACATGATTTCAAACGGCTGGCTCCAGTCTGGTCCTCTCACAATTGGAGCTTGAGTCAGAGTAGTCTTCAGCTTATCAAACGCTTGTTTGCAATCCTCACTGAACTCGAACTCAATATCCTTTTGCAGTAATCTGGATAAGGGATGTGCGACCTTACTAAAGTCCTTAATAAATCTCCTATAAAAACCTGCATGGCAAAGGAACGAACGGAATTCCCTCACAGAAGAGGGGTAAGGTAGACTAGAAATAACATTCACCTTTGCTGGGTCTACAGAAATGCCATTATTAGATACCACATGTCCTAATACAATCCCTTGCTTTACCATAAAGTGACATTTTTCGAAATTTAATACAAGGTTTGTATTAACACATCTATCTAATACTCTAGATAATCCATCTAAGCAAAGGCTAAAAGAATCACCATAAACGCTAAAATCGTCCATAAAAACTTCCATACAGTCCTCAATAAGATTAGAGAAAAGACTCATCATGCACCTTTGGAAAGTTGCTGGTGCATTGAACAAGCCAAAGGGTATTCTCTTGTAAGCATAAGTCCCAAAAGGACATGTAAAAGTAGTCTTTTCCTGATCCTCAGGAGCTATATGAATCTGGAAATAACCTGTGTAACCATCTAAAAACCAATAATGTGATTTACCTTACAGGCGATCTAGTATTTGATCAATGAATGGAAGTGGGTAGTGATCCTTACGGGTAGCTTGGTTGAGACGCCTGTAATCAATGCAGACTCTCCAAGCATTCTGAACTGTAGTTGCTATGAGCTCTCCATGCTCATTCTTCACTGTAGTGACTCCAGACTTCTTGGGCACCACTTGTAGTGGGCTTACCCATTCACTGTTTGAAATGGGATATATGATACCTGCTTCCAATAGTCTGGTCACTTCCTTTTTGACAACTTCCAAGATGGTGGGATTCAATCTTCTTTGGGGATGACGGACAGGTCTTGCTCCCTCTTCTAAAAATATTCTGTGCTCACATACTTGAGGGTTGATGCCTACTATGTCTGCCAAGTTCCACCCAATTGCCTTCTTATGCTTCCTCAGCACATCAAGTAACTGCTCTTCTTGTTGAGAAGTAAGTTCCCTTGCAATGATAACTGGAAACCTCTGCTCATCTTCGAGATAAGCATATTTGAGATGCAGAGGGAGGGGTTTCAATTCTAACTTCTGATCATGAGCAGTCTCTGGATTATCTGGGGCTTGTGAAAATGGCGAAGTGCCCTCATTGTCAGTTAAAAGGGTCCCCACACTTGGACCTTGTCCAGTGTGCCTCTCTTCAAACTCTTCCTTGTGAACTTTAGCTACACTTTCATCTATGACATCACACTGGAAGATAGAACGATCTTCTTGGGGGTTGTCAATGATTCCATTCAGATTGAAGATTACTATGCGGCCATCTATTTCAAAGGAGTATGTTCCTGAAAAAGCATCCAATTAGAATTTTGATGTCTTCAGGAATGGTCTTCCAAGTAGGATTGAAGATGGCTTATCTGAATCATTATGGGGCATCTCCAAGATATAAAAATCAGTGGGAAATGTAAGCCCTTTAATGTTCACCAAAACATCTTCAGCAACTCCAGCCACTGTAATAATGCTTTTATCTGCTAACACAAAACGAGCTGCCGACCTTTTTAAGGGAGGGAGCCTCAAAATATCATATATAGACAAAGGCATTATACTGACACATGCTCCTAAATCACACATGCAATCATAAATTACTACACCACCAATAGTACAGCTAACTATACAAGGACCTGGATCACTACATTTTTCAGGTAATCCTCCCATTAAAGCAGATATAGAACTACCTAAAGGGATAGTTTCTAATTCATTAATTTTGTCTTTATGGATACATAAGTCTTTTAGAAACTTTGCATATTTAGGTACCTGTTGAATAACATCAAAAAGAGGAACAGTTACCTCAACCTTTTTGAATATTTCTACCATTTTGGGGTCGGGTTCCAGCTACTTCCTGGGCTTCCTTGCAAGTTGTGGAAATGGAATAGGAGTAGTGTTTTCTGTGGTGTTTGCGCCTTTTGGTGCTTCCTCCTGTGGTTGAGCTATTTCTTCTTCAGCTATGTCCTATATGTCGTCCTCCTCTTCAACATCTTCTATTTCTACTACCTCTTCAGCTGAGGTGTGTTCTGGTGGGCTTGGTTCCTCCTGATTCCTCTCCTGCAGTGTAGTTCCAGACCTTAGGGTGATGGCATTAATGCCTCCCTTTGGATTGGGTAATGGTTGACAGGGGATTCCAGTGGAGCTTGAGGGTTGGTTACTGGAATTTTGCGCTGATCCAATCTATGACATAAGAGCTTGCAAAGTAGAGGTGAGACCATTCAGACTAGCATTAATACTATTCATGATGTTATTTTCCATGGTCTGTTGTCTTCGCTCAAAAGATTGTAGTAGCTCTTTATTAGGAGATAAAGAAGAATGAGTAAATTGAGAGGTCTGCTGTTGATTGTTCTGTGGTCCTTGGTTTTGCCTCAGGTGAGGTGCTCTGTAAGGTTGATTCTGCTGCCTGTTGTTGTTATTATTCCACCTCTAATTTCCCTGATTATCTCGGCCTCCTCTGTTATTGTTGTCCCTCCAATTCTGGTTAGAATTGTCCTGCCATCCATGGTTATTATTTCCACTTTGATTGTACCCTTGGTTGGGGCAGTCATAGAAGTTATGAGTGGATGCCACCATGTTGTCTTCTTGTTGGAGCTGCGGGCTTTCATCAGTGTAATGGCTATAATCAGCACAGATTCCGAAAATTCTTTGCGGGACTAATTGTTGGTTTTGCTGTGGCAAGGGAGGTTGAGCTTGCTGAGCTTGTTGTTGATTCAATTGCATCTGCTTCAGCAAGTTGGTCATCTCACATATACTCTGAGCTAGAGCCGCAGTCTCTCTGTTAGAGGATACTTCTGCAACGGCTTTTGAATGGCCTTGCTTTTTCCTGTGGTTCCTAGTAGATTCAGCTAAATCATTGATCAATTGCCAAGCCTCATCAGTGGTCTTGTACTTCTTCATAGACCCATTGCTGGCACTTTCCAATGTGGTCTTATCTTGGAGCCTCATGCCCTGTGTGATATAGCTAAGTAACACTATCTTGTCAATCATGTGGTGGGGGCATGCTTCTAGAAGATTATTGAAGTGCTCCCAGTATTCAAAGAGAGTCTCATTGTCATCCTGAACAATTGTGGAAATATCCTTCCTCAGTTTATCAGTAACTTCAGATGGAAAGAATTTCTCCAAAAACTCCTTTCTGAGTGTATCCCAGTTGGATACATTTGCTAGAGGTTGAGTGTAGTACCACTCTCTTGCTTTTCCCTCGAGAGAAAACGGGAATGCTTTCAGAAAAATTGAAGTTTCATCAGTACCATCACGCTTGACAGTAGAACAGGCTGCCTGGAAATTTCTCAAGTGCTTAATAGGCTCTTGAGCAGGTAGGCCATGAAACTTGGGCATCAAATTTAGCAGTGTGGTCTTTATTTCAAAATCTGTAGCTACCGCTGGATGATGCGCTTGAAATGGTTGCATTGTAAAATCAGGGGCTCCTTCCTCCTGGATGGTAACTCTCCTAGCTTCCATGTCTTCTGCACGTAAAACAACCGAATCAGTAGAACGGGGGCTGGTTTCTTCCTCAAGTTCACTTTCAGATCCGCCCTCAGAGCGGACTAACCGACGTTGTTCTCGCCTTATTCGTGAAATAGTCCTTTCAATTTCAGGATCGAATATTAGCAAGCGCGGATCAGGAAGTGAACGCGTCATTTGACGAAAGAAACATGCAGCTCATAGTAGCAAAATAAAATAAAATGCTAATAAATAAATTCTAATTAATAACTTTAGCACTCTATTGCAACTCCCCAGCAACGGCGCCAAAAATTGATGAGGCACAGAAGTTGGTGAATTAAAAATTATTAAAATAGTTACGTTGCAAGTATAGTTCTTAACTCACCAAAAATCTGCCTATCAATTTAGAAATATGTCATAGAGAGACTAAATTAAAAATTACTGGGAGTTTAAGTCCCAGGTCGTCTCCCAACGAGTTGCAGAAAAGTGTGCTATCTTATTAATCAGATGTTCCAAAAAGTTGAGTTAAGTAAATTGAAAATTAAATTGAGGAAATTTAAATAATATGAATAAAAGCCTTGACTGAGAGTTGATTAGTTGGAATCTCTATTATTGATGGGATGATTTCAAGATTAATTTATAATTAATGGTCGTTCTGTTTAGTTATCCTTTACTAGGTAAAGGAAAGTCAAACAAGTTGGAATGTTAGATCTGTTCACGAGTTGCAACCCACTTAGTTCAAAGGGATTGGTGTTAGTGACTAGATAGCAATCCAAAAGTTAACCCAATTACAAATTCTCTTTCAATCCTTCCAACTCAAGAGTTCCTTTCAATCAACTCCCCATCAAGTGAAGAAACTACTCGCTCATTGTAAATAATAAATCCATAACATATGAAAGGGAATTAAAAGAAGACATGATTATTGGAATGGAAAATAAATTAAAATGAAAGAAATAATCCTTGTATTAAATAATCATGAAAGTATTCAAATGACAAAATTGAACAAAGCAAAGAACATGGAAGAATAAAACCAAGTTAAGAGAACGAACTAGAATGACGAAGTCTTGATGAGGAAATAACTCTTCTCAATGTTCCAATGCTAAGATCAACTGAAAATTAAAATTCTAAAAACCGAGAGAGGAAAACCTAGAGGAGGAATAAAACTAGATCTAAAAACTGAAAACTGTCTAGAATGAATGTTGTCTTTTGTTTCTGCATATTCTCTGGCTCTAGTCTGCTGTTCCAGGCAAAAAACTGGGTCGAAATAAGGTCCAAAATCCCCCCCAGCGAAATCTGCAGATTATGCAGATCGCACATGTCACGCGATCGCGTCATCCATGCAGACGCTTCATTCGCGCTTTTCCTTGCCGTGCGTTCGCATCGTCCACGCTACCGCGATTTGCTCTCCTTCGCGCGGTCGCGTGAGCCATGCGACCGCGTCACTTCTTGCTGGTTATCTCCTCAAATTCTTGTGTTCCTTCCATTTTTGCTAGCTTCCTTTCCAATCTCCAACTCATTCATGCCCTATAAAGTCTGAAACACTCAACACACAGATCACGACATCGAATGGAATAAAGGAGAATTAAAAATACATAATTAAAGTCTCTAGGAAGCAGTTTTCAAACTTGTTATAAATTCAGGAAGGAATTATAATTTCATGCTAATTTAATGAATAAGTGGGTAAGGATCATGATAAAACCACACAATTAAACACAATATAAACCATAAAATAGTGGTTTATCACACCCTTTTCATGTCAAATTCCAGGGCACGCGGCCGCGTGAGTGACGCGGTTGCGTGGGAGGCCAATGTTCCCATTTGACACGGACGCGTCGGCGACGCGGTCGCGTGGGGCGATTTGTGCCACTGGCACACCTCCAGCCACGCTCTCGCGTGACTCTCTGTTCGGTTTATTATTTCCTCCCATCTCCTGCGATGCGGATGCGTCAATGAGGCGGTCGCGTCACGTAAAATATTTTTTTTAATTAAAATATGTAAATGCAGATGCGCAAAATGTACTAATAAAGAGAAGAGTTATTGAATAGGGAAAACTAAGAATAAAGAAAAGAACGATCATACCATGGTGGGTTGTCTCCCACCTAGCACGTTGCTTTAATGTCCGTAAGTTGGACGCTCCACTAGCTTAGGCTTCGGCTATGTGGGGATCTTCCAAGAGGAAGATCTCGAGCTCCTTGTTTTTTTTCAGCTTCTCGCCATGGTACAGCTGATGAGCGGATAATTTATACACTTTTTGGCATTGTTTTTAGTATGTTTTTAGTAGAATCTAGTTAATTTTAGGGATGTTTTCATTAGTTTTTATGTTAAATTCACATTTCTGGACTTTACTATGAGTTTGTGTGTTTTTCTGTGATTTCAGGTATTTTCTGGCTGAAATTGAGGGACTTGAGCAAAAATCATATTCAGAGGTAGAAGAAGGACTGCTGATGGTGTTGGATTCTGACCTCCCTGCACTCAAAGTGGATTTTCTAAAGCTACCGAACTCAAATTTGCGTGCTTCCAATTGCGTTGGAAAGTAGACATCCAGGGCTTTCCAGCAATATATAATAGTCCATACTTTGGCCGCGTTTAGATGACGCAAAAGGGCGTTGAACGCCAGTTCTACGCTGCAGTCTGGAGTTAAACGCCAGAAACACGTCACAAGCCAGAGTTGAACGCCAGAAACACGCTACAAACTGGTGTTCAACTCCAAGAATGACCTCTCCACGTGTTAACTTCATGATCAGCCCAAGCACACACCAAGTGGGCCCCGGAAGTGGATTTATGCATCAATTACTTACTTCTATAAACCCTAGTAACTAGTTTAGTATAAATATGACTTTTTACTATTGTATTTGACATCTTCGGATCAACTTATGATTTTTAGTTCATCTTTGGATCATATTGATCACGTTTGGGGGCTGGCCATTCGGCCATGCCTGAACCTTCATCACTTATGTATTTAATGTAAAGTACTACTGTTTCCTATTCAATTCAACTTATTCCGCATCTAAGATATCCATTCGCACCCAAGAACATGATGAATGTGATGATTATGTGACGCTCATCATCATTCTCACTCATGAATGTGTGCCTGACAAACACTTCCGTTCTACATGCAAACAAGCTAGAATGAATATCTCTTAGATATCTAATATAGGGGACCGAGTCCGAGATATTAGAATCTTCGTGGTATAAGTTAGAACCCATGGATGGCCATTCCTGAGATCCGGAAAGTCTAAACCTTGTCTGTGGTATTCTGAGTAGGATCTGGGAAGGGATGGCTGTGACGAACTTCAAACTCGTGAGTGCTGGGCGTAGTGACAGACGCAAAAGGAGGGTGAATCCTATTCCAGTATGATCGAGAACCTCCAGATGATTAGCCATGCCGTGACAGAGCATTTGGACCTTTTTCACAGAGAGGATGGGATGTAGCCATTGACAACGGTGATGCCCTTACATAAAGCTTGCCATGGAAAGGAGTAAGACTGATTGGATGAAGACAGTGGGAAAGCAGAGGTTCAGAGGAACGAAAGCATCTCTATACCCTTATCTGAAATTCTCACCAATGATATACATAAGTATCTTTATCTTTATTTTCTGTTTATTTATTATTATTTTCGAAAACTCCATAACCATTTGATATCCGCCCGACTGAGATTTACAAGGTGACCATAGCTTGCTTCATACCAACAATCTCCGTGGGATCGACCCTTACTCACGTAAGGTTTTATTACTTGGACGACCCAATGCACTTGCTGGTTAGTTGTGCGAAGTTGTGAAGTTATGTTTGGACCATGGTATTGTGCACCAGTTTGTTGGCGCCATTGCCAGGGAGAGAACGAACAACAAATTTTACAACCTCAGAGTAACAATTTTGCATTATCAAGTTTTTGGCGCCGTTGCCGGGGATTGTTTGAGTTTGGACAACTGACGGTTCATCTTGTTGCTCAGATTACGTAATTTCCTTTTTGTTTTATTTTCAAAAATCTTTCAAAAATTTCTCATCTGTTTTCGAAAATTGTTCATAAATTTTTAAGAATGAATTATAGAGTTTCTTGGTAACATGTTGAAGCCTTGCTGGCTGTAAAGCCATATCTAAATTCTTTTGGACTGAGGATTCAACTAATCACTTCAATGCATGTAATAGCATACTAAAGCTTGGCTGGCTATTAAGCCATGCCTAACCCTCAGATTGGAGCTTTAGACTAAGAGTACAACATTCCTGGAATTCATATTAAAAATTTTGGAATCCTTATTTTTCTTCTTTCACATTAATTTTCAAAAAATCCAAAAAAAAAATCATAAAATCAAAAAAATCAAAAATATTTTGTGTTTCTTGTTTGAGTCCTGAGTCAATTTCAAGTTTGGTGTCAATTGCATTTTTTCTAAAAATTCTTTGCATTTTTCGAAAATTCATGCATTCAAAGTGTTCTTCATGATCTTTAAGTTGTTCTTGGCCAGTCTTCTTGTTTGATCTTCATATTTTCTTATTTTGTGTCTTTTCTTGTTTTTCATATGCATTCTTGCATTCATAGTGTCTATACATGAAAAATTTCTAAGTTTGGTGTCTTGCATGTTTTCTTTTCTTGAAAATTTTTCAAAAATAAGTTCTTGATGTTCATCATGATCTTCATAGTGTTCTTGGTGTTCATCTTGACATTCATAGCATTCTTGCATGCATTCATTGTTTTGATCCAAAATTTTCATGCATTGCATCATTTTCATATTTTTCTCTCTCATCATTAAAAATTCAAAAATCAAAAAAATATCTTCCCCTTTTTCTCTCTTAAAATTTCGAAAATTAGATTTGACTTTTTCAAAAATTTTTAAAATTTAGTTGTTTCTTATGAATCAAATCAAATTCTCAATTTAAAAATCTTATCTTTTTCAAAATATTTTTCAAAAATCAAATCTTTTTCATTTTTCTTATTTATTTTCAAAAATTTTTAAAATATTTTTCAAAAATATTTTTCTTATCCTTACTTCATAATTTTCGAAAATATCATCAACAATTAATATTTTGATTCAAAAATTTCAAGTTTGTTACTTGCTTATTAAGAAAGATTCAAACTTTAAGTTATAGAATCATATCTTGTGATTTCTTGTGAGTCAAGTCATTAATTTTGATTTTAAAATTCAAATCTTTTTCAAAACTAATTTCAATCATATCTTCTTAATCATATCTTTTTAAAACATATCTTTTTCAAAAAAAATTGATTTTAAAATATCTTTTCTAACTTCCTATCTTCTTATCTTTTCAAAATTGATTTTCAAATTTGTTTCAACTAACTAACTAACTTTTTTTTTGTTTCTTATCTTTTTCAAAACTACCTAACTAACTCTCTCTCTCTAATTTTCGAAAAACTCTTCCCTCTTTTTCGAAAATTCTTTTTAATTAATTAATTGTTTAATTTTTAATTTTAATTTGATTTCATTCCTAATTTTCGAAAATAACTAACTCTTTTTCAAAAATTATTTTCGAAAACTTCCCCCTCTCATCTTCTTCTATTTATTTATTTATTTACTAACATCTCTTCCTCACTCACCAAAAATCCGAACCCCCTCTCTCTCTCTGAGTTCAGATTTTCTCTTCTTCTTTTCTTCTACTCTTCTTTTCTTATACTCACACAGGGGAACCTGTATACCTGGGCAAAAAGGATTCCTATTATTATTATTTCTCTGTTCCCTCTCTTTCATGAGCAGGAGCAAGGACAAGAATATTCTTATTGAAGCAGATCCAGAACATGAAAGGACTCTAAGGAGGAAACTAAGAGAAGCTAAATTACAACAATCCAGCAAGCACCTTTCAGAAATTTTCGAACAGGAAGAGGAGATGGCAGCCGAAAATAATAATAATGCAAGGAGGATGCTTGGTGACTTCACTGCACCTAATTCCAATTTACATGGAAGAAGCATCTCCATTCCTGCCATTGGAGCTAACAACTTTGAGCTGAAACCTCAATTAGTTTCTCTGATGCAGCAGAACTGCAAGTTTCATGGACTTCCATCTGATGATCCTTTTCAGTTCTTAACTGAATTCTTGCAGATATGTGATACTGTAAAGACTAATGGAGTAGATCCTGAAGTCTACAGGCTCATGCTTTTCCCTTTTGCTGTGAGAGACAGAGCTAGAATATGGTTGGACTCTCAACCTAAGGATAGCCTGAACTCTTGGGATAAGCTGGTCAAGGCTTTCTTAGCTAAGTTCTTTCCTCCTCAAAAGCTGAGTAAGCTTAGAGTGGATGTTCAAACCTTCAGACAGAAAGAAGGTGAATCCCTCTATGAAGCTTGGGAGAGATACAAGGAACTGACCAAAAAGTGTCCTTTTGACATGCTTTCAGAATGGACCATCCTGGATATATTCTATGATGGTCTGTCTGAATTAGCTAAGATGTCATTGGATACTTCTGCAGGTGGATCCATTCACCTAAAGAAAATGCCTGCAGAAGCTCAAGAACTCATTGACATGGTTGCTAATAACCAGTTCATGTACACTTTTGAAAGGAATCCTGTGAATAATGGGACGCCTCAGAAGAAGGGAATTCTTGAAATTGATACTCTGAACGCCATATTGGCTCAGAACAAAATATTGACTCAGCAAGTCAATATAATTTCTCAGAGTCTGAATGAAAAGCAAGCTGCACCCAACAGTACTCAAGAGGCATCTTCTGAAGAAGAAGCTTATGATCCTGAGAACCCTGCAATAGCAGAGGTAAATTATATGGGTGAACCTTATGGAAACACCTATAACCCCTCATGGAGAAATCACCCAAATCTCTCATGGAAGGATCAACAAAAGCCTCAACAAGGCTTTAATAATGGTGGAAAAAACAGGTTTAGCAATAGCAAGCCTTTTCCATCATCCACTCAACAACAGACAGAGAATTCTGAGCACAATCCATCTAGCTTAGCAAATTTAGTCTCTGATCTATCTAAGGCCACTGTGAGTTTCATGAATGAAACAAGGTCCTCCATTAGAAATTTGGAAGCACAAGTGGGCCAGCTGAGTAAAAGGATCACTGAAATCCCTCCTAGTACTCTCCCAAGCAATACAGAAGAAAATCCAAAAGGAGAGTGCAAGGCCATTGATATAACCATCATGGCCGAATCCAAAGAGGAAGAGGAGGACGTGAATCCCAAGGAGGAAGACCTCCTGGGATGTCCAGTGATCAATAAGGAGTTTCCCTCTGAGGAACCAAAGGAATCTGAGGCTTATCTAGAGACCATAGAGATTCCATTGAACCTCCTTATGCCATTCATGAGCTCTGAAGAGTACTCCTCTTCTGAAGAGAATGAAGATGTTACTAAAGAGCAAGTTGCCAAGTTTCTTGGTGCAATCATGAAGCTGAATGCCAATTTATTTGGTAATGAGACTTGGGGAGATGAACCTCCCCTGTTCACCAATGAACTAAATGCATTGGATCAACTGAGACTGCCTCAGAAGAAACAGGATCCTGGAAAGTTCCTAATACCTTGTACCATAGGCACCATGACCTTTGAGAAGGCTCTATGTGATCTTGGGTCAGGAATAAACCTCATGCCACTCTCTGTAATGGAGAAACTGGGAATCTTTGAGGTACAAGCTACTAAAATCTCATTGGAGATGGCAGACAATTCCAGAAAATAGGCTTATGGACAAGTAGAGGACATAGTAGTAAAGGTTGAAGGCCTTTACATCCCTGCTGATTTCATAATCCTAGATACTGGGAAGGATGAGGATGAATCCATCATCCTTGGAAGACCCTTCCTAGCCACAGCAAGAGCTGTGATTGATGTTAACAGAGGTGAACTAGTCCTTCAATTGAATGAGGACTCCCTTGAGTTTAAAACTCAAGGACATCCTTCTGTAAACATGGAAAAGAGGCACAGTAAGCTTCTCTCAAAACAGAGTCAACCAGAGCCCCCACAGTCAAACTCTAAGTTTGGTGTTGGGGAGTATCAACAATGCTCTGAACATCTGTGAGGCTCCATGAGAGCCCACTGTCAAGCTATTGACATTAAAGAAGCGCTTGTTGGGAGGCAACTGAATTTTTATTTATCTAATTTTATTTTTATTTTTATTGTTCTTTCATGTTTTATTAGGTTCATGATCATGTGGAGTCACAAAATAAATAGAAAAATCAAAAACAGAATCAAAAACAGCAGAAGAAAAATCACACCCTGGAGGAGGATCTTACTGGCGTTTAAACGCCAGTAAGGAGCATCTGGCTGGCGTTCAACGCCAGAACAGAGCATGGATCTGGCGTTGAACGCCAGAAACAAGCAGCATCCTGGCGTTTAGACACCAGAAATGCTCACTGAGGAAGAGCTGGCGCTGAACGCCCAGAACAAGCATCAATTCAGCGTTTAAACACCAGAATTGCATGCAAAGGCATTTTACATGCCTAATTGGTGCAGGGATGTAATTCCTTGACACCTCAGGATCTGTAGACCCCACAGGATCAACTCAGCATCTGTGGACCCCACAGGACCCCCACCTACCACCACTCATTCTCTTCTCTCTTCTCAATGTTCATCCTCTCTTCCCAATAAACACTCTTCCCCAAAACTCTTCACCAATCACCTCAATCTCTCTTCCCTATCACCACTTCACCACTCACATCCATCTACTCTTCCCCAAAAACCTACCTCATAAACTTCACCTACCTTCAAAATTCAAACCAATTTCCCACCCAAACCCACCCTATATGGCCGAACCTTAACCCCCCCTCCCCTCCCTATATAAAGCCCTCCCTTCTTCCTCATTTTCACACAACACAACCCTCTCTTCCCTTTCTTGGCCGAATACACCTCTCCCTCCTCTCCTCCATATTTTCTTCTTCTTCTTCATCTATTCTTTCTTCTCTTACTCAAGGGTGAGCAATATTCTAAGTTTGGTGTGGTAAAAGCATAAGCTTTTTGTTTTTCCATTACCATTGATGGCACCCAAGACCGGAGAATCCTCTAGAAAAGGGAAAGGGAAGACAAAAGCTTCCACCTCTGAGTCATGGGAGGTGGAAAGATTCATCTCCAAAGCTCATCAAGACCACTTCTATGATGTTGTGGCCAAGAAGAAGGTGATCCCCGAGGTCCCTTTCAAGCTCAAGAGAAATGAGTATCCGGAGATCCGACATGAAATCCAAAGAAGAGGTTGGAAAGTTCTAACAAACCCCATCCAACAAGTCGGCATCCTAATGGTTCAAGAGTTCAATGCCAATGCATGGATCACTAGGAACCATGATCAAAGTAAGAACCCGAACCCAAAGAATTATCTCACCATGGTTCGGGGGATATACTTAGATTTTAGTCCGGAAAATGTGAGGTTGGCGTTTGACTTGCCTATGATGCAAGGAGATGCACGCCCCTACACTAGAAGGGTCAACTTTGATCAAAGGTTGGACCAAGTCCTCATGGACATATGTGTGGAAGGAGCTCAATGGAAGATTGACTCAAAAGGCAAACCGGTTCAACTTAGAAGACTGGACCTTAAGCCTGTGGCTAGAGGATGGTTGGAGTTCATCCAACGCTCCATCATCCCCACTAGCAACCGATCTGAAGTTATTGTGGATCGGGCCATTATGATTCATAGCATCATGATTGGAGAAGAGGTGGAGGTTCATGAGATTATACCTCAAGAACTCTATAAGGTGGCTGACAAGTCCTTCACTATGGCAAGGTTAGTGGTATGCAAAATTGTTACTCAGGTTGTGAATTATTGTTCGAAACATATCTTCACAACTTTGCATAACTAACCAGCAAGTGCACTGGGTCGTCCAAGTAATACCTTACGTGAGTAAGGGTCGAATCCCACGGAGATTGTTGGTATGAAGCAAGCTATGGTCACCTTGTAAATCTCAGTCAGGCGGATATAAAATAGTTATGGAGTTTTCGAAATTAATAATAAAAGAAGGATAGAAATACTTATGTAAATCATTGGTGAGAATTTCAGATAAGCGTATGGAGATGCATTCGTTCCTCTGAACCTCCGCTTTCCTGCTGTCTTCATCCAATCAGTCTTACTTCTTTCCATGGCTGGCTTTATGCAAGGGCATCACCGTTGTCAGTGGCTACATCCCCTCCTCTTGTGAAAATGGTCCAAGATGCCCTGTCACGGCACGGCTAATCATCTGAGGTTCCCGATCATGCTGGAATAGGATTCACCCTCCTTTTGCGTCTGTCACTACGCCCAGCAATCGCGAGTTTGAAGCTCGTCACAGTCATTCAATCATTGAATCCTACTCAGAATACCACAGACAAGGTTTAGACTTTCCGGATTCTCTTGAATGCCTCCATCATTCTAGCTTACACCAAGAAGATTCCGATTAAGAGATCTAAGAGAAACTCATTCAATCTAAGGTAGAATGGAAGTGGTTGTCAGGCACGCGTTCATAGGGAATGATGATGATTGTCATGTTCATCACATTCAGGTTGAAGTGTGAATGAATATCTTAGAAGTGAAATAAGATGAATTGAATAGAAAACAATAGTCCTTTGCATTAATCTTTGAGGAAAAGCAAAGCTCCACACCTTAATCTATGGAGTGTAGAAACTCTACCGTTAAAAATAAATAAGTGAAAGGTCCAGGCATGGCCGAATGGCCAGCCCCCATGATCTAAGAACCAGGCGTCCAAAGATGTTCAAAGATGTTCTAAGATCTCTAATACAATAGTAAAAGGTCCTATTTATAATAAACTAGCTACTAGGGTTTACAGAAGTAAGTAATTGATGCATAAATCCACTTCCGAGGCCCACTTGGTGTGTGCTTGGGCTGAGCTTGAAGTCTACACGTGCAGAGGCTCTTTCTGGAGTTGAACGCCAGGTTGTAACGTATTTCTGGCGTTCAACTCTGATTTGTGACTTGTTTCTGGCGTTTAACTCCAGACAGCAGCGTAGAACTGGCATTCAACGCCCTTTTACGTCGTCTAAACTCGGCCAAAGTATGGACTATTATACATTGCTGGAAAGCCCTGGATGTCTACGTTCCAACGCAATTGGAAGCGCGCCATCTTGAGTTTTGTAGCTCCATAAAATCCACTTTGAGTGCAGGGAGGTCAGAATCCAACAGCATCAGCAGTCCTTCTTCAACCTCTGAATCTGATTTTTGCTCAAGTCCCTCAATTTCAGCCAGAAAATACCTGAAATCACAGAAAAACACACAAACTCATAGTAAAGTCCAGAAATGTGAATTTAACATAAAAACTAATGAAAACATCCCTAAAAGTAACTAGATCCTACTAAAAAACATACTAAAAACAATGCCAAAAAGCGTATAAATTATCCGCTCATCACAACACCAAACTTAAATTGTTGCTTGTCCCCAAGCAACTGAAAATCAAATAGGATAAAAAGAAGAGAATATACTATAAATTCCAAACTATCAATGAAACATAGCTTCAATCAGATGAGCGGGACTTGTAGCTTTTTGCCTCTTGAATAGTTTTGGCATCTCACTTTATCCATTGAGGTTCAGAATGATTGGCATCTATAGGAACTCAGAGTTCAGATAGTGTTATTGATTCTCCTAGTTCAGTATGATGATTCTTGAACACAGCTTCTTTATGAGTCTTGGCCGTGGCCCTAAGCACTTTGTTTTCCAGTATTACCATCGGATACATAAATGCCACAGACACATAATTGGGTGAACCTTTTCAGATTGTCACTCAACTTTGCTAAAGTCCCCAATTAGAGGTGTCTAGGGTTCTTAAGCACACTCTTTTTTTTGCTTTGGACCTTGACTTTAACCGCTCAATCTCAAGTTTTCACTTGACACCTACACGCCACAAGCACATGGTTAGGGACAGCTTGGTTTAGCCGCTTAGGCCAGGATTTTATTCCTTTAGGCCCTCCTATCCACTGATGCTCAAAGCCTTGGGATCCTTTTTATTTACCCTTGCCTTTTGGTTTTAAGGGTTATTGGCTTTTTTGCTCTTGCCTCTTGGTTTTAAGAGCTTTTGGCTTTTTCTGCTTGCTTTTTTTTTTCGCCTATTTTATTTTTTTTTTCTGCAAGCTTTGTTCTTTGCTGCTTTTTCTTGCTTCAAGAATCATTTTTATGATTTTTCAGATTATCAAATAACATGTCTCCTAGTCATCATTCTTTCAAGAGCCAACATATTTAACATTCTTAAACAACAACTTCAAAAGACATATGCACTGTTCAAGCATACATTCAGAAAACAAGAAGCATTGTCACCACATCAATATAATTAAACTAAGTTCAAGGATAAATTCAAAACTCATGTACTTCTTGTTCTTTTGAATTAAAACATTTTTCATTTAAGAGAGGTGATGGATTCATAGGACATTCATAACTTTAAGACAAAGTTACTAACTACTAATGATCATGTAAGGAAGACACAAACATAGATAAGCACTTAACATAGAGAAAACAAAAAAACAGAGAAAGTAAGAACAAGGAATGAGTCCACCTTAGTGATGGTGGCTTTTCCTTCTTGAGGAACCAATGATATCCTTGAGCTCTTCTATGTCTCTTCCTTGTCTTTGTTGCTCCTCCCTCATTGCTTTTTGATCTTCTCTTATTTCATGAAGGATGATGGAGTGCTCTTGATGTTCCACCCTTAGTTGTCCCATGTTGGAACTTAATTCTCCTAGGGAGGTGTTGATTTGCTCCCAATAGTTTTGTGGAGGAAAATTCATTTGAGGCATCTCCGGGAACTCATGGTGATGAGCTTCATGCGTCTCTTGAACTCCATGAATGGGCTCTCTTGCTTGCTCCATCTTTTTCTTAGTGATGGGCTTGTCCTCTTTAATGAGGATATCTCCCTCTATGTCAATCCCAGCTGAATTGCATAAGTGGCAAATGAGGTGAGGAAAGGCTAACCTTGCCATAGTGGAGGACTTGTCAGCCACCTTGTAGAGCTCTTGAGGTATAATCTCATGAACTTCCACCTCTTCTCCAATCATGATGCTATGGATCATGATGGCCCGGTCTATAGTAACTTCAGACCGGTTGCTAGTGGGAATGATTGAGCATTGAATGAACTCCAACCATCCTCTAGCTACAAGCTTAAGGTCCAGTCTTCTTAGTTGAACCGGTTTGCCTTTTGAGTCAATCTTCCATTGAGCTCCTTCTACACATATCTCCATGAGAAATTGGTCAAACTTTTGATCAAAGTTGACTCTCCTTGTGTAGGGGCGTGCGTTCTCTTCCATGTTTGGCAAGTTGAACACCAACCTCACATTTTCCGGACTAAAATCTAAGTATTTCCCCCGAACCATGGTGAGATAATTCTTTGGGTTCGGGTTCTTACTTTGATCATGGTTGCTAGTGATCCATGCATTAGCATAGAACTCTTGAACGATTAGGATGCCGACTTGTTGGATGGGGTTTGTTAGGACTTCCCAACCTCTTCTTTGAATTTCATGTCGGATCTCCTGATACTCATTTCTTTTGAGTTTGAAAGGGACCTCGGGGATCACCTTCTTCTTGGCCACAACATCATAGAAGTGGTCTTGATGGGCTTTGGAGATGAATCTTTCCATCTCCCATGACTCGGAGGTGGAAGCTTTTGTCTTCTCTTTCCCTTTTCTAGAGGATTCTCGGGTCTTAGGTGCCACCAATGGTAATGGAAAAACAAAAAGCTTATGCTTTTACCATACCAAACTTAGAATTTTTCTCGCCCTCGAGCAAGAGAAGAAAGAAAAGATGAAGGAGAAGAGGAAAAGATGGAGAAGAGGGGGGAGGTGTGTTTCGGCCAAGAAGAGAAGAGAGGGTTGTGTTGTGTGAAAATGAGGAAGAATTGAAGGCTTTATATAGGGAAGGGAGGGGGGTGAAGGTTCGGCCATTTAGGGTGGGTTTGGATGGGAAATTGATTTTGAATTTTGAAGGTAGGTGGAGTTTATGAGGTAGGTTTATGGGGAAGAATGGATGGATGTGAGTGGTGAAGAGGTGATGGGGAAGAGAGATTGAGGTGATTGGTGAAGGGTTTTGGGGAAGAGTGTTTATGGGATTGTGTGAAAGAGGGGTGAGAAGAAGTGAGTGAAGGTAGGTGGGGATCCTGTGGGGTCCATAAATCCTGAGGTGATCCTGTGGGGTCCACAGATCCTGAGGTGTTCAAGGATTTACAACCTTGCACCAAATTAGGCATGTAAAATGCCCTTGCACGTAACTCTGGGCGTTCAGTACCAGGTTGGTGCTTGTTCTGGGCGTTGAACGCCCATTTGTAGCCTATTTCTGGCGTTGAACGCCAGAATCATGCTTGTTCTGGGGGTTCAGTGCCAGCTCTCCTCCAGGGTGCTTTTCTGGCGTTCAAGCGCCCAGATGCTGCCCATTTCTGGCGTTCAGCGCCAGAACCATGCTCTGTTCTGGCGTTGAACGCCCAAAACATGCTTCTTACTGGCGTTTAAATGCCAGTAAGGTCTTCCTCCAGGGTGTGATTTTTCTTCTGCTATTTTTGATTCCGTTTTCAATTTTTATATTTATTTTGTGACTCCACATGATCATGAACCTAATAAAACATGAAAAACAAAAATAAAATTAGATAATTAAACATTGGGTTGCCTCCCAACAAGCGCTTCTTTAATGTCAATAGCTTGACAGTGGGCTTCTCATGGAGCCTCACAGATGTGCAGAGTTCTGTTGAGACCTCCCAACACCAAACTTAGAGTTAGGATATGGGGGTTTGACACCAAACTTAGAGTTTGGTTGTGGCCTCCCAACACCAAACTTAGAGTTTGACTGTGGGGGCTTTGTTTGACTCTGCTTTGAGAGAAGCTTTTTATGCTTCCTCTCCGTGGATGCAGAGAGAGATCCTTGAGTTGTAAACACAAGGTTGTCCTCATTTAATTGAAGGATCAATTCTCCTCTGTCCACATCAATCACAGCTCTTGCTGTGGCTAGGAAAGGTCTTCCTAGGATGATGGATTCATCCTCTTCCTTTCCAGTATCCAGGACTATGAAATCAGCAGGGATGTAAAGGCCTTCAACCTTTACTAACACGTCCTCTACTTGTCCATAAGCCTGTTTTCTTGAATTGTCTGCCATCTCTAATGAGATTTTAGCAGCTTGTACCCCATAGATTCCCAGTTTCTCTATTACAGAGAGGGGCATGAGGTTTATCCCTGAACCAAGGTCACACAGAGCCTTAAAGATCATGGTGCCTATAGTACAAGGTATTATGAACTTTCCAGGATCCTGTCTCTTCTGAGGCAATGTCAGTTGATCCAGATCACTTAGTTCATTGGTAAACAAGGGAGGTTCATCTTCCCAAGTTTCAATGCCAAATAATTTGGCATTCAGCTTCATGATTGCACCAAGGAACTTGGCAGCTTGCTCTTCAGTAACATCCTCATTCTCTTCAGAAGAGGAATACTCATCAGAGCTCATGAATGGAATAAGGAGGTTCAATGGAATCTCTATGGTCTCTAGATGAGCCTTAGAGTCCTTTGGTTCCTCAGAGGGAAGCTCCTTATTGATCACTGGACGTCCCAGGAGGTCTTCCTCCTTGGTATTCACATTCCCTCCTTTCCTTACAGGTTCGGCCATGGTGCTTATGTCAATGGCCTTGCACTCTCCTTTTGGATTCTCTTCTGTATTGCTTGGGAGAGTACTAGGAGGGATTTCAGTGATCCTTTTACTCAGCTGGCCCACTTGTATTTCCAAATTTCTAATGGAAGACCTTGTTTCATTCATGAAACTCATAGTGACCTTAGATAGATCAGAGACTAAGTTTGCTAAATTAGAGGTATTTTGTTCAGAGTTCTCTGTCTGTTGCTGAGTGGATGATGGAAAAGGTTTATTATTGTTAAACCTGTTTCTTCCACCATTATTAAAGCCTTGTTGAGGCCTTTGATCCTTCCATGAGAGATTTGGATGATTTCTCCCTGATGGATTATAGGTGTTTCCATATGGTTCACCCATGTAATTTACCTCTGCTATTGCAGGGTTCTGAGGATCATAAGCTTCTTCTTCATAAGAAGCCTCTTGAGTACTGTTGGATGCAGCTTGTATTCCATTCAGACTCTGAGAAATCATATTGACTTGCTGAGTCAATATTTTGTTCTGAGCCAATATGGCATTCAGAGTATCAACTTCAAGAACTCCCTTCTTCTGAGGCGTCTCATTACTCACAGGATTCCTCTCAGAAGTGTACATGAACTGGTTATTAGCAACCATGTCAATGAGTTCTTGAGCTTCTGCAGGCGTTTTCTTTAGGTGAATGGATCCACCTGCAGAAGTATCCAATGACATCTTTGATAGCTCAGATAAACCATCATAGAATATATCCAGGATGGTCCATTCTGAAAGCATGTCAGAAGGACACTTTTTGGTCAGCTGTTTGTATCTTTCCCAAGCTTCATAGAGGGATTCACCTTCTTTCTATCTGAAGGTTTGAACATCCACTCTAAGCTTACTCAGCTTTTGAGGAGGAAAGAACTTAGCTAAGAAAGCCTTGACCAGCTTATCCCAAGAGTTCAGGCTATCCTTAGGTTGAGAGTCCAACCATATTCTAGCTCTGTCTCTCACAGCAAAAGGGAAAAGCATGAGCCTGTAGACTTCAGGATCTACTCCATTAGTCTTAACAGTATCACAGATCTGCAAGAATTCAGTTAAGAACTGAAAAGGATCTTCAGATAGAAGTCCATGAAACTTGCAGTTCTGCTGCATCAGAGAAACTAACTGAGGTTTCAGCTCAAAGTTGTTTGCTCCAATGGCAGGAATGGAGATGCTTCTTCCATGTAAATTGGAATTAGGTGCAGTAAAGTCACCAAGCATTCTCCTTGCATTATTATTATTTTCGGCTACCATCTCTTCTTCCTGTTCGAAAATTTCTGACAGGTGCTTGCTGGATAGTTGTAATTTAGCTTCTCTTAGTTTCCTCTTCAAAGTCCTTTCAGGTTCTGGATCTGCTTCAACAAGGATGTTCTTGTCCTTGCTCCTGATCATATGACAAAGAAGAGGGCACAGAAAAATAATAATAATAGGGATCCTTTTTACCCAAGTATAGAGGTTCCCTTTAGGTGAGTGGAAGAAAAGGAGAAGAAAAGAGAGAGAGGGAATTTTTGAAAATTGTTTTTGAAAAATTGTTAGTGATTTTCGAAAATAGTTTTTGAAAAAGGTTAGTGATTTTTTTTTTCGAAAATTAAAATAAAAACATTAAAATAATTAGTTAATTAAAAAGAAATTTTGAAAAAGAGGGAAGATATTTTCGAAAATTAGAGAGAGAGAGTTAGTTAGGTAGTTTTGAAAAAGGTAGGAAACAAACAAAAAGTTAGTTAGTTAGTTGAAACAAATTTGAAAATCAATTTTGAAAAGATAAGAAGATAAGAAGTTAGAAAAGATATTTTGAAATCAAATTTTTTGAAAAAGGTAAGATAAGAAGATATTTTTGAAAAGATATGATTGAAATTAGTTTTTGAAAAAGATTTGATTTTTTTTTTTAAAAATCACAATTAATGACTTGATTCACAAGAAATCACAAGATATGATTCTAGAACTTAAAGTTTGAATCTTTTTTAACAAGCAAGTAACAAACTTGAAATTTTTGAATCAAAACATTAATTGTTATTGTTATTTTCGAAAATTTGAGTTAAAATTAAGAAAAAGATTTTTGAAAAATATTTTTAGAGTTTTCAAAAATAACTAAGAAAAATGAAAAAGATTTGATTTTTGAAAAAGATTTTGAAAAAGATAAGATTTTTAAATTGAAAATTTGATTTGACTCATAAAAACAACTAGATTTTAAAATTTTTTTTTTGAAAAAGTCAAATCTAATTTTCGAAATTTTAAGAGAGAAAGAGGGAAAGATATTATTTTTTTTTTTTTGATTTTTGAATTTTTATGATGAGAGAGAAAAATTTAAAACATCATTTTTATGTTTTTCTCTTTTCTTTTTGGATCAAAACAAGGAATGCATGCAAGAACACTTTGAATGTAAAAATGCACATGAAAAATACCATATAACACAAAACAAGAAAACATCAAGATCAAACAAGAAGACTTACCAAGAACAACTTGAAGATCATGAAGAACACTATGAATGCATGAAATTTTCGAAAAATGCAAGATGAGCTTGCAATTGACACCAAACTTATAACATGACTCAAGACTAAAACAAGAACACAAAAAATATTTTTGATTTTTATGATTTTATGATTTTTTTTGTATTTTCCTTTAATTTTTTCGAAAATCATTTTGAAAAACAAAAATAAGGATTCCAAAATTTTTAATATGAATTCCAGGAATCTAGCATTCTTAGTCTAAAGCTCCAATCAAAGGGTCAGGCATTGCTTAATAGCCAGCCAAGCTTTAGCATGTAATCCAGACATGACACGCCTGACATTCCCTACAGACATGGCTTTACAGCCAGCCAGGCTTCAACATGCTTCATGAAACACTAGAATTCATTCTTAAAAATTCTGAAGAAAAATATATTTTTGAAAAAATTTTTATTTTAAGATTTTTTTTTTCGAAAACAAAGGAGAAATTTTTGAAAAATTTTTTTGAAGAATTTTTTTGAAAACTTTTTGAAAAGAAAACGAAAAGAAAGTTACCCAATCTGAGCAACAAGATGAACCGTCAGTTGTCCAAACTCGAACAATCCCCGGCAACGGTGCCAAAAACATGGTATGCGAAATTGTTACTCAGGTTGTGAATTATTGTTCGAAACATATCTTCATAACTTCGCATAACTAACCAGCAAGTGCACTGGGTCGTCCAAGTAATACCTTACGTGAGTAAGGGTCGAATCCCACGGAGATTGTTGGTATGAAGCAAGCTATGGTCACCTTGTAAATCTCAGTCAGGCGGATATAAAATAGTTATGGAGTTTTCGAAATTAATAATAAAAGAAGGATAGAAATACTTATGTAAATCATTGGTGAGAATTTCAGATAAGCGTATGGAGATGCATTCGTTCCTCTGAACCTCTGCTTTCCTGCTGTCTTCATCCAATCAGTCTTACTCCTTTCCATGGCTGGCTTTATGCAAGGGCATCACCGTTGTCAGTGGCTACATCCCCTCCTCTTGTGAAAATGGTCCAAGATGCCCTGTCACGGTACGGCTAATCATCTGAGGTTCCCGATCATGCTGGAATAGGATTCACCCTCCTTTTGCGTCTGTCACTACGCCCAGCAATCGCGAGTTTGAAGCTCGTCACAGTCATTCATTCATTGAATCCTACTCGGAATACCACAGACAAGGTTTAGACTTTCCGGATTCTCTTGAATGCCGCCATCATTCTAGCTTACACCACGAAGATTCCGATTAAGAGATCTAAGAGACACTCATTCAATCTAAGGTAGAACGGAAGTGGTTGTCAGGCACGCGTTCATAGGGAATGATGATGACTGTCACATTCATCACATTCAGGTTGAAGTGCGAATGAATATCTTAGAAGCGAAATAAGATGAATTGAATAGAAAACAGTAGTACTTTGCATTAATCTTTGAGGAACAGCAGAGCTCCACACCTTAATCTGTGGAGTGTAGAAACTCTACTGTTAAAAATACATAAGTGAAAGGTCCAGGCATGGCCGAATGGCCAGCCCCCATGATCTAAGAACCAGGCATCCAAAGATGTTCAAAGATGTTCTAAGATCTCTAATACAATAGTAAAAGGTCCTATTTATAATAAACTACCTACTAGGGTTTACAGAAGTAAGTAATTGATGTATAAATCCACTTCCGGGGCCCACTTGGTGTGTGCTTGGGCTGAGCTTGAAGTCTACACGTGCAGAGGCTCTTTCTGGAGTTGAACGCCAGGTTGTAACGTATTTCTGGCGTTCAACTCTGGTTTGTGACTTGTTTCTGGCGTTTAACTCCAGACAGCAGCGTAGAACTGGCGTTCAACGACCTTTTACGTCATCTAAACTCGGCCAAAGTATGGACTATTATATATTTCTGGAAAGCCCTGGATGTCTACGTTCCAACGCAATTGAAAGCGCGCCATTTTGAGTTCTGTAGCTCCAGAAAATCTACTTTGAGTACAGGGAGGTCAGAATCCAACAACATCAGCAGTCCTTCTTCAACCTCTGAATCTGATTTTTGCTCAAGTCCCTCAATTTCAGCCAGAAAATACCTGAAATCACAGAAAAACACACAAACTCATAGTAAAGTCCAGAAATGTGAATTTAGCATAAAAACTAATGAAAACATCCCCAAAAGTAAATAGATCCTACTAAAAAACATACTAAAAATAATGCCAAAAAGCGTATAAATTATCCGCTCATCAGTTAGCTTTTCCTCACCTCATTTGCCATCTATGCAATTCGGCTGGGATTGACATAGAAGGAGACATTCCCATTGAGGAAGAGAAGCCCATCACTAAGAAACGGATGGAGCAAACAAGAGAGCCTATTCATGGAGCTCAAGAAACACGTGAGGAAGCTTATCATCAAGAAATCCCTGAGATACCTCAAGGGATGCACTTTCCTCCACAGAATTTTTGGGAGCAAATCAACACCTCCCTAGGAGAACTAAGTTCCAACATGGGACAACTAAGGGTGGAACATCAAGAGCACTCCATCATCCTTCATGAAATTAGAGAAGATCAAAGAGCAATGAGGGAGGAGCAACAAAGACAAGGAAGAGACATAGAAGAGCTCAAGGACATCATTGGTTCCTCAAGGAGGAAACGCCACCATCACTAAGGTGGACTCATTCCTTGTTCTTACATTCTCTGTTTTTCGTTTTCTCTATGCTAAGTGTTTATCTGTGTTTGTGTCTTTATTACATGATCATTAGTGTCTAACTGTCTATGCCTTAAAGTAGTGAATATGAATCCATCACCTCTCTTAAATGAAAAATGTTTTAATTCAAA